>NC_134354.1:40184125-40506625 GCF_048569485.1 Anomaloglossus baeobatrachus | reverse complement strand
TGTATGCAGTGAGCGCCCTCTGGTGGGGGCAGCAGATATTTATACATTCAATGATCACACTGTATGCAGTGAGCGCCCTCTGGTGGCAGACATACAGCATTTTAATTCTATGTCTTCCGCAGGGGATTTGGTTATAGCGGCTTATACAGACCTGTGCGAAGTACAGCTTGATCTCCTTCCCCAGAAATTCGGTCTTGTGGAGCTGGATTCTGGCCTCCGCCGCTGATAACGGGTTACTGAAGTTGATCCTAACCCTCTTGAAACTCTTAAAGTACTGAAAGGTGGCGTCTTTGTCGTACGCTCGGAACAGAGACTCAAACTTGGTCTGAAAGAGAAAATAACAGATGTGAGCACTACACGTTATTATCCCCACAACACGAGATACAAAGAATTCAGATCACCAGGAGAGAATACACCTAAAGAGCCGATACTTTTGCAATCTTTCTCTTCTCCTTACTTTGTTCTATTGCCTCTAAAGAAAGGAATGAATGAACTTTGCAAATGTCAAAAATTTATATATAATATATAAATATATATATATATATAAATATTATATATATATATATATATATATATATATATATATATATTATATATATATATAGACAATCTTTTCACATTGGCTGTAAACTTCCATCTGCTGTACAATATGCTGCCTCTACTAGGTGCACAGGCTTGTTTATGTCTGTCCAGAACTGGATTATAACAATTGAACGCCCTAATTCATTTTGGACACTTATTTTAAAACGGATAAAAAAAAAAAGGGTAAAATGCAGATTTTCAGCCTCCATTCATTCAATTGATCAATTCCACATGTCAAAAAGGGGATAAGTAGTTCCATTATTTTATTTTTTTTCACGGTGCGGCTGTAAAGTTACCAATGGAAAATTTAGCAGTTTTTATACGGGAGTGAGGGCTTCTCAATAGAATGGGTGACAAATGCACAGAAAGCTGCGAGATAAAAAACATTTGCGGATCCTAGACTAATAGGGTGTTGCTTGCTTGGCATTCTGCGTAACTAGTGACAAGAAAGGCCACTGCTATATGTAGTCGCCAAATGAGGGGGATGGGTGAGTACAGTAGGTGAGGGTAGAGCTGGTCGGGCAGTGGTATAGAGGGGTGAGGGGGATGGCTGAAGATACAGGAGGTGAGGGTGGAGATGGTCGTGAGATGCTATGGTGGACTGACGGTTATGGCAGGTTGTAGGCTGGTTGGAAGAGGTGGGTCTTCAGGTTCCCTCTGAAGGTTTCCACAAGAGGCGAGAGTCATATGTTGTGGCAGAGCATTCCAGAGTATGGAGGAGGCACAGGAGAAATCTTGTATGCGATTGTGGGAAAATGACATATGATGGAAGTAGAGAAGATCTTGTGAAGATTGGAGGTTGTGTCCAGGTAACTACTGTCCAGGAGACTGGGTCACAGATGTATGGAGGAAGCAGGTTGTGGATGGCTTTGTATGTCATGGTTAGGGTTTTGCATTAAAGTCTTTGAGCCATGGAAAGCCAGTGAAGGGACTGGCAGAGAGAAAAGCGAATTAGATGGGCAGCAGAGTTTAGGATAGATTGTAGGGGTGCAAGAGTGTTAGAAAGGAGACCACAGAGCTGGAGGTTGCAGTAGTCCAGGTGGGAGAGGATGAGGGCATGCACTAGTGTTTTTGCAGATTCCTTCTTAACTAATGTACTGATCTGGGAAATATTTTTGCACTCGAGGAGGAAAGGCTTGGATTTGTGGCTTGAAGGAGAGGGCAGAGTCAAGGCTTACCCCCAGGCAGTACGCATGCTTGACTGGGAGAATGAGCAGCCATTGACTCTGATGGATAGGTCTGGGGGGTGGGGGTGGGGGGTGGCATTGGGTTGAATGGGGGAGAGATGATGAATTCTGTTTTGTCCATGTTCAATTTTAGAAATTTAGCAAGGAAAAAAAAAGATGAAATAGTGGACATTGTGGGATTCTGGTTAGTAAGGAGGTGATGCCAGGTCTAGAGAGGTAGATCTGCGCAGCATCAGCATAAAGGTTATACTAAGAGCCGCGGGCCTCTATGAGGTGTCCCAGGCTGAAGGTGTAGATGGAGAACAGCAGGTGTCCAGAGAGGTAGGTGTGTGTGTGTGTGTGTGTGTGTGTGTGTGTGTGTGTGTGTGTGTGTGTGTGTGTGTGTATGTGTGTGTGTGTGTGTGTGTGTGTGTGTAGGTCTGCGTGTCTATATGTATCTACGGTATTTATCTAGCCTTTTGCCCACTTTGTGTTTTGCTAATGGGGAATGATGTACTAAGCGGAAATGCCTCTGCTCCTCTCCAACAATGATTTTCTCTCCTTTCTTTCTGCGTCATGTATGATCTGCCGTGTGCGGAGCTTTTTCCGTGCAGCAGAGCCTCACTTGGCACCTTAGCGGCAATTTCTTGCGAGTCACAAGTGCCCCTCTGCCCGGGAGGAACAGAGCGCGCTCAGCACGGTGTGTGGTGTGACAAATCAATGCCAGCCACCGCGCCGGGTGTAAGAAAAAACAAAACCCTGATTAGGAGCTGAAATGACGGCTATTGACAAAGAGGTGATGACAAATCTCCTGTACAATAAATTAATACATTTTCCACTGCTGCAGCTGTCACCGTCCGACTGAAAAGAGCAGCCGTCGCCCCCCGCGGAAAGAATCTCTCCACTAAAGAGGGGAAAATGCATCCAAATGTGTCCTCCTAATTTTATTTTATGAAGCTCCTTGTAACTGATCGTTCTGCTCCTCGCAAGACACCGGCCCTCGAGCAAGACACCGGCCCTCGAGCAAGACACCGGCCCTCGAGCAAGACACCGGCCCTCGAGCAAGACACCGGCCCTCGAGCAAGACACCGGCCCTCGAGCAAGACACCGGCCCTCGAGCAAGACACCGGCCCTCGAGCAAGACACCGGCCCTCGAGCAAGACACCGGCCCTCGAGCAAGACACCGGCCCTCGAGCAAGACACCGGCCCTCGAGCAAGACACCGGCCCTCGAGCAAGACACCGGCCCTCGAGCAAGACACCGGCCATCGAGCAAGACACCGGCTCTCGAGCAAGACACCGGCCCTCGAGCAAGACACCGGCCATCGAGCAAGACACTGGCCATCGAGCAAGACACCGGCCATCGAGCAAGACACCGGCCATCGAGCAAGACACCGGCCATCGAGCAAGACACCGGCCATCGAGCAAGACACCGGCCATCGAGCAAGACACTGGCCATCGAGCAAGACACCGGCCATCGAGCAAGACACCGGCCCTCGAGCAAGACACCGGCCATCGAGCAAGACACCGGCCCTCGAGCAAGACACCGGCCATCGAGCAACACAGCGCCAGCTTCACAATATGGCCGCTTTCATTTTGCCTAGCTAATGGCTGACGTCTAAAGCCCCATTAACTCTAAAGTGCTGAGTGTTCGGTTGGACATCGGCTTTTATGTTAGTCAGTGACGAAATAAGAAAATTAAGACTTTTTAGGCCTCTTGTCAAAATGGTCTTTGCTGCCCATGGCAACCAATCAGAACTGAGCTTTTATTTCCTCAACAGCTCTGGTAAAATGAAAGTCACTCTCTGATTGGTTAATATGGGACTAAGATGTGGCAATGATTACCCGTGTGAAGAAATTCACAGAAAAATAAAGCAAACATGAGGCCCTATTCACAGTATTAGAAATGTATATGGATCTATAGGCCCTAAATCTCCAGAGGGAGACTAAAAAGACCTGTGTTATTCCAATCAGAAGCACCCTGAAATCAAAGATGGATGCCACTTAAAGGCATCTGTTAAGTATGCATGACCTAGTCTTTCATCAAGAGTCACCCTAGCAGGCACTACTATGCTCGGGCGCTCGATACTCGTAACTAGTGATGAGCGGGCTCTACTATGCTCGGGCGCTCGATACTCGTAACTAGTGATGAGCGGGCACTACCATGCTCATAGATAGCTGGACCAATAGCTTTGTAACAATAACATAAGCCAATAGAAGGATTAAACCTAAAACATAACTTTTAATATTCAATGTATAAAATTGAACAATCGTTCAAGTCATAAGTTAAAACCAGGATTCACAATCGTACCTGTAATGGGACGATTAACCAGATCCCAAATATCCACAATTAGGATTGGCGGCAATCTTGAACTAGGTTGGACATACACCTGGATGCGTGAACCGGGCATCTGTGGAGGGTCATGTTAAAGCAAGACTTAATGACGCCCACAGCTGATATCCCACTTGGACTCCCCTGATGATCCATTGTGAAACGTTGGGAGTGGGAACCACTGAAATTGCCTGACTGAGGTTATCTGGCCAAATGGGATTTGAAGTGCTGGGAGACAGCCCCCCTGTTTTTGGAGCCGGTAACTTGATACTAATGCCTGCCTAACATCTTGGGATTTGGTAAGACCATTCCTTATTGAGAGAGAGAAACTCAGCTTTGTTTCTCAATATAACTAATCTGCCTATTATACATGTTAAGATAGGTTCTCTATTTAGGATCTTTGGCGAAACCTCTTATGTATTTTTTACAGCTGAAGTAAGTGTATTTGTTTCTTGACACTTAATTATGTAAGATTGAAGTCAGCTGCGGCAGTTCGTTTATCTTTGATCCTAATTGTGGATATTTGGGATCTGGTTAATCGTCCCATTACAGGTACGATTGTGAATCCTGGTTTTAACTTATGACTTGAACGATTGTTCAATTTTATACATTGAATATTAAAAGTTATGTTTTAGGTTTAATCCTTCTATTGGCTTATGTTATTGTTACAAAGCTATTGGTCCAGCTATCTATGATACTTCCACTGTGGATCTAGTCCTGTATATTGCTATAATCCTCCACTACCATGCTCAGGTGCTCAGTACTCGTAACTAGTGATGAGCGGGCACTACCATGCTCAGGTGCTCAGTACTCGTAACTAGTGATGAGCGGGCACTACCATGCTCAGGTGCTCAGTACTCGTAACTAGTGATGAGCGAGCACTACCATGCTCAGGTGCTCAGTACTCGTAACTAGTGATGACCAGGCACTACCATGCTCAGGTGCTCAGTACTCGTAACTAGTGATGAGTGGGCACTACCATGCTCAGGTGCTCAGTACTCGTAACTAGTGATGAGTGGGCACTACCATGCTCAGGTGCTCTGTACTCGTAACTAGTGATGAGCGAGCACTACCATGCTCAGGTGCTCAGTACTCGTAACTAGTGATGAGCGAGCACTACCATGCTCGGGTGCTCAGTACTTGTAACTAGTGATGAGTGGGCACTACCATGCTCGGGTGCTCAGTACTCGTAACTAGTGATGAGCGGGCACTACCATGCTCAGGTGCTCAGTACTCGTACCTAGTGATGAGCGGGCACTACCATGCTCAGGTGCTCAGTACTCGTAACTAGTGATGAGCGGGCACTACCATGCTCGGGTGCTCAGTACTAGTAACTAGTGATGAGCGGGCACTACCATGCTCGGGCGCTCGATACTCGTAACTAGTGATGAGCGGGCACTACCATGCTCAGGTGCTCAGTACTCGTAACTAGTGATGAGCGGGCACTACCATGCTCAGGTGCTCAGTACTCGTAACTAGTGATGAGCGGGCACTACCATGCTCAGGTGCTCAGTACTCGTAACTAGTGATGAGCGGGCACTACCATGCTCGGGTGCTTAGTACTGGTAACTAGTGATGAGTGGGCACTACCATGCTCAGGTGCTCTGTACTCGTAACTAGTGATGAGCGAGCACTACCATGCTCAGGTGCTCAGTACTCGTAACTAGTGATGAGCGAGCACTACCATGCTCGGGTGCTCAGTACTTGTAACTAGTGATGAGTGGGCACTACCATGCTCGGGTGCTCAGTACTCGTAACTAGTGATGAGCGGGCACTACCATGCTCGGGTGCTCAGTACTCGTAACTAGTGATGAGTGAGCACTACCATGCTCAGGTGCTCAGTACTGGTAACTAGTGATGAGCGGGCACTACCATGCTCGGGTGCTCAGTACTCGTAACTAGTGATGAGCGGGCACTACCATGCTCGGGTGCTCTGTACTCGTAACTAGTGATGAGCGGGCACTACCATGCTCAGGTGCTCAGTACTCGTAACTAGTGATGAGCGGGCACTACCATGCTCAGGTGCTCAGTACTCGTAACTAGTGATGAGCGGGCACTACCATGCTCAGGTGCTCAGTACTCGTACCTAGTGATGAGCGGGCACTACCATGCTCAGGTGCTCAGTACTCGTAACTAGTGATGAGCGGGCACTACCATGCTCGGGTGCTCAGTACTAGTAACTAGTGATGAGTGGGCACTACCATGCTCAGGTGCTCAGTACTAGTAACTAGTGATGAGCGGGCACTACCATGCTCAGGTGCTCAGTACTAGTAACTAGTGATGAGCGGGCACTACCATGCTCAGGTGCTCAGTACTGGTAACTAGTGATGAGCGGGCACTACCATGCTCGGGTGCTCAGTACTGGTAACTAGTGATGAGTGAGCACTACCATGCTCAGGTGCTCGATACTCGTAACTAGTGATGAGCGGGCACTACCATGCTCAGGTGCTCAGTACTCGTAACTAGTGATGAGCGGGCACTACCATGCTCAGGTGCTCAGTACTCGTAACTAGTGATGAGCGGGCACTACCATGCTCAGGTGCTCAGTACTTGTAACTAGTGATGAGCGGGCACTACCATGCTCGGGTGCTCTGTACTCGTAACTAGTGATGAGTGGGCACTACCATGCTCGGGTGCTCAGTACTCATACCTAGTGATGAGCGGGCACTACCATGCTCGAGTGCTCAGTACTCGTAACTAGTGATGAGCGAGCACTACCATGTTCGGGTGCTCAGTACTCGTAACTAGTGATGAGCGAGCACTACCATGCTCGGGTGCTCTGTACTCGTAACTAGTGATGAGCGCGCACTACCATGCTCGGGTGCTCTGTACTCGTACCTAGTGATGCGCGGGCACTACCATGCTCAGGTGCTCAGTACTTGTAACTAGTGATGCGTGGGCACTACCATGCTCGGGTGCTCTGTACTCGTACCTAGTGATGCGCGGGCACTACCATGCTCAGGTGCTCAGTACTTGTAACTAGTGATGAGCGGGCACTACCATGCTTGGATGCTCAGTACTGGTAACTAGTGATGAGCGGGCACTACCATGCTTGGATGCTCAGTACTCGTAACTAGTGATGAGCGAGCACTACCATGCTTGGATGCTCAGTACTTGTAACTAGTGATGAGCGGGCACTACCATGCTTGGATGCTCAGTACTGGTAACTAGTGATGAGTGGGCACTACCATGCTCGGGTGCTCAGTACTGGTAACTAGTGATGAGTGGGCACTACCATGCTCGGGTGCTCAGTACTCGTAACTGCTCACTCATCACTAATGAGAACATGTTGTGGTCCCTGATTTATGGATCCGCTGTCTCCCGCTCTGAACTCCAGAGTCATGGGCATGCTGCATAGAGACAGTGAAGTTGGGGTCAGGAGACCCGTGGCCAGTTCGGCCGTCGCTGTCTGAGTACTGATGTGTGAATCCGGACTTAGAGATATTACGTCACTTTTTTCGCACCAAAACAAAATTTTTCAAAAACTTCCTTAGAAAAAAAAAATGAATAAAAATGTTCCCCAAACTTCTAATATTAACAGCAAATTAGGTTTTTGAAGGAAATAAATCGAAAGAGTCTTTCAAGCATGTTTAAGTGATTTTTCAGGTGGTTTGTGGACTGGATCTGCTCCAAAAAAAATCCTCACAATGTACATTTCAGCAGAGTCATGGATTTAGCATATTGTGACCCCCAATGAACTGGGGGGTCCACACAAGCAGTGAATTACGACCGGTTACCCAATACTGTCTACATATTACACACAAGATCTCTACATCTGCTTGAAAACACTGCCAGGAATAACTGGACAAGCCACAGCCCCACGTGCATGTCCTGAATATCGTGCACTTCTATGCATCCACCAGTAGGGGGCAGTCAGTCGTCACATATTTTGCATTCCTTTGTACATGTACCTGGCTCGCTTTATGGCAGACGCATAGAAAGGCAATTGTTCAGAGGACGAAGAGCTTACAAAAATCTAAAAATTCCGGTTTACACCTCGGCTTGTGTAACATCAGACAAATCTCAAGGGTTACTATAAACAGTGTCTCGGTAGACAACCCCCTTAATCTAAAATAGGACCCCATGCAGATTTATTTTTCCTAACACTAGCAGAAAACAAAAAACAAAATACTATGGACAGGCCATTAGGGCAGTGCCACCACCCCAAGGTTCTTTGATCAAAAAGAGAGCGCCACAAATAACGCTTAGTTACAGTAAGTCCTGGGGAGTCACCGTAGATCTTTCTTCTAATGAGCGATATGATGAGGGTTGGTATATAGACATATATGAGGACTATATGTCAGAATTGGGAATATGGACATGCTCACCCTCATGTGACCACCCTTTTAATGACTGTTCTCGGACCTGACATTTTCATTTTTTGTTATGGTTTGGTTTCTCCTTTGTGATGCCATTCATTGCTGGCATTCGTCACCTTTAGCTGCATAGTAGCAAATACTCCAAAGACATTCTGATAGGGAATGTAGCTTATAAGCACTGATGGGGACAGCAATGCTGAAATTATGGATTGCTTTCTCCTTGGTGAAGCCATTCATTGAGGCATTTATCACCTTTAGCTGCATAGTAGCGAACACTCTGAAGACATCCTGATGGGGACAGCAATGATGATTTTTTGGATTGCTTTATCCTTGGTGATGCCATTCATTGCTGGCATTCGTCACCTTTTGCTACATAGTACCAAACACGCCAAAGATATCCTGATAGGGAATGTAGATTGTGAGCCCCGATGGGGACAGCAATGATGAATTTATGGTTTGCTTTCTCCTTGGTGATGCCATTCATTGTTGGCACTTGTCACCTTTAGCTGCATAGTAGCGTGTACTCCAAAGATATACTGATAGGGAATGTAGACTGTGAGCACTGATGGGGACAGGGATGAATACATCTGTTCTGTAAGGGGCTGTAGAATTAATGGCGCTATATAAATGAATAAATTAATAAAAAATATAGAAAAATATACTACTTGGTCCTTGGTCCGGTCTTTGTCCTGAGAGTCCCATAACCCATTTGCAGCTGCCCTACTGTTAAATCAAAAAATTGCTTTTTATCAAATTTAGCTGCACTTAATAAATTTGGAATGATCAAAAAAAAAAAAAAAAAAAAAACCCTAAAAAAAACTAAAAACGATCTTCCAGGAAGATAACCTAAGAATGGTGACATCTTTGCTGCAAGTACCCACAAGGGGCACCGTCAGACACCACCATATCCAGATGAAGATCTGGTAATCCAGCGTGAAATGTCCTGTTTTGTTGAATTAAAAGACTTACTGCAAATATATAATCGGAGTAAAAAAATGATTAATTCTAATGAATCAGTTTCAATAGAGCAGCGAGGTCGGCGATGTAACAAAAGGCCCATTAGGCCAAAAAGAAGCAGTCGGAAAGGGGTGCATCCTTGGCAAGAAAGGTTAGAGCAAGGAATCGCAAAAACCTTTACTAAAATTGGGACCAAATGAATAAAAGAGTTAAGGAGCAGTCAGGTCACCTCCTGGCTATAGGAAAGTTTGTCAGTATTGTAAGGCTACTTGATACTTTGAGGTTTAGGGAGTTTAAAAAGGTACAAAAGATCAATGAACGAGTCAGCACTGCTACATCTAACGATGCAAAAATGCAATTATTACAATACAAAAAAATAAAAGTAAAAAAAAAAATATATAAATAAAATTAATAATAGTTCCCCTTACCCGGACATCGCTCTGATAGAAGATGTCGTTCTCGGACACGCAGGCCACCAAGGAGGCAAAACTGTAGTTAAAGTTTCTGAAATGCATCTTGAGTGTTCGCTGAGGGCAGAGCGGAGAGGACTCTGAGGTTTGAGACCAAAGCAGGACACTTAAAGCAGCAGAGCCTCCACTCCAACTCCTCCCAGCCACACTCCACACACCAGAGCCTCCACTCCAACTCCTCCCAGCCACACTCCACACACCGGCTCCTCTGTATGGGGCAGCAAATTCCTGACTCCAAGTAACTGGGAAGAAGAAGCACCCGGCACAACTCGCTGGGAAGGTGACGGCAGCATTACTCACTTTCCCTATGCTAATTCACTTTTTTTTTTTTTTTGTTTCTGCTTTGCAGGATGGAAAAACAGCTGAGGTTTGCATAGCAGTTCCTTTATCAGGACCTGTCTACATAGTTTCCACAGCCAGTAATTCCATTCAACACTCAGGCTACATGCTCGCTCCACTTGAGCCTGTCTTAAGATGGAAAATGTTAATGCATGCAGCCCGGCTGGACACATGGCCATTATCTGAGAGGAGAAAAAAAACAAAAAACACGCTGCTGTTAGTAAATTAGGAGGCGTATTAATGTAACGGAGCCCGAGGACTGAAACGGAGGACGACGGGTATTAACTGCTTGTGAAACGTCAAAGGAACCGGCCACTTAACAGAATATTACAGTTTATATATAAATGTAATCTACATAAAACGATGAGTCACTGCATACGATTAGTGTATTATACTCCAGAGCTGCACTCACTATTCTGCTGGTGCAGTCACTGTGTACATACATTACATTACTGATCCTGTACTGATCCTGAGTTACCTCCTGTATTACACTCCAGAGCTGCACTCACTATTCTGCTGGTGCAGTCACTGTGTACATACATTACATTACTGATCCTGTACTGATCCTGAGTTACATCCTGTATTATACTCCAGAGCTGCACTCTCTATTCTGCTGGTGCAGTCACTGTGTACATACATTACATTACTGATCCTGTACTGATCCTGAGTTACATCCTGTATTATACTCCAGAGCTGCACTCTCTATTCTGCTGGTGCAGTCACTGTGTACATACATTACATTACTGACCCTGTACTGATCCCGAGTTACCTCCTGTATTATACTCCAGAGCTGCACTCTCTATTCTGCTGGTGCAGTCACTGTGTACATACATTACATTACTGATCCTGAGTTACATCCTGTATTATACTCCAGAGCTGCAATCACTATTCTGCTGGTGCAGTTACTGTGTACATACATTACATTACTGATCCTGTATTGATCCTGAGTTACCTCCTGTATTATACTCCAGAGCTGCACTCACTATTCTGCTGGTGCAGTCACTGTGTACATACATTACATTACTGATCCTGTATTGATCCTGAGTTACCTCCTGTATTATACTCCAGAGCTGCACTCACTATTCTGCTGGTGCAGTCACTGTGTACATACATTACATTACTGATCCTGAGTTACATCCTGTATTATACTCCAGAGCTGCAATCACTATTCTGCTGGTGCAGTTACTGTGTACATACATTACATTACTGATCCTGTATTGATCCTGAGTTACCTCCTGTATTATACTCCAGAGCTGCACTCACTATTCTGCTGGTGCAGTCACTGTGTACATACATTACATTACTGATCCTGTATTGATCCTGAGTTACCTCCTGTATTATACTCCACTACATATTATACTTGTGGGGCACCCGGGGAGATGTAATGGCAGCTGGATGTTAACCCCTCCGTGGGTAGGGATGGTTGCCCCGGGGCCCAGTGTCTCTGTGCAGGGGATGGTAATGGCAGGGGCCGGCACGTCCAGACGAACTAAGGGATGTTTGGTTACTCATAGTTGAATGAATCACACGAGTCTTTTGGTAAACCAAGGTGCTGGTGGCCGGCTGCCGCGGCCGGTTGTATTCTGGTCCCCCACCCGGGCTGGTGGTCGCAGTCTTTCCCTCTGCACTGTTTTTGTGTGGTGGTGGACTTCCCGGTGTGAAACACGGGAGTCTGCTCCCAACCTTGTATGTACCTGAGGAGCCGTGCCCGCTGACGCCGACCCGTGGGATCTTCTGGGCCTTGGTGGCTGCCCTATCCCTCTCTGTGGGTGGTGGTCTGCTTTTGGGACTTTGGTTGGGACAGGACCTATAATCCTGCTATCAATTGGTTAATTAGCAAGGCCGTTGGTTCCGGTCCTGGCTTCAGGGTCCAAGTACCCCCTCTGTGCACGGTTTCTGGGTCGGTTCTCCGGTGTCGGTACCGGCGGGCTACAACCCTGTCCCGGTCCACCTTGGATCTCCGGCTGCAGTCTTCCAGTCACCTGCCAACGGAGACCACCGTCTGCCACCTAGTCAAGGTACCAGGGCTCCAACCCTGGCACCGGACAAATTGAGCTTCTCTTCCGCTGGAGCTACACCTAGGCCCCAGCCTCCACTCCTGTCAATTTGAACTACAGACTTCAACTGTCAGGCTTGAACTCCAACTTGAACTACTGTGTTTCCCGCCCTGGGCTGTTTAGACCCCTAGGTGGGCGTTCCCTAACCGCTTGGTCCCACCCACTGGTGTGCCTGTCTTGCCCTGAGGGGGGTGACTAGGGTTTCAGGTCGGCTGTGTGTAACCCTGTGAGGGATGGTGTTCTGCGGGGGCCTATCTGTGACTACCTGGTGCTGCCAGGGCGTCACATTTGCACTGTTCGGACTGTGGACTGTGTGTTACGGTGTCCTTTAAGTGCATAATAGAAATATTGCAGAACTGAGTAGAAGGCAAGATGAGCTCCCCATTACTAATCGACACCTTCCTTTTTCCCATGCTAGTATACAGTCTTACAGTTATTGCTCCACCAATCCTCTCTCTCCTTCCCTATCCCTAAATCCTGACACCCAAACAAATATTTATCTCTCCTTCCCTCTTACCCCCTTTACCTGATCTGCTTAAAAACCACAGATCCCTCCTTTTAAAAACACAACCAGCCGTCCCCTCTCCGTCCCCACCACCTCCTCCCAGTATCCCAATCCTGGTTCTCAGCCCTTACCTTCTGTTATTTCTCATTTCTATCACCCTGCAGCTACTAGATATCCTCACAACCAATGGAGCCGCTTGACTCCCTTCCGGGCTCTACCGATGACCCCCACTCCAATGCTGACCCCTGCTCCATCATGGAACGCCCGTTCCATCTGTAATAAACCCTACGTCAGTCATTTACGGCCTCTTTACCTCTCGCAATCTATCCTTCCTGGACCTCACAAAAATATGGCCGACAGCCTCAGATATGTTCTGATGGTCTTCACCCACACTCCTTGTCCTGGCAATTATCATAGTGGAGGAAGATATTTCCAGCTCGTTTCTGACAGCTGCACCTCCAGCCCAATCCCACCTCTACCTTCCCTTCTTCCTTCAAGGTGCCCTCTGCCTGTGTCCGCCCTCCCTCCACCCTCTGATATATTCTCCCCTGCTGTGGGGTGTTATGGTGGCCTTCACATCACCCATAGTTCTCGTCCTGGCAATTATCATGGTGGATGATATTTGTTTCTGACAGCTGCACCTCCAGCCCAATCCCACCTCTACCTTCCCTTCCTCTTCCTTCGAGGTGCCCTCTGCCTGTGTCCACCCTCCCTCCACCCTCTGATATATTCTCCCCTGCTGTGGAGTGTTATGGTGGCCTTCACATCACCCATAGTTCTCGTCCTGGCAATTATGGTGGAGGATATTAGTTACTGACAGCTGCACCTCCAGCCCAATCCCACCTCTACCTTCCCTTCCTCTTCCTTCCTTCGAGGTGCCTTCTGCCCATATCCACTCTCCCTCCACCCGTCACCCTCTGACACGTGTGTGTCCATCATACGACCAAGACAATGATGAGAACAGCAAGGAGATTATAAAGACAATATAATAAAAAAAAAAAAATTGTAGAATCTCAACCGGTACACGAGGGATGGATCATCTTCTGAAGAGGAAACGAGGGTTGAAGGCCTGGTCTCCCCGGGAAAGGAAACAAGCGTTGAATTATTGACCACAGGTTACTAATGCATGTGCTGCGAGGACACTCGAGGAAATATTAATGCTCCGAGGGAAAATATGTTCTACCAGCAAAAAGTAATTACAGCTGTATACCGCCATGACCGCTCCTAGCCGAAGATTAACCACTTCCATCACTGCAATCCCAACAAACAGATTTCATAGCCCGTAAATGTACAACCGAGCATCTATACCATAGATCTTTGTGAGCTTTATTGAGGATTTCTGGTTTGTTTTCACACCCATGCTAATTGGAAACCATCAACAAGCTGCTGTGGTCACCGGGGAAATTTGTGACCGGTCATGAATTTCTCCTGCCATTGACATTCATGGCAGCTATTCACATGCTCATAAACCTCTACGACATCGATTGCTTAGGAAAGTTACCTAGAAAGATAGGAATGGTAAAAACCCCAAAAAACTGCATCTCCAACTGGAACATGGCAAGTGTGAACAGGTGTCAACTACAATAACTATTGGAAACAGAAACAAAAGAATACAGCAACACGCTAAACCGAAACAAAAGAATACAGCAGCATGCTAAACAGAAACAAAAGAATACAGCAGCATGCTAAACAGAAACAATAGAATACAGCAGCATGCTAAACAGAAACAATAGAATACAGCAGCATGCTAAACAGAAACAAAAGAATACAGCAGCATGCTAAACAGAAACAATAGAATACAGCAGCATGCTAAACAGAAACAATAGAATACAGCAGCATGCTAAACAGAAACAATAGAATACAGCAGCATGCTAAACAGAAACAATAGAATACAGCAGCATGCTAAACACAAACAATAGAATACAGCAGCATGCTAAACAGAAACAATAGAATACAGCAGCATGCTAAACACAAACAATAGAATACAGCAGCATGCTAAACAGAAACAATAGAATACAGCAGCATGCTAAACAAAAGAATACAGCAGCACGCTAAACAGAAACAATAGAATACAGCAGCATGCTAAACAGAAACAATAGAATACAGCAGCATGCTAAACAGAAACAAAAGAATACAGCAGCATGCTAAACAGAAACAATAGAATACAGCAGCATGCTAAACAGAAACAATAGAATACAGCAGCATGCTAAACAGAAACAATAGAATACAGCAGCATGCTAACCACAAACAATAGAATACAGCAGCATGCTAAACAGAAACAATAGAATACAGCAGCATGCTAAACAGAAACAATAGAATACAGCAGCATGCTAAACAGAAACAAAAGAATACAGCAGCATGCTAAACAGAAACAATAGAATTCAGCAGCATGCTAAACAAAAGAATACAGCAGCATGCTAAACAGAAACAATAGAATACAGCAGCATGCTAAACAGAAACAATAGAATACAGCAGCATGCTAAACAG
The DNA here is from genome assembly GCF_048569485.1 of Anomaloglossus baeobatrachus. Classification (NCBI taxonomy): domain Eukaryota; kingdom Metazoa; phylum Chordata; class Amphibia; order Anura; family Aromobatidae; genus Anomaloglossus; species Anomaloglossus baeobatrachus. The sequence continues at coordinate 40,491,413 of NC_134354.1, read as the reverse complement.
AAACAATAGAATACAGCAGCATGCTAAACAGAAACAATAGAATACAGCAGCATGCTAAACACAAACAATAGAATACAGCAGCATGCTAAACAGAAACAATAGAATACAGCAGCATGCTAAACACAAACAATAGAATACAGCAGCATGCTAAACAGAAACAATAGAATACAGCAGCATGCTAAACAAAAGAATACAGCAGCACGCTAAACAGAAACAATAGAATACAGCAGCATGCTAAACAGAAACAATAGAATACAGCAGCATGCTAAACAGAAACAATAGAATACAGCAGCATGCTAAACAGAAACAATAGAATACAGCAGCATGCTAAACAGAAACAATAGAATACAGCAGCATGCTAAACACAAACAATAGAATACAGCAGCATGCTAAACAGAAACAATAGAATACAGCAGCATGCTAAACACAAACAATAGAATACAGCAGCATGCTAACCACAAACAATAGAATACAGCAGCATGCTAAACAGAAACAATAGAATACAGCAGCATGCTAAACAAAAGAATACAGCAGCACGCTAAACAGAAACAATAGAATACAGCAGCATGCTAAACAGAAACAATAGAATACAGCAGCATGCTAAACAGAAACAAAAGAATACAGCAGCATGCTAAACAGAAACAATAGAATACAGCAGCATGCTAAACAGAAACAATAGAATACAGCAGCATGCTAAACAGAAACAATAGAATACAGCAGCATGCTAACCACAAACAATAGAATACAGCAGCATGCTAAACAGAAACAATAGAATACAGCAGCATGCTAAACAGAAACAATAGAATACAGCAGCATGCTAAACAGAAACAAAAGAATACAGCAGCATGCTAAACAGAAACAATAGAATTCAGCAGCATGCTAAACAAAAGAATACAGCAGCATGCTAAACAGAAACAATAGAATACAGCAGCATGCTAAACAGAAACAAAAGAATAAAGCAACATGCTAAACAAACAAAAGAATACAGCAGAATGCTAAACAAAAGAATACAGCAGCATGCTAAACAGAAACAATAGAATACAGCAACATGCTAAACAGAAACAATAGAATACAGCAGCATGCTAAACAAAAGAATACAGCAGCATGCTAAACAGAAACAATAGAATTCAGCAGCATGCTAAACAGAAACAATACAGCAGCATGCTAAACAGAAACAAAAGAATAAAGCAGCATGCTAAACAGAAACAATAGAATACAGCAGCATGCTAAACAGAAACAAAAGAATAAAGCAGCATGCTAAACAAAATACAGCAGCATGCTAAACAGAAACAAAAGAATAAAGCAGCATGCTAAACAAAAGAATACAGCAGCATGCTAAACAGAAACAAAAGAATAAAGCAGCATGCTAAACAGAAACAAAAGAATAAAGCAGCATGCTAAACAAAATACAGCAGCATGCTAAACAGAAACAAAAGAATAAAGCAGCATGCTAAACAAAAGAATACAGCAGCATGCTAAACAGAAACAAAAGAATAAAGCAGCATGCTAAACAGAAACAAAAGAATAAAGCAGCATGCTAAACAAAATACAGCAGCATGCTAAACAGAAACAAAAGAATAAAGCAGCATGCTAAACAAAAGAATACAGCAGCATGCTAAACAGAAACAAAAGAATACAGCAGCATGCTAAACAAAATAATACAGCAGCATGCTAAACAGAAAAAAAAAGAATACCGCAGCATACTAAACAAAAGAAAACAGCAGCATGCTAAACATAAGAATACAGCAGCACGCTAAACAAAAACAAAAAAGCACTTATAGCAGCACGCTAAGCACCAAGATATATGCAAACAAAATATATGAAATGTAAACGGCATTAATGCCAAATGGAATATGCTTAGAAAAATGAAGGTACTTAGCTCATAAAATGGCCAATTCATGTGAGCCCATCATCTGTGGCAAGGATACCTTTCTTTGATGGGACCCCATCCTAATCCATCATAATTTTTTTTAAAGATGGGAATGGTACAGGACTAATGCTGTTGCGGACTCAAGGAAAGCTAAGATACAACCACTCTGAAAATGGCAGCCAAATTGGTTCTCACAATAAAGATACAGTTGACAAAACGTTTTTGATTTGAGAAAAGAAAATAAAATATAAAAATTCATTAGGAAATAAATAAAGTTACTTAGGCAGACCCTGCTGACCCTTCCAATGATGACGTCCCATCCGTCATCACTAAGTTACTGATAGATGGGACATAAACAACTCCGAGACCACTGGGTTCCACCAGACATGATGGAGTGTCGGGAACATAACGGCCAAGTAATGGTTAATTCTATATTTTAGCCCATTCCCTATGTGAGCAAATTTTGTAAAATCAAGGGGCAAGTTTAGCATATTAGATATGTTCCAGTAAGAGGTACAGGACACTTCTCTTAAATCATCATGAGAAGATCCTAAAGATCTATGGGCACAAACATTGGTGGAACATCAGCCTTACATTTACCAACAGTTTTCAATATTTCGAAATCTGTAGTGAAGGAATAGTTTGTGATACCTCCATGGCCCTGGTGCCCCCCAAGTTGAATTACAGGGGGTGTAGAGGTAGCAGCTGCACCAGGCTTGGGAACTTGAAGTTAGGACCCTCCAATAAATAATGACACCAGTAATATAAAAAGGCACGTGGTAGGTACAAACAGGACCGGCCATTAGGCAACAGAGTGCAGTGCGCTCTACTTCACTTTTGATTTGGACTATATTTTTTTTTTATCGGTATGAGCTGTAGTTTTATTTGTATAATTTGACGATCCCTGCAATTCTTAAATCTTTTTTTTAGCTATTCTGCCTTTTTTTTTTACAATTTCAGTAAGATTTAATAACTTCAGACAGTTACACGTGCGGCAAGAAAAAATATGCAAACCTCTTTACATGCCAGTATCACAATTCAGAAAGGCATCAAAGGAAATAAACAAAAATGATCAGAGTTGGCTCCTATACCAGCAGTTAAGATTCCGATGTAGGCTGTGTAATACAGCCAGCAGCTGCATTCAATGGAACATGCCCAGCTGCATACATATGCAATGTATTCAAGTGGAATTTGTATGGATTTGCCAGGTGCTGTTCCCCAGGTGGGAATCAGATTTTGCACAACAAAATATTTCCTATCATGATTTTACCTTTCCATAAATAGGAAATATGATACGATCTATGTATTGTCATACATCTGCCCAATATTAATTTGGAGCTCATTGGGAGGCCTCATAAATAGGAAAAATATGCTTGTTCTTCCTCTTGTGATTGTGATGCTGAAAATGTACCTCCCACAAATATCAGATCAATACAAACCCTAATATTCAGCAATGACTACTAGTGCCCAAGTGTCTAAAGGCCCAGTCACACACAACGACTTACCAGCGATCCCGACAACGATACGACCTGATAAAGGATCACTGGTAAGTCGCTGGGAGGTCACTGGTAATGTCACACAGTCAGATCTTACCAATGACGCAGCAACGATGAGCGACCTGTATAACGATCTCGGTGGCGGTGGGACCCTGTTAGGAGGTCGTTGGTAGCCGTCAAACACAGTGATGCATCCTGCCCAGCAGGACATCGCCTTTGAAGAAAATGGTCTGGACCATTTGGCAACGACTAGAGATCTCACAGCAGGGGCCTGATCGCTGGTAGGTGTCACACATAACGAGATCGCTGGCGAGATCGTTGCTACGTCACAGAAACTGTGACTCAGCAACGATCTCGTTAGCGATCTCGTTGTGTGTGACGGTGCCTTAAGACTGATGCATTGATGAGAGAAAGCGTATTTAGTTGGGAAGGTAGTTCTCCTCCTCTGCGTAAACGAATCTCAGACTTGCTGGCTTTTCCCAAGCATTCTTCTGCTGTAATTACCTGTCCACACCAGGGGGTCCAAGCTGAACATGGAGCCAGAGATTACATTATAAGCTCTCATTCAACCTCAGTTATAATTAGTTTCTTTCCACCTAGCTATACTTAATCCCATATATTCAGTGTGGGGGTAGATATGTCCTCTCTAGAGACCAGAGAGATTTCTTATGAATTTTACAATTTCTCTATAACAGACACTGTGCACAGTACATAATATAAGACCTTGCTTTGATGTCCAAGGGGCTACACAATTCGAAGAAACCTCAGATCCGCTGTTTTCTCACCAAAAAAGCTTTGGTTTTACATTTAGTATGGGACTTACTGGTCTCTTTGGTTTCATAACCGGAAAGATTTTCTTATCCAGCCCTTCCAGTAGGAGTTGTTTCCCATCTTTGAAATGGAAATTTTAGGAAGGACAGGTTAAGCCGGTTTTCTTTTCACATCATTGATCAGTGGTTATGGCCTTTCGGGTTTGTATTAACATTAGTAGCAGCGGACCTACTGTGTCTGCAGGGATTCTGGTTGTTGGGTCTGTGGTGGGCAAGGAGCACCTAGAATTCCAAAATCTATATTGTAAAGGTGGTTCTGATGGCTACAATTCTGTGGCAGCCCGGGGCTTGCCCCATGGAGCACAGCCGTGGTGACCTTTACGTTGCGATGGATATTTGGAAGCGGCCGTCTCTTATCAGTTGGTGCTCGATGGCGGCCACCCAGTGAGTAAATATACAGTCAGACCTGTCCTCCTACGGGGATATTCCCGGGCAACGTGCAGGAAATACAAAATACTAAGAAATCCAAGGAATCGGAGCACCATCTATAAATATTGCCAGGAACAGCCAGCACTAGGAAAAAAAAGAAAAAAACAAAAGCCAATTTGACAATGGAAAAAACGATAAATTCTGTGTTTTTTGGAGCCACAAAAAAAAGTGTATGTTTCCCAGGGATATATAGGATATATAGCACTGTATAGCTATGTAGTTTTTATGCATGTGTGAATATACATTATATCATCTATAGGGGGCGAGGTGTTGCGGCAGTACATCTGTAGGGGGTCTCTATTGCTATGGCTGTACATCTGTAGGGGGTCTCTATTGCTATGGCTGTACATCTGTCGGGGCCCTAGTGTTGCGGCAGTACTTCTGTATGGGGTCTCTGGTATTATGGCTGTATATCTCTAGGGGTCTCTGGTGTGGTAGCAGTACATCTGTAGGGGGTCTCTGGTGCTATGGCTGTACATCTGTAGGGGGTCTCTGGTGCTATGGCTGTACATCTGTAGGGGGTCTCTGGTGCTATGGCTGTACATCTGTAGGGGGTCTCTGGTGCTATGGCTGTACATCTGTAGGGGGTCTCTGGTGCTATGTACATCTGTAGGGGGTCTCTTGTGCTATGGCTGTACATCTGTAGGGGGTCTCTGGTGCTATGGCTGTACATCTTTAGGGGGTCTCTGGTGCTATGGCTGTACATCTGTAGGGGGTCTCTGGTGCTATGTTTGTACATCTGTAGGGGGTCTCTGGTGCTATGGCTGTACATCTGTAGGGGGTCTCTGGTGCTATGGCTGTACATCTGTAGGGGGTCTTTGGTGTAGCATCAGTACATCTGTCGGGGCCCTAGTGTTGCGGCAGTACCTCTGTAGGGGATCTCTGGTGTTGCGGCAGTACATCTGTAGGGGGTCTCTGGCATTATGGCTGTATATCTATAGGGGTCTCTTGTGTGGTAGCAGTACATCTGTAGGGGGTCTCTGGTGCTATGGTTGTACATCTGTAGGGGGTTTCTGGTATTATGGCAGTAACTATGTGGGGGTCACGGTGTAGCAGTGGTAAATCTGTAGGGGCTTTTCCACCATAGGTAATAATGACATATGGTTAGGCTTTATGATCCCACAATGATTGCAGGGGTTTAGCTATTAGGACTCCCATCAATCCAATGAGCAAAGAGGCTTCAGAGCGGCATTTGTCATCAGAATTTGCACTTGCCCATAATAACCAATCAGCATCCAGCTATCATTGCTTAACCTAACCTGATTGGTTGCCACAGGCACCTGCTTTTCTTTTCCCCTGCGCCAATTCTGATGAATCTCACCCATTAATCCTGATCTGGAGACAGACGCTCTGCACTGAAGAGACAGCGCGGACTCCGAGTACGAGAAAAGCAAACAGAAGAAGGCGGCCATGAGCGGGCGATTCCCCGAAATAAGAGGACAACATTTCACTAGATTTTGTTTCTCCATAAATAAATAGTGCAGTATCTTACAAGAGCAATACCAGAACATTAGTGAGAACGTCATGTGTATCGAGCTTCTGAACTTAATGGCAAATTACAAATGAATGGTTAATATATCATCCACATAAGAGAAAGTCCCGAAAAGAGCTGGAGAATAAAGATGCTGTACACACAAGACACCGTGAGGCCGAGACACCTCAAATGAAGTTCCTGGAGGAGGAAATCGCAAGAACACACAAAATAAAGGTCAACTAACCCAAAAATGGTGGTATGCCCATAGGCTGCAGATGGCCAATGATCAGGGCAGGCTTTAAAGGGGTTATGAGCTGAGCTTTCAGAAAAATGGGGCCCACATAGCCCTCCATACAGAATAATGGGCCCCACATATCCCCTCCATACAGAATAATGGGCCCCACATAGCCCTCCATACAGAATAATGGGCCCCACATATCCCCTCCATACAGAATAATGGGCCCCACATAGCCCTCCATACAGAATAATGGGCCCCACATATCCCCTCCATACAGAATAATGGGCCCCACATAGCCCTCCATACAGAATAATGGGCCCCACATAGCCCTCCATACAGAATAATGGGCCCCACATAGCCCTCCATACAGAATAATGGGCCCCACATAGCCCCTCCATACAGAATAATGGGCCCCACATAGCCCTCCATACAGAATAATGGGCCCCACATATGCCCTCCATACAGAATAATGGGCCCCACATAGCCCTCCATACAGAATAATGGGCCCCACATAGCCCTCCATACAGAATAATGGGCCCCACATAGCCCTCCATACAGAATAATGGGCCCCACATAGCCCTCCATACAGAATAATGGGCCCCACATAGCCCTCCATACAGAATAATGGGCCCCACATAGCCCTCCATACAAAATAATGGGCCCCACATAGCCCTCCATACAGAATAATGGGCCCCACATAGCCCTCCATACAGAATAATGGGCCCCACATAGCCCTCCATACAGAATGGGGCCCACATAGCCCTCCATACAGAATAATGGGGCCCACATAGCCCTCCATACAGAATAATGGCCCCACATAGCCCTCCATACAGAATAATGGCCCCCACATATCCCTCCATACAGAATAATGGGCCCCACATAGCCCTCCATACAGAATAATGGCCCCCACATATCCCTCCATACAGAATAATGGGCCCCACATATCCCTCCATACAGAATAATGGCCCCCACATAGCCCTCCATACAGAATAATGGGCACCACATATCCCTCCATACAGAATAATGGGCCCCACATAGCCCTCCATACAGAATAATGGGCCCCACATAGCCCTCTATACAGAATAATGGCCCCACATAGCCCTCCATACAGAATAATGGGCCCCACATATCCCCTCCATACAGAATAATGGGCCCCACATAGCCCTCCATACAGAATAATGGGCCCCACATAGCCCTCCATACAGAATAATGGGCCCCACATAGCCCTCCATACAGAATAATGGGCCCCACATATCCCCTCCATACAGAATAATGGGCCCCACATATCCCCTCCATACAGAATAATGGGCCCCACATATCCCCTCCATACAGAATAATGGGCCCCACATAGCCCTCCATACAGAATAATGGGCCCCACATAGCCCTCCATACAGAATAATGGGCCCCACATAGCCCTCCATACAGAATAATGGGCCCCACATAGCCCTCCATACAGAATAATGGGCCCCACATAGCCCTCCATACAGAATAATGGGCCCCACATAGCTCTCCATACAGAATAATGGGCCCCACATAGCCCTCCATACAGAATAATGGGCCCCACATAGCCCTCCATACAGAATAATGGGCCCCACATAGCCCTCCATACAGAATAATGGGCCCCACATAGCCCTCCATACAGAATAATGGGCCCCACATAGCCCTCCATACAGAATAATGGGCCCCACATAGCCCTCCATACAGAATAATGGGCCCCACATAGCCCTCCATACAGAATAATGGGCCCCACATAGCCCTCCATACAGAATAATGGGCCCCACATAGCCCTCCATACAGAATAATGGGCCCCACATAGCCCTCCATACAGAATAATGGGCCCCACATAGCCCTCCATACAAAATAATGGGCCCCACATAGCCCTCCATACAGAATAATGGGCCCCACATAGCCCTCCATACAGAATAATGGGCCCCACATAGCCCTCCATACAGAATGGGGCCCACATAGCCCTCCATACAGAATAATGGGGCCCACATAGCCCTCCATACAGAATAATGGCCCCACATAGCCCTCCATACAGAATAATGGCCCCCACATATCCCTCCATACAGAATAATGGGCCCCACATAGCCCTCCATACAGAATAATGGCCCCCACATAGCCCTCCATACAGAATAATGGCCCCCACATATCCCTCCATACAGAATAATGGGCCCCACATATCCCTCCATACAGAATAATGGCCCCCACATAGCCCTCCATACAGAATAATGGGCACCACATATCCCTCCATACAGAATAATGGGCCCCACATAGCCCTCCATACAGAATAATGGGCCCCACATAGCCCTCTATACAGAATAATGGCCCCACATAGCCCTCCATACAGAATAATGGGCCCCACATGCCCGGGGCCAATTGGACTGGTTCAATTAGAAAAATCTTAGGAAAACATGATTGAGTTCACCATTGACTTCCATTATACTTGGTAAACAAGTCACGCTCATCTGAGCATCCAATGAGCACCGAGCATGGTAGTGCCCACTCATCACTAGTTACTTTATATATGAAGCTGCTATTTGGTCACTATATGGTGATCAGCACTGTTTGGTGGCACGGTGTAGTATAGTTCTTTTGCAGTCAATGGGAGTGGACAGCACTGTATACCACAGCTATTTAATTCCTTAACAATGGATATATATTATATACACACACACACATACATACACATACACACATACATATACATATATGTTTATTTATTTTTTTTTCATTATTTTATTTAATTTTTACTACCTCTCCCACCAATCCCCCCAAGAGCCATAGACATTTCTATTTCTCCATCTACATTGCTGTACTGGGGCTTGTTTTTTTATTTTTGTGGGATGAGTTGTAGTTTGGGAAAACCGCTTTCATTTTACCGTACGATGTAGAAATAATTCCAAGTATAGCAAAGGGAAATTATTTTTATGGTGTTCAATCTGCAACAAAAATGACCTGGCACCAGGATTCTTCATTTCGGTATAATTATGGCAATGACAAATATTTTCTTTGTTTTACTGGTTGTAAAAAAATTCAGAAGCTTATAAAAAATAAAATATTAAATGTGGTTTGTGTCACTATTTTTAGAACTTTTCTATTTTTCCATCCATGGAACTGTGTGAGGTCTTTTTTTTTTTTGCATCTGTTTTATTGGTACCATTTTGGTGTTCATACAAAATTGTGTTCACTTTTTACTCCTTTTCTGTTATATGGGGCCCATTATTCTGTATGGGGGGCTATGTGGGGCCCATTATTCTGTATGGGGGGCTATGTGGGGCCCATTATTCTGTATGGAGGGCTATGTGGGGCCATTATTATGTATGGAGGGCTATGTGGGTCCATTATTCTGTATGGAGGACTATGTGGGGCCCATTCTGTATGGAGAACTATGTGGGGTCCATTATTCTGTATGGAGGGCTATGTGGGGCACATTATTCTGTATGGAGGGCTATGTGGTGCCATTATTCTGTATGGAGAGCTATGTGGGTCCATTATTCTGTATGGAGGACTATGTGGGGCCCATTCTGTATGGAGGGCTATGTGGGGCCATTATTCTGTATGGAGGGCTATGTGGGGCCATTATTCTGTATGGAGGCCTATGTGGGGCCCATTCTGTATGGAGGGCTATGTGGGGCCATTATTCTGTATGGAGGGCTATGTGGGGCCATTATTCTGTATGGAGGGCTATGTGGGGCCCATTATTCTGTATGGAGGGCTATGTGGGCCCATTATTCTGTATGGAGGACTATGTGGGGCCATTATTCTGTATAGAGGGCTATGTGGGGCCCATTATTCTGTATGGAGGGTTATGTGGGGTCCATTATTCTGTATGGAGGGCTATGTGGGGCCCATTATTCTGTATGGAGGGCTATGTGGGGCCATTATTCTGTATGGAGAGCTATGTGGGGCCCATTATTCTGTATGGAGGGCTATGTGGGGCCATTATTCTGTACGGAGGGCTATGTGGGGCCCATTATTCTGTATGGAGGGCTATGTGGGGCCCATTATTCTGTATGGAGGGTTATGTGGGGTCCATTATTCTGTATGGAGGGCTATGTGGGGCCCATTATTCTGTATGGAGGACTATGTGGGGCCATTATTCTGTATGGAGAGCTATGTGGGGCCCATTATTCTGTATGGAGGGCTATGTGGGGCCATTATTCTGTATGGAGGACTATGTGGGGCCATTATTCTGTATGGAGGGCTATGTGGGGCCCATTCTGTATGGAGGGCTATGTGGAGCCCATTATTCTGTATGGAGGGTTATGTGGGGTCCATTATTCTGTATGGAGGGCTATGTGGGGCCCATTATTCTGTATGGAGGACTATGTGGGGCCCATTATTCTGTATGGAGAGCTATGTGGGGCCCATTATTCTGTATGGAGGGCTATGTGGGGCCCATTATTCTGTATGGAGGGCTATGTGGGGCCCATTATTCTGTATGGAGGGTTATGTGGGGCCCATTATTCTGTATGGAGGGCTATGTGGGGCCATTATTCTGTATGGAGGGCTATGTGGGGCCCATTATTCTGTATGGAGGGCTATGTGGGGCCCATTATTCTGTATGGAGGGCTATGTGGGGCCATTATTCTGTATGGAGGGCTATGTGGGGCCCATTATTCTGTATGGAGGGCTATGTGGGGCCCATTATTCTGTATGGAGAGCTATGTGGGGCCATTATTCTGTATGGAGGGCTATGTGGGGTCCATTATTCTGTATGGAGGGCTATGTGGGGCTCATTATTCTGTATGGAGGGCTATGTGGGGGCCATTATTCTGTATGGAGGGCTATGTGGGGCCATTATTCTGTATGGAGGGCTATGTGGGGCCCATTATTCTGTATGGAGGACTATGTGGGGCCCATTATTCTGTATGGAGGGCTATGTGGGGCCCATTATTCTGTATGGAGGACTATGTGGGGCCATTATTCTGTATGGAGGGCTATGTGGGGCCCATTATTCTACATGGAGGACTATGTGGGGCCCATTATTCTGTATGGAGGACTATGTGGGGCCCATTATTCTGTATGGAGGGTTATGTGGGGCCATTATTCTGTATGGGGGGCTATGTGGGGCCCATTATTCTGTATGGAGAGTTATGTGGGGCCCATTATTCTGTATGGAGGACTATGTGTGGCCCATTCTGTATGGAGGGCTATGTGGGGCCCATTATTCTGTATGGAGGGCTATGTGGACCCCATTATTCTGTATGGAGGGTTATGTGGGGCCCATTATTCTGAATGGAGGGCTATGTGGGGCCCATTATTCTGTATTGAGGGCTATGTGGGGCCCATTATTCTGTATGGAGGACTATGTGGTGCCCATTATTCTGTATGGAGGGCTATGTGGGGCCATTATTCTGTATGAAGGACTATGTGGGGCCATTATTCTATATGGAGGGCTATGTGGAGCCATTATTCTGTATGGAGGGCTATGTGGGGCCCATTATTCTGTATGGAGGGCTATGTGGGGTCCATTATTATGTATGGAGGGCTATGTGGGGTCCATTATTCTGTATGGAGGGCTATGTGGGGCCCATTATTCTGTATGGAGGGCTATGTGGGGCCCATTATTCTGTATGGAGGGCTATGTGGGGTCCATTATTATGTATGGAGGGCTATGTGGGGCCCATTATTCTGTATGGAGGGCTATGTGGGGTCCATTATTCTGTATGGAGGGCTATGTGGGGCCCATTATTCTGTATGGAGGGCTATGTGAGGTCTATTATACTGTTATCTTTTGTGGGGGCAATCCCTACAATACCTCTGCAGTCATTATAGCTGTGTTCCCAATTCATATAAAAGTTTCCCTAAACCGGACACTGCTGTAATCACGGCTTGAGAAGGGCACTGTCATTCTTGGGTAAATATTTGTGTACTCGAGTCCGGGATCAAGCTGTGACAAGTTACTTTCTGTAGTGGATGAAATTACATCTGTTTGTGAACCCAACGCCTGACTTATTACAAAACTCTGTTGGAACTTTTAAAGAGCGGCGGCGGCGGCCTACACGTGAGGGCAGCAAAAGTGCGGCCAGACTTGCTTTAAAGGCATTGGACCCAGTTTATATATAAACTGCAAAAAACAACAACACGTAAAAGAGCTGAGGTAATTTGCTGACACCTTGTTCGGGTATTTCTTGCTCCGGTAAACTCTGATGAAACATCCAGGAGAGAGGAGACCATCAAAAAAAAAAGGAACGCAAAGAAAATTTGGCAAATTTAGAGCGTTGCAGAAGCCTCAGAGAATGCAAGGCTGCCTTAAAGGGAACCTGTCACCAGATTTGAGGCCTATAAGCTGCGGCCACCACCAGTGAGCCCTTATATACAGCATGTTAGAATGCTGTATATAAGAAACCAGGCCGCTGTGTAGAACGTAAAAATCACTTTATAATACTCACCTAAACGGTCGCTGCGGTGGAGTTGGGTTATATGTGCGTCTCCGTTGTCCGGTACCGGTGCCTCCTCTTTCGGCCATCTTTGTCCTCATTCTGAAGCCTGGGTGCATGACGTGTCCCATGTCATACACATTCGCCAGTCAAGCACAGGCGCACTACAGATCTGCCCTCCTCAGGGTAGATCAAAGTGTGCCTGCGCGGGACCTCAATGTCGGAGAGTGTGTATGACGTAGGACGCGTCATGCATCCAGGCTTCAGAAGGACAAAGATGGCCGAAAGAGAAGCGCCGGCACCGGAGAACGGAGACGCCCATCTGACCCAACTTCTCCTCAGCAACCCTTAGGTGAGTATTATAAAGGGATTTTTACGTTCTATACTGCGGCCTGGGCTCTTATATACAGCATGTTAGAATGCTGTATATAAGAGCCCACTGGTGGTGGCCACAGCTTATAGGCCCCAAAACACTGGTGACAGGTTTCCGTTAAGGTCTCCTATGCTCCTCCACGATGCAGTCATCAGACAGAGCCCAGAGTCCTCCAGACACACATTCAGAGGGAAGTGGACTCAAAACTTCTGTTTGGAGCAGTGGCAGGTTCCTAAATTTTGTGAGCAGGAGTCATTACTGTTAACATCGGAGAGATGCAGCCTTCCAAACCCTTATATCTATAAAACAAGCGATGGAACAAGAAGAATTGTTTTCTAAATTTCAATCAGCTATATCTGTCCTCTCTCTACATCGATTATTTTTTTTATTTCAGCTAGACTCAAAATTTCTGTCCTGCCTTTACACCGATGCCTCCGTTCTGTGCCAGCCATTGTACTGGTGGCTGGAGAAAATCAAATAAATTATTAGGACCCTGGTCCATAAGCCACATTAGTAGTCCATGGTTGTCGGACGGGAGCCCCCTATCTACTGCATCCCCGACACCTCTTATTTCTAAATGAGTTGATACACACGGCACTTCTGGGGGGTGCTCTAGTAGGGTCCAAAACTGTCTCAAGTAGATGTAGAAACTTGGCATTGAAGATCAATGTGAATATGATGCGGTGTCCACAGACAGCGGTGGACACTGCATCATACCTGACTACGCCAGTTGCTATACCTTCTGAGGACCGTCTGCACGCACATTGATTAAGGTCTTTGACCGAAACACCTGTGCTTGTGCTAGTCCTACAAGTTCTTCTCAATAAAAGACCACTATTCACATTTATCTTGAGTGCCAAGTTTCTACATCTACCTCTTATTTTTAGGCCTGACAAAGACTTTGGGGTGGCCTCTTAATCAGAAGAGGTGGTGGGAATGCCGGCAGGTAGGAGGTGACTTGCAGGTTTCCCATCTGGAAGCCCCAGACTACTAGTGTGGCTGTTAGACAATGCTCCTGCAGTTCACAGCAGCATTGCCCACCAGCCCCATCAGTTGTCTGATTTGCTCATCTCTACCAAACCACTATATAATCCCATCAGCACAGTGATGCACCACCTATATGTCCGTCCCCCACCGTACCCATGCCCAAACACCAACATCCTCCATCATCCAAACCTCCCACTGCCATCTTGATTTCTCATGCTGCACCAGTTTTTTAGAATGAGCTACCTCAGATTATCCAAAAGATTCTAGACATCCATGGTTAAGGTAGGGCCTAAATCACACTCCTAGTCTCCCTATACACTACATACCTTACCAGGCGATAACAGTGTGTGTACTCTTTAGTATAAAAGATGGCCGAAACAAACCAAGCACTTTCACATGTCGCTATCCCCATCTCTTAGATTGTAAGCTCCTGTGATCAGGGTATTCGTTCCATAGTACATTATATACAGTATATATATATATATATATATATATATATATATATATCTATATATACACACTGTATATATATATATATATATAATCTAATATATATCTATATCTATATATATATCTATATCTATCTATATAGTGCTATGTATGTATATGTGGGTTTGTATTATATATATAAAATTTAATTTATATATATATATATATATATATATATATATATATATATATATATATATATATATATATATATATATATATATATATATATATATATATATATAAAATCTAATATATATCTATATATATATCTATATCTATCTATATAGTGCTATGTATGTATATGTGGGTTTGTATTATATTATATATATATATATATATACACAAACAACAACGAGGCAGAGTCCGGCAGTAACGTGAGCAATCCAGGATGCTGTTAAAAAAATTTTTCTTTTTATTCATAAATTCATTAAAATATAATGGTCCAAGCAATTCAGAACAGCATTATCGCAGGAAAATAGCGCAGATAGGACTACGCGTTTCAGCGGTAAAATCCGCCTTCTGGACCGTGAAGAAGGCGGATTTTACCGCTGAAACGCGTAGTCCTGTCTGCGCTATTTTCCTGCGATAATGCTGTTCTGAATTGCTTGGACCATTATATTTTAATGAATTTAGGAATAAAAAGAAAGAAAATTTTTAACAGCATCCTGGATTGCTCACGTTACTGCTGGACTCTGCCTCGTTGCTGTTCACATTTGTATGGATGGACTCCTACGTCCTGATCCGGGCACAACGGAGTTAACCAGGTCAGCTGAGGTTCCAGGTGATTCACAGGAGTGAGCTGGTCTACATTGTTGGACATTATATATATATATATGACACCCCCGGTGGTTTGTGGGGACCCCACATTTGCTGTGGTAGCCCCCACCCCACACACTGGTCCTCCCCCTGCAGCACCCTGCTCTCTGCTTATCCCTGCAGAGGGCAACAGATCCCAGCTCACAGGCTGGTTACTTGTAGAGGCATTGTCACACCTTTCTCTGACCCCCTCCCCTGTCACAGCTGCAGCTGCGTGTGTGTCTATGGGGTCTGTGCAAGCAGAAATATCAGAGTTCACTCCCTCCTCCCTTACATCATTCATAGATAACACATTAACATTGTCAGGAGTCATGTCAGTACTGGCTGAAGGTTCAGCCCTTGGGGGGGGCCCAAACTGGGAGGTTATCTGCCCCAAATCTGTCCCAAGTAGCACGTTTGCAGGGATCCGATCAGTTACCCCCACCTCCCTCACCCCCCGCCCTGCGCCCCAGTCCACATAAATGTCAGCAACAGGCAGCGCCGGGTCAGTGCCTCCAATCCCGGAGACAGCGAGGGTTTTTCCAGGGATCAAGTCTTGGGGGGACACCATCTCAGGCCGCACCAGAGTCACCTCCGAGGCGCTGTCTCGCAGTCCTATGGTCACAGACCGGCCGACGGTGACAGGTTGGAAGCTGTCCAGGGACCTACCACCACCCCCACCCACACAATACACCTTGGGCGGCCCTTGGGACGGGGACGGAGCCGGGGCCTTGGGACGCTGAGGGCACATGGCCTTGAAGTGTCCAGGTAGGTTGCACTGGTGGCACCGTCTTGGTTCCGCCACGGGCCTGGAGAGGGGAGTTGAGGGGGACACCCCCTGCAGTCTAGGGGCAGGTGGGGCAGTCGCAGAATTCATCTTACCCCCTCTCCAGGTGCTGCTGGTGGCCGCTCTCCTGGCCTCAGGGGCCCGGTTGTTGGTGTAGTCATCGGCAAGGGCAGCTGTAGCCGTGGACCCCTTTGGCTTCTGGTCTCGGATGAACTGGCGGAGATCCTCAGGGCAGTTCCACAAGAGTTGCTCCGTGATGAACAAGTCCAGGATCTCCGGTCCGGTGGAAAGCTGCAGGCCTTGGGTCCAGTGGTCGGCAGCTCGGGCAAGTGCCCGCCGGTGGTCAGCCCAGGAGTCCTTTGGTCCCTTCTGTAGGCTCCGGAACTTCTTGCGGTAGGACTCTGGAGTGAGGTTGTACTGTTGGATCAGGGCCCGCTTGATGGTGTCGTAGCCCTGATCTGCCTCAGCAGGCAAGTCCCCAAGGATATCCAGGGCCTTACCCCTTAAACGGGGGGTCAGGTATTTGGCCCACTGGTCCTTGTCCAGATGGTGCTGCAAGCAAGTCCGTTCAAAAGCAGTCAAGAAAGAGTCCAAGTCTCCATCCTTCTCCAGCACTGGGAAGTCCTCAACACGGACCTTTGGAAGTTTGGTGTCTCGAAGGTCACATGTGGCTGATGAGGGCTGGAGCTGAGCTAGCTGCAGCTGGTAGTCACGGTCTGCCTGTCGCTCTCGCTCTTCACGCGCTGCCTGCCGCTCTCGCTCCGCAGCCTCACGCTCTGCGTGCCGCTCCGCAGCCTCAGCGTCACGCGCTGCCTGCCGCTCTGCCCTGCGCTCTGCCAGGAGTCCCTTGTAGCCCTTCTGGTCTCCAGCCTGGAGAAGGGCCATAGCCATTTGAAGAAGGCTATCCGAGCCTCCCAGGCTCGGTGGAATGGCACGTGGTGATCTGCGGCACGCTGCAGAGCTAGGCGATTCACTGTCCCTTTCAGAGCGGAGGGCTGGCATCTGGCTCGTTGAGGAACCTTGGGTGAGCTCCTCCTCATCTTGTCCAGCAGTGCCAGGTTGCGCAATGTCCTCGGCAGAACGGTTTTCTGGCGTCGAGCTCCTGGAGGACTCGTGGGCAACCTCCTCATTGCTGTCCACAGCACCGTCCTCCCTCTCTTCGGCTCCTGCCTTAGCATTGGCCAGTTGCATAGCTCTGCTCCTGGTGCCATCAGCCATTCTTGCAGACTTTTGGTCACTGACACAGAACTGACACCTGATGCCTCCACACACCTTACAGTATCTGCACTCTGACACTCTAGTGTTGAGCTAGTCTGAAGACCCCAGCAGCCACAGCTGCTGCAGGCAGTCTTTAGTGTCTGGGAGTATGGGTCTCACACTCACACACACTATTATCTCGATCCCACCGCTATGCCACCAATATGTCACAAACCACCGGGGGTGTCACTCAGAAATCCCCCGCGCTGGCTACCAGTACGTCACAATCGGGGGGTAACAAGTGGGGGTCACCCCTCCTTTATACCTCCCGACCGACAGACAGAGCACGTGACGCGCTCTCTAGCGCCCCTCTTATAGTCAGGCCAATTATGGAATTGCCCGACCATAAGCCAGGAGGCCGCTATACTACTTATGCCGATTATTGAAGGGTCCCCGGTGAGAGTAAGGTATATATTCCCCCGACCCCCGCGGGCGGAATATATAAAATCTCCCCGAATCTCACTGGCCTCCCCACAATAATCCTTGGCACAATTCGCTGCCACCAACCGATTTACGGTAACTATTAGCCGAACACACAGACGTGGGATTCAAGATCGAGATAACAGAACAGCCCAAGATTAATTATATAATTTAATCAGCCTAAAGCACACTAGAAACTACAATATATACAATAGGAGATCTACAGAATATACATATGTCAGAGTACAGTTACAGTCAAAGCATGGGTTACAAACAGGCATACACAGTTCCAGCAGTTACCTTGTTGCGTCTGGCCACAGGGGGGCGCTGTACCCAGGTTTCTAGGATCCTTCCCACAGATGTTTCCTACACGTGCCCCCAGCGAAAAGAACACTGGAAAATGGCCGAAGTAGGGTTATCAACCTGGGCAAATCCAGGTCCCCTCCTACCTTAGTGACCTCAGAGGGAGCACTGCTCCACCCCTGGCTGGAGTTATGGACAATCCACAACATGGAATATGGGCCATAACTTTGCCTGGGAGCGTCGTAGGCGGACGCCAATGCTCTCATTGTGACAGTTATGAATTTAGCTACAGAACGAGGGGACTCATGACCTGTCTGCCAGTTCCCCATTGGCTGATATCACGCCTGGGGCATTTCCCAATGTCCTGCTCCCATAAAAAGGGTGTGCCGGCATCGTCCGCATGCGGAGACACCATTTTTATGGTTGCCATATTTATCGGAAATATGGCTTGCGAGATATGAACCATTTTTTACTGGAGTCGTTCTGTCTAGCTAGTTCCATAGCCTTGCTAATGAGATACAACTCTTGTTACAGGGTGACGGCAGGGAGTCATCCTGTGTCCATTGTTCCCACACCACCTCATCTCCATATCACAGGAGATGGCCATGGGATTTGTTGCTAAACCAGTTGTGTGAAGGAAAGGGGGGGTGACACCAGGAGAGGGCTTCCTGACATACTTGAATATCATGATTTATCGTCATATCTCCGGATTTACCTCACAATATATATTTTATTTTTTTTTATCTTGTATTCTGCTTTTTGTGGCAGGCCTGATTGTGGATCTCAGCGGGCACAGATACTGGGGCATGTTCTCCTTTCCGTGTGCCAGTGCCTTCTGACAAGGAGAGGGAGCGCAGCGCCGAAAGGACATTTAACCACAAGGAGGACCTATTCTAGTCTGAGGTGTCTGCACTGTACAAGAGCGAATAACCCAATATTACCCATGGAGAAGTAGCTGTATCCCCCGGGTGCACATAGGACTGCACAGGAGCCACATACACAGAACGGTAAATTACTTTCAGGACGTAAACTTCATTTTTTTTATTAATTGGAGGGAAGTAAAAAAAAAAAAAAAAAAAAAGAAATAGAAAATGGTTTAAGAAGATGATTTGGAATTCAGAGAAGCAACAACTGTGAATTCCCCGTAATCAAACAACTTTGCAGGAGTGTACAGAATGTGAGGCGCTGACACGCCGAGCGGGAAAGAGGAAGCGATCTGTATTTCTGAGAAGCAGGACGAGGGTTACACATTGTGTACAGCACACCCACATCACTCAGGACTGCAGGGAAGAGGAAAGAACGCCGAAAAATGTCACCATTTCCAATAATAGCGGAAATGGAAATACAGGTCTTAAGTATGTATAGAGTGACTGCACCAGCAGAATAGTGAGTGCAGCTCTGGAGTATAATACAGAATGTAACGCAGGATCAGTAATGTAATGTAATGTATGTACACAGTGACTGCACCAGCAGAATAGTGAGTGCAGCTCTGGAGTATAATACAGAATGTAACGCAGGATCAGTAATGTAATGTAATGTATGTACACAGTGACTGCACCAGCAGAATAGTGAGTGCAGCTCTGGAGTATAATACAGGATGTAACGCAGGATCAGTAATGTAATGTATGTACACAGTGACTGCACCAGCAGAATAGTGAGTGCAGCTCTGGGGTATAATACAGGATGTAACGCAGGATCAGTAATGTAATGTATGTACACAGTGACTGCACCAGCAGAATAGTGAGTGCAGCTCTGGGGTATAATACAGGATGTAACGCAGGATCAGTAATGTAATGTATGTACACAGTGACTGCACCAGCAGAATAGTGAGTGCAGCTCTGGGGTATAATACAGGATGTAACGCAGGATCAGTAATGTATGTACACAGTGACTGCACCAGCAGAATAGTGAGTGCAGCTCTGGGGTATAATACAGGATGTAACTCAGGATCAGTAATGTAATGTATGTACATAGTGACTGCACCAGCAGAATAGTGAGTGCAGCTCTGGGGTATAATACAGGATGTAACGCAGGATCAGTAATGTAATGTATGTACACAGTGACTGCACCAGCAGAATAGTGAGTGCAGCTCTGGAGTATAATACAGGAGGTAACTCAGGATCAGTAATGTATGTACACAGTGACTGCACCAGCAGAATAGTGAGTGCAGCTCTGGGGTATAATACAGGATGTAACGCAGGATCAGTAATGTATGTACACAGTGACTGCACCAGCAGAATAGTGAGTGCAGCTCTGGAGTATAATACAGGAGGTATCTCAGGATCAGTAATGTATGTACACAGTGACTGCACCAGCAGAATAGTGAGTGCAGCTCTGGAGTATAATACAGGAGGTAACTCAGGATCAGTACAGCATCAGTAATGTGATGTATGTACACAGTGACTGCACCAGCAGAATAGTGAGTGCAGCTCTGGAGTATAATACAGGAGGTGACTCAGGATAAGTAATGTAATGTATGTACACAGAGACTGCATCCATGGAATCTATGAAAGAGACTCAACAGACATCATTAAAGAAAATCTGTCAGTAAGTTTTTGCCATTTTATCTGAGGGCAGCTTAGTATGTAGCATAAGAGCCTGATTCCAGGGATGTGCCACTTATTAGGCTGTGTGCTGTAGATTCCATGCAATTAGCATTTTCCCAGCAGGAGAGTCACTATGGGATTACAGTTCACACTAGTCAGTGCAGCTAATCTGTGTAATTTATTCCTACCACTGATTAGCAGCTCACAATGCACAGAGTACACAGGAAGCTGCCAGTCAGGGGTGTGGGGTATACAGTTTAACTCTTCGCTCATCAGTAAGTGATACCTCCATGAAATCAGGCTTTCTTACCCTATATTATGCTGTTTTCAGATTATATAACAAAAACCTGCTGACAGATTCCCTTTAAGCACAATTGGTGTCTATCATGTGTCGGATTGATCTTTAAAGCACCGTCCAACCTGTTGACCCGATTTTTGCAGAACCGGCTGATTATCCAAACGCTCTCCGAGAAGAGGGTTGGGAAAGAATAACGGTGCTTTACATTTCAATGGGCGATGCTTTTGTTTTCAGGGGCGATGATCTGTAGATCAAAGTAGTATAAAAAAAAAATCAGAACGTCTTTATTCTGCCACATAAAGCGCAACGTTTCGACCCATCAATGTGAACTATGACAGATCCAAACGTTGCGCTTTATGTGGCAGAGTAAAGACGTTTGGATTTTTTCGTCTCCTTACTCTGGACTTTGTCTACGGATTACTTCCAAGTGGGCTCTTTGGACGTTGCGTCCATACCGGGATCCTTTTTGGAGTGTTGCGAGCCATTCTTTTCTCCTGGGAGATAACCTGCAGTCAGAGCTGTCTAGCTCCACGCACCGCCATCCATGGCCGAACAAGGCAGAAAGCCTTTGGGAGGAAAGCCAGCTGTTGGCTGAATACATGGTTTTTGGCCAACAATAATCGAAGGCATCTGAGCACCATAAACCTCGTCATGGCTTCCTAATTATAGGGTGCCTTGAAAATAAAGAAACCAGAGAAGCACGTGATCCAGAAAAGGATTCTAGTAAAAGGAATCGGTCAGCAGGTTTTCGGACAGAGACGTGTCAGCAATGTGTCACTTACTGGGCTGAGTTTTACAGCTTCAATAAAATCAGTGTTTTATTACCAGGAGATTATCATTAGAAGACTAGGTGTCTCGTGCCTCCTAGTCTAACCAATGTGCAGTCTCCACTGCCAATCAGTGGTGTGAGTGGAGTTATATAGGCCTCAACATTCTGAACTCTGCTGGATCCACAGGAGAGAAAACAGGGATTGTACAGTCTCCACAGAAAGCTGCCAATCTTTAGTGTGGGCGGAGTTATACAGGGCACAGTACTCTGAGCTCTGCTACATCCGCAGGAGAAAAAAAAAAAAATGGGATTGTACAGTTTCCACAGAAAGCTGCTAATCAGTGGTATGGACAGTTATACAGGGCCACAGGAGCGAAAACAGGGATTGTACAGTGTCCACAGAAAGCTTCCAATCAGTGGTGTGGGCAGAGTTATACAGGGTCACAGGAGCGAAAACAGGGATTGTAGTGTCCACAGAAAGCTTCCAATCACTGGTGTGGGCAGAGTTATACAGGGCTCAACATCCTGAGCTCTGCTAGATCCGCAGGAAAGAAAACAGGGACTATACAGTGTCCACAAAAAGCTGCTAATCAGTGGTGTAGGCGGAGTTATACAGGGCCACAGGAGCGAAAACAGGGATTGTACAGTGTCCACAGAATACTTCCAATCACGGGTGTGGGCAGAGTTATACAGGGCTCAACATCCTGAGCTCTGCTAGATCCGCAGGAGCGAAAACAGGGATTGTACAGTGTCCACAGAAAGCTGCCAATCAGTGGTGTGGGCAGAGTTATACAGGGCTCAACATCCTGAGCTCTGCTAGATCTGCAGGAGAGAAAACAGGGATGGTATAAAAATGGCAGCAAGTAGCCCAGCAAGTGATATCAGCAAAATCCTGCAGGAAAATTTTCTTAAAAAAAAAAGAAATAGTGCAAAAAGCAAGTGGGACCCCCTCCTATCTTGATATATCAAAAATCCCTGGTAGAATAAGATGGTAAATTCCCTTGTGGGCTAATCAGGGTCTGGAGTTAAATTTACATCTCTTGTGGTCTGGGGCAGTGGGGGGAACCTAGTAAATTCATCCAGCTCTTGGTGTTGGGCCCTTGGTAATTAAGGCCCTAGGCAACAAAAAGCAAGTGAGACCCCCTCCTCAACATGCACCCCCTCAACTGGTAATTAAGGTCATAGGCAATAGCCCAGTTTGTCCTACCCAAAAACCAACCCTGACCAGACCTTTCGTCTAGTGACTTGAATGCTTACATACACGCCTGTCTGATCTTCAGTCAATGTATCAATGCAGTCCACTGTTCTCTGATGTCAGCCATTTCAGATATCAGGCTTGCTGCCCTTTAGAGCAGCTCAGACACTGATGGTTTCCGGCTTTTGCCCTTGGTGTGGCCGCCCACTCTTGGTCGCGGTGTTTTGGTTGGGAGTGGGCCCACCTGCGCCATCTCTGCAGCGAGTTGTGGAAAACCATTTTCTGCATCTTCCGGCGCTTTTCTCAGAGTTCCTCCGAGGTGAGCGACACGAGACGTCTTCAGAGAATCTCAGGCATCTTACATATTTATGGGTTCACCTGGATGGAAAAAACGACGCACCCCGCGCCTATAATTACATGTGTATCCAAACCTCCAGCGCGAGGTCAGGTCTCACGGGAAGACGGAGCGTGCGAGCCGCTGAGTCAGCGCGGAGCAGCCGACGGCGGAAACTCTGCATTATACTGTATACATGACAAGAGAGCGCAGCTCTGGAGCCAGGACAGCTGCGGACACCTAGCAGGGAGGCTGCTGAATAGTTTTTCCGACAAAACGGTATTAGCGATGTGTCACCGGCTTAAAAAACAGCCGCCCGGATAATCTGCGGAGTCTCAGGATTTCCATGTCACAGGGATCGGCAAATCCCAGGGCACTCAGAATAATGGGATTATAGGACAGAAATATAAAGAGGAGGAAGATTCTGAGGAATCAAAAAGCAATTATCCCCCATCCAAGAGCCAAGTAGTGGACTGTTCCTTTATCAGTCCCATAGTCAATGAATGGGGTGAATTCTGAGGTCAGGAAACCAGCTCCGCTTACTTTCCACCAAGTTACAGCGCCACCCTCGCTTAGTGGCTGCATCTGGTACTGCAGCTCAGTCCCTACACAGTGTTATAAGGAAAAGGCAGACCCTGACAACATTATAAGGAATGGTACATTATACGGTTGTTATGTAGCAATACAGACAGAAATCCCGTGCGGGGCTTCACGAGTAACGAGACATGTTTAATTACTTTATGTTGTGGCCAAAACACAAAGGCCGCGGTTTATTTCGGGTAGTTTGGCGACATTTTTTACATTTTTATTTTGTAAACAGAAGAGATACATGGACGTTCTCTCCGGTAAAGAAACACACGCTCATGTAAAGGCTTTGCTCCGAACAGTGCGTATGGCGTCACTAGTCATTACCAGCTTGGTGGCGCTATTCTTGTGCCACGTGTGGTGCGCCACTATTTGGCTATGTGGTCACACTTCTCATAGAACCACACAGCCCACCACCAACAAGAAACACCGCGATGCCAAGAGGTGCTGCAGCTACCACTCAAGGGCATGAGCAGCAGGTTATAGAACAGGAGCGGCTGAGCAGAATGATACTAAGCGGGAAAAAAGGTCATCTGCATAGGAGTCCAGTGGGCGGGAATAAAGGTCACCTGCATAGGAGTCCAGTGGGGGGAATAAAGGTCATCTGCATAGGAGTCCAGTGGGGGTAATAAAAGGTCATCTGCATAGGAGTCCAGTGGGCGGGAATAAAGGTCACCTGCATAGGAGTCCAGTGGGGGGAATAAAGGTCATCTGCATAGGAGTCCAGTGGGCGGGAATAAAGGTCACCTGCATAGGAGTCCAGTGGGAGGGAATAAAGGTCATCTGCATAGGAGTCCAGTGGGGGTAATAAAAGGTCATCTGCATAGGAGTCCAGTGGGCGGGAATAAAGGTCATCTGCATAGGAGTCCAGTGGGCAGGAATAAAGGTCATCTGCATAGGAGTCCAGTGGGCAGGAATAAAGGTCATCTGCATAGGAGTCCAGTGGCTGGGAATAAAGGTCATCTGCATAGGAGTCCAGTGGGCGGGAATAAAGGTCATCTGCATAGGAGTCCAGTGGGGGGAATAAAGGTCATCTGCATAGGAGTCCAGTGGGCGGGAATAAAGGTCATCTGCATAGGAGTCTAGTGGGGGGAATAAAGGTCACCTGCATAGGAGTCCAGTGGGCGGGAATAAAGGTCACCTGCATAGGAGTCCAGTGGGCGGAAAAAAATTTCATCTGCATAGGAGTCCAGTGGGTGGTTCTAATCGGTGATAGACGGCTATCCCTGTCTAAATGTGCATAGATTGGAGTCTAGTGGGTGACCCCAAGCATAAAAAATGGCTTTTATACTGAATCTTTTCCCACAAACCCATGCTTAGGAGTCCGGTTAGAGTCAGGAAGGCGGTCATAGAACTTCATAGGGCCGCCCACTGGACGTCTCTACTCTGTGACTGACGACCTTCCCTGTAAGTATGCATAGTTTTCAATCACTACAATGGACCGCCCACTGGACTCCTAAACCTACAATAGGGCTGCTCATGGATGTTCTAAAGAATAAGATTTTATACAAAATCTCTTCAAAACAAATCTATGCTTAAGAGTCCGGTGAGAGTCAGGAAGATGGTCAGTTACTATCAGTTACCACATGGGACCGCCCACTGGACTACTTTACTCTGTGACTGGCTATCTTCCCTGTGTAAGGTGTGCATAGTTATCAATCACTACATAGGCCCGCCCACTGGACTCCTAAACTTATCAATAACTATATCAAATCTTTTCCCACAAATCTATGCTTAGGAGTCCAGTGGGCGGTCCTATGTAGTGATTAACTGCTTTCCTGACTCTCACCAGACTCATAAGGATAAGAGCAAGGATTAATTTGAAATCTTTTCTCACAAACCTATGCTTAGGAGCCCAGTGAGAGGGAGGTGGTCAGTCACTACATAGGACCGCCCACTGGACTTCTCTATTTCGTAACTGACGACCTTTCCTGTGTAACTGTGCATAGTTATCAAATCACAACATAAGCCCGCCCACTGGACTCGTAAGCATAGATTTGTGGGAAAATATTCAGTATAAATCGTTATTCATAATTTTCGGAGTCCAGCGAGCGGTCCTATGCAGGGATTGATAACTATGCACACTTACACAGGGAAAGTCATCAATCACGGAATAGAGCAGTCCAGTGGGCGGTCCTATGTAGTGACTGACCGCCTCCCAGACTCTCACAGGGCTCCTAAGCATAGGTTTGTGAGAAAAGATTCAGTATAAAATCGTTGTTCATAATTTTCGGAGTCCAGCAGGCGGTCCTATGCAGGGATTGGTAACTATGCACACTTATATAGGGAAGGTCATCAGTCACCGAGTAGAGAAGTCCAGTGGGTGGTCCTATGTAGTGACTGACCGCCTCCCTGACTAACAGGACTCTTAAAAATAGGAGTTCATACACATGACATGCACGGTGGGCTACCGGGCTCCTGTTAGCAGAACTGGCTGACAGTCTACAGTGTATGGTTTTGTCCCAGCTTACTCCCCACTCCCATTGAGCATATGCACGATCAGTTGAGCCGAGAGTGCATGTACGACACAGGTCAGAAAGAATAGCTGTCCGTACACACACCAAATGCTGATTTTACTTGGATATTGCTGGAGGGATGCAGATTTCTCCATGATTACATAAGGCTATGTAATTCCAGGCCCATCCCCCGTAGAATAGGATAATTGCGGATTTTTATGTGTAGGTTCAGTTTCCTTAGTGATTATATAAAAGCAAACACCGGTTTCCCTTCCAGGCATGAAATTTCTATGAACTGACAATTAAACAGCGGCGTAACGGACAATTATAGCAACTTTTATTTCCGTCATGCGGCTTCGTTCCAGCCGAAATGATTAGCGTCTGTGGTTTCTTGGCGTATATACAGTATATAGGATATATACTGCTCATTGGTATTAGTATATATAAATAATTATATATATATAAAAAATATATTATATATATATTATATATATATATATATATATATATATATATATATATATATATATATATATATATATATATATATATATATATATATATATATATATATATATATATATAAAACAAATATATAAAAAATATATTATAAATATATATATATATATGCACACATAATAATAATCATAATAATAGACTCATTCTTGTATGTGGGTAGCTGGCGCGCTACCGGTTAGATGAAGCCCCTCCTGACAACCCCCTGTATTCATACAGCAGTCAGAGAATTGTCAGATGCTCATCATTCCCAGGGCCGGTCAGGGGATCGCTATCACCACAGCACCACTCGCACAGTTCCATCATCACAAGCTTATATTGCGTCGTAAACCCTATAAAGGTGTCCTGTAACATTTACTATCGGAGATGTGAACTCTTTGGAATTTTCCGACCGGAGGCAAAAAACAAACGACAAGGCCAATTCAGATGGAGGCAATCGCAGGTCTTTGACCTATTGGAAGAAACTCAAAACCACAAGAAGAAGGAGCTTTAGTAGGAAAAAAACAAAACCGCTCTAATTACTCACTTTAAGGCCTCCGCCACACATCCGTGAAAACCACGTCCGTGTAAAACGGGCCGTTTTTCGGGTCCGTTTTCCGTTTTTTTAGGTCCGTTTTTATGGTATGTGTGGCCTGCGCGTGTATCCCGTATGCTAGCCGTATGTGCGTGTGGAATGTCCGTGTGTGCGTGAGTGAAATAACTGACGTGTGTGTGTTGTCCGTGTGAAATGTACGTGTGTGATGCAAAATGTCGTTATTAGTACATGTCGGAAGACAGAGTAGCGGGATGAGAATGAACTCGGGTGAACTTCACCCGACTTCATTGTCATGCCGCGGCTCTGTCTTTGTGCCGTGTACTGATTAGCGGTCACCTGTGAAGGATTCACCGGTGACCGCTAATCCCCCGAGTGACTGAAGTGTCCCCCCCTCTCTCATACTCACCGATCACCGGCTCTGCACGGCATTCACACTGCTCCGGCGGCTTTTTCTAATTTGAAAAAGCCGGCCGCTCATTAAACAATCTCGTATTCCCTGCTTTCCCTGCCCACCGGCGCCTGTGTATCACTGCACCCAATCACAGCAGCCGGTGGGCGTGTCTATACTGTGCAGTAAAATAAATAATTAAAAAAAACGGCGTGCGGTCCCCCCCCCCCATTGTAATACCAGCCAGATAAAGCCATACGGCTGAAGGCTGGTATTCTCAGGATGGGGAGCTCCACGTTATGGGGAGCCCCCCAGACTAACAATATCAGTCAGCAGCCGCCCAGAATTGCCGCATACATTAGATGCGACAGTTCTGGGACTGTACCTGGCTCTTCCCGATTTGCCCTGGTGCGTTGGCAAATCGGGGTAATAAGGAGTTAATGGCAGCCCATAGCTGCCACTAAGTCCTAGATTAATCATGTCAGGCGTCTCCCCGAGATACCTTCCATGATTAATCTGTAAGTGACAGTTAAAAAACACACACCTGAAAAAATCCTTTATTAGAAATAAAAAACACAAACAAATTCCCTCATTACCATCAGCTGCTGTCACTGAGGTTACCCGCGGCCACCGCTGGATCCAGCGGTGGCCGCGAGTTACCTGACTGACAGCAGCTGATCGCGCTACTCATCTCATTAGCTGCGTGGAGGTGACCGGAGCGGCGGTGTCTTCTGCTGCTCCTGTCACCTGCATGCAGCAGAGCTGGAAGCGACGCTGGAGGCCCGTGGATTACGCCGGACATGGAGGGCTTTGTCGGGGTTAATAAATTGGTAATGAGGGAATTTGTTTGTGTTTTTTATTTCTAATAAAGGATTTTTTGGGTGTGTGTGTTTATTTACTGTAATTTACAGATTAATCATGGAAGGAATCTCGGGGAGACGCCTGACATGATTAATCTAGGACTTAGTGGCAGCTATGGGCTGCCAATAACTCCTTATTACCCCGATTTGCCAACGCACCAGGGCAAATCGGGAAGAGCCGGGTACAGTCCCAGAACTGTCGCATCTAATGTATGCGGCAATTCTGGGCGGCTGCTGACTGATATTGTTAGGGTGGGGGGCTCCCCATAACGTGGAGCTCCCCATCCTGAGAATACCAGCCTTCAGCCGTATGGCTTTATCTGGCTGGTATTAAAATGGGGGGGACCGCACGCCGGTTTTTTTTATTTATTTATTTCACTGCACAGTATAGACACGACCACCGGCTTCTGTGATTGGGTGCAGTGAGACAGCTGTCACTCAGCGTGGTGGGCGTGTGTGACTGCAACCAATCACAGGCGCCGGTGGGCAGGTAAAGCAGGGAATACGAGATTGATTAATGGGCGGCCGGCTTTTTCAAAATAGTAAAAGCCGCCGAAGTTTTTATAACAGCCGTGCAGCGCCGCGCTGGAGATCGGGGAACGGTAAGTATGAGAGAGGGGGGGAAACTGACCGACAGACAGCTAGAGGGACAGATAAGACAGAGAGACCGACAGAGAGACATAGAGACCGACCGACGGACTGAGGGAGAGAACGAAACAGAAAAAGAAAAAAGACCGACATCACATGAAAAAAAGCACAAAACGTACAGGGAGCAAACAGAGATGCGTCCGTGTCACTCGGCCGTGCGCACAGACCCATTGACTTTCATTGGGTCCGTGCTGCGTGTTGCGTGAAGAAAACGGACATGCTGGCGTGAGACACGGACCAAAAAACGCATAAATGAGACGGACTCACGGACATAACCAAAAACGCAATTGTAACCGCAGAGATATAGTAACATTGGTGCACGTTTGGCCGTGTCTCCAGTATACACGGAAATGGACCAAACACGCACGTGTTTCACGGATGTGTTTCAGGCCTACAGTGTATTATAGGTCACAGGTCACTAAATCTGTGTGCTCCCTCATCACTAGTTACCAGTACCCAAGCACCAGAGCATAGTAGTGCCCGCTCATCACTAGTAATCTAATATATAAAGCTGTGTGTGTGCGTATATATATAATATATAATATATATATATATATATATATATATATATATATAATGTGTGTGTGTGTCCGGGATTGGCATCTGCACCGTCGCAGCTACAGCCCCAAAATTTTCCACACTCACACTTCTTGACCCAGAGCGTCATAAGCCATGTTTTGAGGGGAAACTTTAACCCTGCGCTTTACAGTTATTCTTCAAAAAACCTGCCTCCATTAAAGCGAATGGAGCTGGGAGACACAGTGCAGCCAGAACTTCAGAAGAATGCACAGCCACGCCCTTATATGGAATGTTGGCGTGTCACAATGCAGCCAGGGAAAGAGACAGACAGACACAGGGAAAGAGAGAGGGAGAGAGACAGACAGGGAAAGAGACAGAGAGAGAGACAGATATATACATGAGGGGGAGACAGACATAATTACATTTATATCTATTTGTTTTGTGGTGTTTGTGTGCAGAATACATTTTTGTTAATACATTCTATTTTCTTAACAGCAGTTATTAACCCGGGCGAAGCCGGGTAGTACAGCTAGTTACTTATATAAAGGATTGGTCATCAATGGCTAAGTCTTGAACAAACCCTTTAAGGCTACATCCTAGAGATCTCTACGTTCCCATATAATTGTTCTTTTTGTGAAGTTTTTTTTGCTTTTAACTCCATTTGTAGTGTTCTGTATATCAGCAGATGGGAAAATGCTAAACTCCGGAACATTCCGTGAACACGACACTTGGAGATGTAGGAGCCGCTCTTCTGTTATTCAGCAGCCGCATGGGAAAAAGAACGGCAGAAATATTGTTTTACCAATCCCTGCCATAAAAAAAAAAAAACATTTCCTCGGATCTATTAAAGCCCATAATGCTGTGCAGCTCCATCACCCGGATAATAACAGACACATGTTTCTGGGGAAAGATCATGGGGCTCGCTCCCCGGGGGTAGAAACTACATGTGGGAAAATTGGCAAGTTGTAAGATTATCTATATACAGATATCATATGGAAAATGTAACCTCGGCTGTCCAAAAAGCCATTAACTCAAGAGGAATTGTGGGTAAAATTTCTCATTTTTTATTTAACTTCTAAAATTCAAAACATTAAAACCTATGAACATCACCAGAAAAAGCCCCAAAAACCGCAAATCTTAGAAGGGCAGCTCCGTAAAACACAATTCCAGTCTTTATAACAATTTTCCCAGGAGTCTTAAAAAACACTTGCAAATTATTCTAGCATCAGGCTGGTAGAAGACATCGGGGCAGTATGCAGGATGCTCCGGAGCGCCCTCTGGTGGTGGCTGCGGAAAGAGAGAATTTTAGTATTTCAACTGGAATTTCCATCTGAAAAAGTGATGGTATTTCATTAGTAAGACCTCTAGGATCACTGCTTACAATTAGGGGGGCTTCATCCCAATTAATCTTTTTTCTTTGCACAGCAGTTTGTTGGACAACTTCATGTACATGGAATTGCTGAAAGTCCTATTCAAGTGACTAGAACTATATAGTTGGAGGCTGCAACTCTTTTTTTTTTTTTTTTTTTTTTTACTTAGGAAGATCTACAATCTGCTTCTAGCTCCTTATCCTCGTTGCAGGTGGTCTGCGTCGGCCTCCAGCTCCTTACACTTGCCACAGGTGGTCTGTGTCTGCCTCCAGCTCCTTACACTTGCCACAGGTGGTCTGCGTCGGCCTCCAGCTCCTTACACTTGCCACAGGTGGTCTGTGTCTGCCTCCAGCTCCTTACACTTGCCACAGGTGGTCTGCGTCGGCTTCTAGCTCCTTACACTTGCCACAGGTGGTCTGCGTCGGCTTCCAGCTCCTTACCCTCGCCGCAGTTGGTCTGTGTTGGCCTCCAGCTCCTTACCATTGCCGCAGTTGGTCTGCGTCGGTCTACAGCTCCTTATCCTCGTCGCAGGTAGTCTGCGTTGGCCTACAGCTCCTTACACTTGCTGCAGGTGGTCTGTGTCAGCCTCCAGCTCCTTACACTTGCTCCAGAGGGTCTGCATTGTCGTCTAGGTCCTTACACTTACCACAGAAGGTCTGCATCAGCCTCCAGCGCCTTACACTTGCTGCATGTGGTCTGCATCAGCCTCCAGCTCATTACACTTGCCGCCGGTAGTCTGCGTCGGCCTCCAGCTCCTTACCCTCGCCGCAGGTGGTGTGTGTCGGCCTCCAGCTCCTTACCCTCGCCGCAGGTGGTGTGCGTCGGCCTCCAGCTCATTACCCTCGCCGCAGGTGGTCTGTGTTGGCCTCCAGCTCCTTACCCTCGCTGCAGGTGGTCTGCGTTGGCCTCCAGCTCCTTACCCTCGCTGCAGGTGGTCTGTGTCGGCCTCCAGCTCCTTACCCTCGCCGAAGGTAGTGTGCGTCGGCCTCCAGCTCATTACCCTCGCCACAGGTAGTCTGCGTCTGCCTCCAGCTCATTACCCTCGCCACAGGTAGTCTGCGTCTGCCTCCAGCTCATTACCCTCGCCGCAGGTAGTCTGCGTCTGCCTCCAGCTCATTACCCTCGCCGCAGGTGGTCTGTGTCGGCCTCCAGCTCCTTACCCTCGCCGCAGGTGGTCTGCGTCGGCCTCCAGCTCATTACCCTCGCCGAAGGTAGTGTGCGTCGGCCTCCAGCTCATTACCCTCGCCACAGGTGGTCTGCGTTGGCCTCCAGCTCCTTACCCTCGCTGCAGGTGGTCTGTGTCGGCCTCCAGCTCCTTACCCTCGCTGCAGGTGGTCTGTGTCGGCCTCCAGCTCATTACCCTCGCTGCAGGTGGTCTGTGTCGGCCTCCAGCTCATTACCCTCGCTGCAGGTGGTCTGCGTTGGCCTCCAGCTCTTTACCCTCGCTGCAGGTGGTCTGTGTCGGCCTCCAGCTCCTTACCCTCGCTGCAGGTGGTCTGTGTCGGCCTCCAGCTCATTACCCTCACCACAGGTGGTCTGCGTTGGCCTCCAGCTCCTTACACTTGCCACAGGTGATCTGCGGCGGCCTCTAGGTCCTTTCTACTCCATAGACTTATGAGCAGCAGCCGTGACCTTCTATCTGATTAATGGGAACATCCGATTTTGCCCTTAGAGTAAAAGATCAGTCCAGAAGGAGAAAGAAGCAGATCTCCCTGGTAAGATATATTTGCGTTTTCATTTTTTCCTTCCCTTCTTCCAAGAGCCATAACCTTTTGTCTTTTCCACCCCACAGCCGTACGAGGGCTCGTGTAATTGTGAATGTCACCATTCATTTTATCATGTGAAGCCCTGGAATGTGAGGAAAAACATTCCCAGAGTTGAAATTGAAAAACAAAAATGCAATTCCACTATTCTTTTTTTTTTGGGGGCGGGGGGGGGGGGGGTGTAATTATTTATCATCCCCCCTATATGGTAACACTGGCCTGGCACTGCGATTCCCCGGGTGAGTAGGAGAAATCAGATACCAAACATGTAAAGGTTTTATTTTTCTATTTAAGTGGTGACAAAAATGTGGGGAAATTTGTAAGTAAACCTTTTTGTCCCTGTATCTCCATTGTCCGAGGCCCGGAACATTTTCATTTTTTGGATCTGGGGCGGTGACGACTTATTTTCTTGCGCCCTGAGCTGACGTTTTTATTGCTAACATTTTGGGGTAGATACAATATTTTGATCACCTCTTATTGAGTTTTATTGCAAAAAAAAAAATAAATAAAAAATAAATAAATAAATCATAATTCTGATGCTTTAATTTTTTTTTTTTTTTAGCACCGCTCTGTATAGCTAAACTCACCAGCTGTCATGGCACACCATCGGTGACCCACGGCGGCCGAGTGGAATGACGCGCTCCCCGTCAGTGTGTTAAATGGTTACCAGCCGCAGCGCTACTCCATGGAAGACCCATGACCTAGGACACAAGCCCAGCTCTGACCCAAAATCCTTTGGTAATCGTTAGATTTCATGATGCTGTTCACACAGTCAGGGCCCCCAGTGCCAGAGGCAGCAAAACAATTCCAAAACATCTCTGAGCCTCCACCATGTGTGACTGTAGGTCCTGTGTTATTTTCTTTGTAGGCCTCGTTCTGTTTTTGGTAAAAAAGTAGAATGATGAGCTTTACCAAAAATCTCCATCTTGGTCTCATCTGTCCACAAGACGCTTTCCCAGAACGATTTTCGTTACTTGTGTACATTTTGGCAAACTGCAGTCTAGCTTTATGTCAAAAATAGATTATAATCCGTAGGACGAAAGGCCCACGCCGGTGTTACTGTATCAAAAAGGCTTTATTCCTAAATCAGATTACATGTGAAGGCAAACTTGGAGGGGAAAAACACCGAACACACTGGACAACAGCTGTTTTGCGCCCACACACGGCGCTTCCAAGGGCGCACCGATAAGAGCACTGCAGTTCTTTGTACCTGTGCTGCCTATATGTTGGTCTGGTGATGATTAAGTATGAATATCGATGTTTTGATTTTGTTTTCAATCAAGAACATGAGTCATAATTGTGAATAGTGCCCAGCGTTTCTCTCTATGAGCTTCATAACTTTTTTTTTTATGTCTCTGTCAGCAGTGGGGTCCTCCTGGGTCTCTTCCATAGCATTTAATTTCATTCAATTGTCAACGGATAGTTCGTGCTGACACTGATGCCAACCTGCAGGACAGCTTGAATTTCTTTGGCATTTGATTGTGACTTATCCACCATCCGGACTATCCTGTGTCGCAACCTTTCATCAATTTTTCTCTGCCATCCGACCTACGGAGATTAGCTACAGTGCCATGGGCCGTAAACTTCATGATTATGTTGCGGACAGTGGACAAAGGATCATCAAGATCTCTGGAGAAGAACTTGTAACCTTGTGATGTCATTGATATTTGTCAACAATTTTGGTTCTCAAGTCCACATACGGTTATTTTCTCCTTTGTGTGGCACACACACAAAATGCAAAAATTCAGACAACTTCTCCCCTTTTTATCTGGTTTCAGGTGTGCTTTTCATATTGCCCACACTTGTTACTTACCATAGGAGAGTTTAAATGAGCATCACATGCTTGAAACAGTTTTTTTACCCACAATTTTGGAAAGGTGCCAACAATGCTGTCAGTCCTATTTTTGGGGCTGTGAGACAAATTATGTCCAATCTGCCTTTTAGTCCCTATTTTTTTGTGTTCTCCCAATACAAAGGAAATAAAACGTGTATAACAAAACATGTGTAACTGCAATCATTTTCTGGGAGAAATACAATATATTCTGGAACAATTTCAAGGGTGCCAACACTTTTGGCCATGATTGTATATGCTATCACCTTACAAGATAGGGATACTAATTTTAAGCTCTGACCGCTGTAAAATTTTGGAAATTATCACAGAATTATTTTTATTTTTTCAGCACTGAATACAATAATGCCGTCTCCTTGAGTGAGAATTCTGGATTTGAGAAGATTAAGATAAAAGGGAGCTGCCAAGTAGGAGCCTGCACCATACCCACAGTGCAGACGCGTGGGAGACACTTATACACATTGATTGTGTGATGGAACATTCGGACGGATAATCTATTTAATGACATAGTAAATTGCATCATATTATTTTATGGATTCGATTGTGAGACGGATTATAAATGAATCACGCAGCTCTGCCGGAGCCAACGCATCTATGTCTAATCCTCAGGAACAAGCAGAACCGGTTCCAGCTTTCTCTTCACCATTTCTTGAAATGTTTCCATAAGTTAACAATAGTTTTTATCTGCTATGAAAGGTGAAGAGCGAGCGAGTGATTGATCTACATGTAAAAGAACTCGGCAAACAATACTGTACAGAGGAAGTCTATGGTGTAACAGAGCGCCGGAGGATTGGTGCGCGCCCGTGGCGGAACGCCAGGACCGGTCACACCGAAGAGGCAGAATGGAGAGTTCTGGGAAAAATAATTGTGTGTTCAGTTTTCCCCATTTTATATAGGAGTTTTGCTACTTTTTTAATAATTCGCTTGTGGATCCATAGTTCCTTAGCTTTCATTTCTCTCCACTTATTTTTTACAGCGGTCACCATGCAGGAAAAATGATGGGACATGACTGATGCAGCAATCCCAGATGTGTGCTCATTTTTTTATTTTTTCATTTGCAAGGTTTTATTTTTTTCTTTTTTACATCTTAATCCGTAATAAAAGACTTTTGTAGGTTTTTATTTTGACTTTCTTTCTTACTCTAAAAAAAAAAAAATCCTGATTTTAAAAGAAAAGAGACAAGCAATAATTCCTTTCCTACAATGCATGGCTATACTTTTGTAGTGCACAATTTTACACCTGTCCACTTCTAGGAGGACCTAAAGATGGCCATAATGGTATATTGGCTCAGTGGTTAACACGGTCCCATGGGCAGCAGGGTGCCTCAGTGGTTAGCACGGTCCCATGGGCAGCAGGGTGCCTCAGTGGTTAGCACGGTCCCATGGGCAGCAGGGTGCCTCAGTGGTTAGCACGGTCCCATGGGCAGCAGGGTGCCTCAGTGGTTAGCACGGTCCCATGGGCAGCAGGGTGCCTCAGTGGTTAGCACGGTCCCATGGGCAGCAGGGTGCCTCAGTGGTTAGCACGGTCCCATGGGCAGCAGGGTGCCTCAGTGGTTAGCACGGCCCCATGGGCAGCAGGGTGCCTCAGTGGTTAGCACGGCCCCATGGGCAGCAGGGTGGCTCAGTGGTTAGCACGGCCCCATGGGCAGCAGGGTGGCTCAGTGGTTAGCACGGCCCCATGGGCAGCAGGGTGGCTCAGTGGTTAGCACGGCCCCATGGGCAGCAGGGTGGCTCAGTGGTTAGCACGGTCCCATGGGCAGCAGGGTGGCTCAGTGGTTAGCACGGTCCCATGGGCAGCAGGGTGGCTCAGTGGTTAGCACGGTCCCATGGGCAGCAGGGTGGCTCAGTGGTTAGCACGGTCCCATGGGCAGCAGGGTGGCTCAGTGGTTAGCACGGTCCCATGGGCAGCAGGGTGGCTCAGTGGTTAGCAACTTATGATGTCTCAGTGGTTAGCACTGTCCCGGGTTCAAATCCCACCAAGGACAACATCTGCAGGTTTGTATATTGTCCCCGTGTTTGTGGGAGTTTCTTCCGGGTACTCAGGTTTCCTCCCACACTCCAAAAATATACAGATGGGGAATGTGGCTTGTGAGCCCCGATGGGGACAGTGATGATCAGGTCTGTAAAATGCTGTGGAATTACCGTAATAGTGCTATGTAAGTGAATAAAATAAAATAATCATAACTTAGCTGTCAACCGAGCCGTCGCACGGCCAACACCTAACTCCCCCACACAGGAGCGTTCAGGAGGAGAATCCCTTTGTGCTCTATGGGAGCCGCTGCCAGAGTCATCTCTGTGCCAAACAAAAGGATCGGCCGATTGAATTCCAACCTCTCAATCCATTTGTCCCCCAATATAACGTGTTAGGAAGTCCATATACATATTACATGTCCAGTTGAGTGCATCGGCTTTGCCCAACCTTTATCCAATGTGTATTGGGGGGGGAACACACACAAAAATAGCAAACCCGGGGCGCTCATGGCTTGACACAGGAATCTGCCTCTAACCGCACAGATGCCACAACTGCTATTGATAGTGGCATCTGAGGGGTTATACTACTGGGATAACGGTAGGCTGATATCACGGGAGGACCCCTCTCAGAAGCCCCTCTTGGATCCAGATTCCAGACTTGTAGTACTATTTCTCACCTGTAGTGGTCGCTATAGGTGAAATCACTGGCTAGAATTTAATTTATTTGTTATATGCCTCACTATCCTCAAAACCCGTCTGCTGTCAGTGAATGGAAACACAAAACCATTTCCCAAATTGCAAATAGGTGTCAAGCATCGAAGTTGGTGCAACGCGCTACATAAATATGTAAAACGCTGCTCTTCTTCAGGACGGGATTTTTAGCTCTTCGCTGTCCCCAAACTATTTCCACTCACTGACAGCAATCAATCTTCTTATCTTCTGTTATGAGCCTTGTTTTTATTACATAGTACAGTTATAGTTTTCCATGTGCCACCCACGCCTTTCACTCTCCCATACATAGGGGACGATCCACAGGTACGCAGACAACTGCCTCCACTAAATTCGGCAGGTGTAGGCCACTTATGTGCCTTTAAATTTGGATCTATCTACAAAATTCAATGCGGCGGTCTCACAGAAAGAAAACATGCACGCTCCCCAGAACCGAGCATGCGTGATTATGGTGAAGTCTGGAGAAAGGGCCGTGTAGCATAATATTTAGCGAATATTCCAGATTGTGCCTGGTACTAAAGTGTGGATCCGCTGTCACCTCGTTCTGCTGATTGTGGGGGGTCCTAAATATGACAAACACATGGAAGGTGCAGTGATCTGAAGTATCCGTGCCAATGTCCCATTTGTTAATAGTCAGTGTCCAGGACATGCACTAATTGTCTCACGCAGTGACGACCGGGGGTCCCACCACGTATAAGTGAACTCTCAGCGAGCTCTGCAACACACAGGATACGCAAGGGACGCAGGGTCAGCTCCTGCCACTCACCTGAGGCTCATCACTGCACTCCCTAACGTCCCTATAAGGGTCCTTCCCCCCCATTGACGAACACTTGCCTAGATCCTCACTTGTCCTAAACTCACCCTGGCTAGTGAGAAGGCCAGCGAGAGCACTAGTCTCACCACTGCAATAATACAACACAGGGAAGGGAGACAGACAGAGGGAAATAGTCATCAAAAGGAAAACATTCCAATGTAGGTATACCCCACAGCTGCAACTGTCATGACTCCTCAGCTTCTTCCAGAGACAAGCTCCTTCCAAAGTGGTCAGCATAAGAATCAATAACCAACGTCAGATGGTAAGACACGTGCCTTTTTACAGAGAAGGGCAGCAGTCACAAAAGAGCTGCACCTGGGATTTAGGCTAGTTTCACACTTGCGTTGAACGGCATCCGTTGTATTGCATTGTGTGACGGATGCAACGGATGTGTTGCATATAGTGGCACAACGGATCATACAAAACAACGGAATCTTTTTTTTTTTGTTCGTTTGTTTTACCGGCGGCAGACTATTGTGAATTATCAGCTGATCGCTCACAGCAGCCGGTCGCCGGGTGATCAGCTGATCGCTCACAGCAGCCGGTCGCCGGGTGATCAGCTGATCGCTCACAGCAGCCGGTCGCCGGGTGATCAGCTGATCGCTCACAGCAGCCGGTCGCCGGGTGATCAGCTGATCGCTCACAGCAGCCGGTCGCCGGGTGATCAGCTGATCGCTCACAGCAGCCGGTCGCCGGGTGATCAGCTGATCGCTCACAGCAGCCGATCGCCGGGTGATCAGCTGATTGTTCGGCCGCCAAAAATGTGTGAGGGGGGCGGAGTGCGAGGTGGGTGGAGCCGAGCGGGACCATGGCGCTGAGGACGTCAGTGCAGCGAGGAATGCAAGGCTGGGGACAGGTGAGTGTGTGCGTGCGTGCGTACATGTGGAGTGGAGTGCGGGAGGAGGCGGAGCCGAGCAGGAAAGTGTCTGGCTCCCTGCACACGTAGCCAGGGTAAATATCAAGTAACTAGGCAAAGCACTTTGCTTGGTTACCTGATATTTACCTTGGTTACCAGCGTACACCGCTTAGCACTGGCTCCTTGCACCCGTAGCCAGGGTAAATATCGGGTACCGAGGCAAAGCACTTTGCTTGGTTACCCAATGTTTACCCTGGTTACGTGTGCAGGAAGCCAGAGAGCATGCGCAGCGAAATCCTACAGATTGCGCTGCTCAAAAAACGCTACATGCAGCGTTCCCCCCACCCGATGCAGTGTCAAAATAACGCTGCGTCGTGCAGTGGATGCAATGCAAGACTATCTGTTGCTATCCGTAGCTAATAGAAGTCTATGAGGAATATAACGGTTTCCTGCAACGGTTACTGTAATTCCTCAAGGCTGCGGATAGCAACGGAAGCCGTCCAACGCAAGCGTGAAACTAGCCTAAGGCTACAAAGGACAGTCCGATAGGAAAGAGTCCTTTAACCCCTACAGCAATAAAAGTGAGATTTTGCCCAAATACAAGTAGTGGATCTGCGAGCAATAAGGTGTTGTGACTCCCGATCCCAAACGTGCCACAGGTCACCCCAGAGTGGGACACACCCATGACAATAAGTGGCTACTTTGAGGCCAACGACCCAACTGAGAAGCCGCATCTGGTCACCCGGCCGAGGACGGTTACGTTACCCTGCTGAAGTCAAACAGGGACACAGATCTGTAGGTTGCATCCTGGCCTTTGATCTCCGCTTCAGCTAACTCCGCTATAATTAAGAAATAATACCTGCATTGTTCAGTTTTACATTTTCCTAAACAGATGGGCTATTGTTCTCCGCGGGCCCTGCCACCGAATATCTGTAGGTTGGGTTGGACGCCAGGCTAGACATTTACCAGCAAGCAGAAGTGTAGCATGTCAAGAGAATCCCTGCCCCAATATGGCTGCACGCCACTTTTTTCTAAAAACACGTGGACCCGGCAGCCGAAACCTCCGCCTATCCGCTGTATCCACCGGGAAGGATGTGAGCAGCCACAGATTTCTCAGACAGTGGCCTCTGCTGGAGACGTATGGTACTACATGGTGCCCATTTATCAGCTAACAACTTGTGATACAGTGGCCTTTATTATTAGCTAATGTGCCATTGGCGCCCATGACCCCATTACTGGATCCCTAGTTTATTTATATAGCGCCAACATATTCAGCAGCGCTTTACAATTCTTCAAATCACTTTCGGGAGCAACGAACCACAAGTACCACAAAGTCCTGCCATTTCAGAGATGCTCTAACCCAATCACTGGACCATCAAAAGTTGTCATAGTTGCTCAATTTCTTACGCTTGCTCATTTTTCCCGCTTCCACACATCAACTTCAAAACGAGTATTCACTTATTACCTCAATATTACTCATTGGTCACTGGTTTTTAAGATTCACTCCCATAGAGATTTATCCCCTATCCTTTCTAGATGATAACTGGGGTCTGAATGCTGAGACTTCTAAAGATCCAAGGAATGGGGGATCCTAGAGACTCATGATTGGGTGGAGTAGTACCAAGCATGTGCGACAGTGGATAGGGCAGTGGTCGCACATGCTCAGTACCACTACATTCACACAGGGGACTTTGGGACTCCCATTCTTTTAGTCAGGAGTTGCAACGAGCTATGCAACC
The DNA here is from genome assembly GCF_048569485.1 of Anomaloglossus baeobatrachus. Taxonomy (NCBI): domain Eukaryota; kingdom Metazoa; phylum Chordata; class Amphibia; order Anura; family Aromobatidae; genus Anomaloglossus; species Anomaloglossus baeobatrachus. The sequence continues at coordinate 40,450,537 of NC_134354.1, read as the reverse complement.
GACATGCCATTTTTATGGCTTTTTTCAGGACTTAGTACCATAAAGTAAATCTGATAGGGAAACGACTCAGTATTAGAATATCACATTTTTGTAAAGTAATGGTGATATTCAACAGTTTACCTATCACAATTTTGTAAAATAAATCCAGACGTGAAGATGGGAGAATCTTCCAAACAGACTAGAACATCGTTTTATACATAGAAAAACACCATTACCCTTGTCCTATGTTGGTTATTGCAGTCCCAAGTGAACAGGACTAAGCTGTAATGCCAGACACTGCCCGCTGACAGAGCGGCGGGCTGGCCCGGGGGGCAGGAGGGCACATGTTCCCTGGGCCGGTCCCCTAGCGGCTGTTCAGGGCTGCCAGAGAACCACACTCAGGGAAGAGCTGGCCCGGGGGCAGGAGGGCACATGCTCCCCGGGCCGGACCCCTAGCTTCTATTCAGGGCCACCGGAGGACCGCACTCAGGGGAGAGCTGGCCCGGGGGCAGGAGGGCACATGCTCTCCAGGCCGGTCCCCTAGCTGCTATTCAGGGCCGCCGGAGAACCGTACTCAGGGGAGAGCTGGCCCGGGGGCAGGAGGGCACATGCTCTCCAGGCCGGACCCCTAGCTGCTATTCAGGGCCACCGGAGGACCGCACTCAGGGAAGAGCTGGCCCGGGGGCAGGAGGGCACATGCTCTCCAGGCCGGACCCCTAGCTGCTGTTCAGGGCCCCCAGAGGACCACACTCAGGGGAGAGCTGGCCCGGGGGCAGGAGGGCACATGCTCTCCAGGCCGGACCCCTAGCTGCTATTCAGGGCCGCCGGAGAACCGTACTCAGGGGAGAGCTGGCCCGGGGGCAGGAGGGCACATGCTCTCCAGGCCGGACCCCTAGCTGCTATTCAGGGCCGCCGGAGAACCGTACTCGGGGGAGAGCTGGCCCGGGGGAAGGAGGGCACATGCTCCCCGGGCCGGACCCCTAGCTGCTATTCCAGGCCGCCAGAGGACCGCACTCAGGGGAGAGCTGGCCCGGGGGCAGGAGGGCACATGCTCCCCGGGCCGGACCCCTAGCTGCTGTTCAGGGCCACTAGAGGATCAGTGACAAGGAGCCGTTTCATTTCAGCTCCACAAACGTATTGTTTAGTGTTCATTTTTCTATTTCAGGAGATTACGGCCATGTGCCCGTTACCACCATCTGATCTCATGCGTGTGTCACGGATGACTGCGTTCCTCGTCGCCTGCCAAAGTTTCACCCAACGATTTAATGACGCGTATAAAAAGCAATTTCTCCTAATTTGAACCAATTGATGTTCTAGTGCCAAAATCAGTGATGGCGTCTTTCTGCTACAGATGTCCCGAGATATATATCCCCAGCGCTGTCAGTCGCTTGGAATGCATGCCGGACAGCCACCGTCAGTTATTCCCTGGAGCACGGATGTGCCCAGCAACAAAGAGCCTGTTTACAGCTGTCACCACGAGAGCTTCTCGGAGGACACCGGCACCCCCTCCAGTGTGCCCAGCGAGAAGGGAAGGCTTCAGCTGGACACACTGACGCAGAGCTCTGCCAGGCATGGTCACGGTCACAGCTTTTCTCCAGACTTCACCATAGTCATGCATACTCAGTTCTGGCGAGCGTGCAGATTTTATTTTAATGGATTTTATATATACTAGATCATTTATATACACGAGGCCCATAAACACTAGAGAAAACTGGGCTAAACCTGACTATTTCAGTGCGGCCAGTAGACCTATCGATCACTCTCAGAAAAATAAAAAGTCACTTAAAGGGAGTCCATCACCAGGTTTTTGACACCTAAGAGAGAAGCATGATGCAGAGGAAAAGATCCTGATTCCGGCGATGTGTCACTTACTGGAATGCTTGATGTAGTTTTGATAAAATCTTTGTTTTATTAGCAGGAGATTATCATTAGAGGACTAGTGAAACAGCTGCCATGCAGTCCTCCATATTCAAGAGCTCTGTACAGCCACGCCCCAACCACTGATTGGCAGCTTTCTGCCTATGCAGAGTGTAGACAGAAAGCTGCCAATCAGTGGTACGTGCAGGGTTATACACAGAAAGCTGCCAATCAGTGGTCTGAGCATGGTTATACAGAGAAAGCTGCCAGTGGTGTGGCCGAGTTATACACAGAATGCTGCCAATCAGTGGTGTGGGCATGGTTATACAGAGAAAGCTGACAGTGGTGTGGTCGGGGATATACACAGAATGCTGCCAATCAGTAGTGTGGGCATGGTTATACAGAGAAAACTACCAGTAGTGTGGGCGGGGTTATACACAGAATGCTGCCAATCAGTGGTGTGGGCGGGGTTATACAGACTCCGCATTTAGAGAAATGGTAAATCTGCCGCAGATAAAACTGTGATTTTATCAAAACTGCAGCAAGCAGCCCAGTAAGTGACATCACTGGAATCAGTATTTCGGCCACTGCTTTTAGAAGGAAAAGTAAAAACCTGGTGAAAGATTCCTTTTAAAGCAAAGTCAGCAGAACTCGCCAACGTCAGCAAGACTGACCGACTATCTGAGGTTTATAGCTGCCTCCCAATTATACCCCAACAGATGATGTTGGGAAAATAAGGATGGGGCATACTGAAATTATAAGCCAGGTCCTTCCTATGAAGAAACCATCAGCAAAGGTGTATGGCAGTTGCTTAACCCCCACACGATCATAAAATAAAACAAAAAAAAAAAACAAAAACACATGCACGCTCGTTCAAACTGAGCATGCATGTGTATAGGACCAGAATGAGTAGCCGTAGGTCAAAAGGTGAAAAGTTAGATCAAAAGGCTATTGCAGCCAGATTTCCCCACTTTTCTTGCGGCTTTCTCAATTACCTGGCTTTGAGAGTTTTTGGCGACTGTTCATATACAATTCCTTGCAAAAGTATTCATTCTCCATGAATTTGTACAAATTTATTCACGCTACAGTATTTCATGTGATATACCAACACAAGTAGGAAAGTAGGAAGTATTGGTAAAGTGTAAAGGAAATGATACCTGGTTTTCTAAATAAAAAAATAAAAATAAATAAAATATATATATATATATATATATATATATATATATATATATATATATATATATATATATATATATATATATATATATATATATATATATATATATATATATATATATATTTTTTTTTTTTTTTTTCATTTTTATTTAGAAAACCAGGTATCATTTAGGTATATATAAAACTGTAAAACTGAAATTTGTGAGGTGCATTTGTATTCAGTCCCCTGTAGTCTGATGCCCTGAATTAAATCCTGAGTGACCAATCGCCTTCAGAAGTCTCCTAATTAGTAACTTGCGCTCACCTGTGTGTAATTTATTCTCAGTATAACTAGAGCTGATCTGTGAAGGCCTCAGAGGTTGGTGTGAGAACATTAAGGAACTAATAGCATCAAAAAAACCAAGGAACACACCAGACAGGTCAGAGATAAAGTGGAGAAGAGAAAAGCAGGATTAGGTTATAAAATATAGCCCAAGCTCTGAACATCTCATGGAGCACTGTTCAATCCATCATCCAATAATGGAAGGAGTATGACACAACCGCAAACCTACCAACACATGGCTGTCCACCTAAACTGACACCCCAAGGAGGGCACTAATAAGAGCAGCCGCAAAAAGGCCCATGGTAAATAGAGGAGCTGCAGAGATCACAGCTCAGGGGGGAGAATCTATCCAAAAGGACAACTATTAGTCGTATACTCCACAAATCTGTCCTTTATAGAAGAGTGTCAAGAAAAAATAAGATATTTTTGAAAGCAGAAAGCCACAAGAAGTCATATTTAAAGTTTGCAAAAAGTCATGTAGGGGATACAGCGAACAGCGAGCATGTGGAGTAAGGTGCTCTGGTCATAGGAGACTAAAGTAGAACTTTTTGGGCTAAATGCGGCAGAAAACTAACACTGTACATCAACTTGAAAACACCATTCCCACTGTCAGACATGGTGGTGGCAGCATCCTGCAGTGGGAGGCTTTTCTCCAGCAGGGGCAGGGAAGCTGGTCAGAGTTGATTGCAATTCTGGAAGAAAATCTGTTAGGGGCAGCAGAAGAGTAGAGACTGGTGTGTAGGTTCACTTTCCAGCAGAATAACGACCCTAAACATCCTGCCAGAGCTATAATGGATGGTTTGGATCAGAGCTTCACAAATACTTGCTACTTTGTGTTGGTATATCACATAAAATACATTTAAAGTTTGTGGGTGTAAAGTTAAAAAAAAAATGTGGAAAAAGTTCACGGGGTATGAATACTCTTGCACGGCAGTGTATGACACATCCCCTGTATGTAACACCACCACACATGTAACAGGCCGGTGTCACACGGACCCTATACAGTAATCAGGAAGTTACTTCTTCTGCAGAAATTCTTCCATTGAGCAATTTTCCATCACAGAACGTTATCTTCTGCCACAAGATAGATAAGGAGATAAGACCGCGAGCTGTAAAGTCTACAATCCCATCAATCATTCTGTTTTTCCATCATCATCAGCTCCATGCCTTCACGACTCCACCCTTAGAAGACCGGTCTATACACCCTTACGGTAAATAAATTAGTAGGATTAGCCCATGTATATTAGCTGCTCGATATTTAAAGGGGTTGTCCACTTTTAGGAAAGTGGGGCCTAAGCTTTGAAGAATACCAAAAGTGAAACTCAGCTGTTACGTCTCCTTCCTAGATCCATTGCCGATTTCCCGTCCCCGGGTAGAAGGGCCGCACCAGAGCCGTCCCCGGGTAGAAGGGCCGCACCAGAGCCGTCCCCGGGTAGAAGGGCCGCACCAGAGCTGTCCCCGGGTAGAAGGGCCGCACCAGAGCTGTCCCCGGGTAGAAGAGCCGCACGACAGCTGTCCCCGGGTAGAAGGGCTACACGAGAGCTGTCCCCGGGTAGAAGGGCTACACGAGAGCTGTCCCCAGGTAGAAGGGCCGCACCAGAGTTGTCCCCGGGTAGAAGGGCCGCACCAGAGCTGTCCCCGGGTAGAAGGGCCGCACCAGAGTTGTCCCCGGGTAGAAAGGCCGCACCAGAGTTGTCCCCGGGTAGAAGGGCTACACGAGAGCTGTCCCCGGGTAGAAGAGCCGCACGACAGCTGTCCCCATGTAGAAGGACCACACCAGAGCTGTCCCCGGGTAGAAGGGCCACACGAGAGCTGTCCCCAGGTAGAAGGGCTACACGAGAGCTGTCCCCAGGTAGAAGGGCTACACGAGATCTGTCCCCAGGTAGAAGGGCCACACCAGAGCTGTCCCCGGGTAGAAGGGCCACACCAGAGCTGTCCCCAGGTAGAAGGGCCACACGAGAGCTGTCCCCGGGTAGAAGGGCCACACCAGAGCTGTCCCCGGGTAGAAGGGCTACACGAGAGCTGTCCCCAGGTAGAAGGGCTACACGAGATCTGTCCCCAGGTAGAAGGGCCACACCAGAGCTGTCCCCGGGTAGAAGGGCCACACCAGAGCTGTCCCCAGGTAGAAGGGCCACACCAGAGCTGTCCCCGGGTAGAAGGGCCACACCAGAGCTGTCCCCGGGTAGAAGGGCTACACGAGAGCTGTCCCCAGGTAGAAGGGCTACACGAGAGCTGTCCCCAGGTAGAAGGGCTACACCAGAGCTGTCCCCAGGTAGAAGGGCTACACGAGAGCTGTCCCCAGGTAGAAGGGCTACACGAGAGCTGTCCCCGGGACTGTGATTTTTTTTTTTCTGCAGGATGCTTTGGATGGCAGAGAACATTACCCCGGTTTCACTGGCAACCCAGCTCGTGGGCCACGTAAAATTATGTAGCGGGCTAGATTTGTCCCGCGGTCCTGGAGCTGGACACCCCTGACCTAGAGGCTTTTCAGTATGGTGCCCACTGAAACAAATGGTTGATCACAGTTGTGTTGAGCGCTCCCAAAATAGAAACTGCTCCCACCCCGCCCGAATATAAAGTGGGGTCTCTGTTATCCCTTATGAAAAAAGCAGAAAATGAGTGATATGTTTGGAATTCCTCTTTTGAGGGGGAGGGGTGGAAGCCGCTATTTAGGAAAAAAGGGTCATTTTCTGCTTCCTTCCCCCACAGGATCTACTTTTTGAAACTCATTGATTGCACGCAGTGTCAGAGCGCAGGGAGCGTAGAGTAAATATGATAGACTGGTTCAGAAGATACAGAACAGCCCCTTTAAGTGATAATCTCTTTCCTGGAAAATTAGCTAAGGACATAACAGACACATCTCAAAACATTTTTTTCCCCACCAGTCGTCTGCACAGGCTAAAAATACAGCGAGCTCCATTACACAAGGTCATCCCGCTCCACACCAGCCACATTGTGTAAAGGAATGAGGTTTGCATGCATTCCGGGATCCGAAGATTCACTGCTCCATCATATAGAAAAACACTGCTGCAGTCTACAACTGATCTGCAATCTACAACTGATCTCTATGAAACGCGTGGGGTCAGAAAGTGCGAACAACAGCAAACGAAAGGGCTAGAACCGGCAGAGAGCGTGCGTCACCGTTACCAGAAATGGTGACCCTACTGGTGATATCTGGTACTGCAGCTCACCCGCAGCTTAGCTCCTGACCTCTCTACTGGTTCCCAACTATCAAAAAAGGAGTAACTACCGCAGTCGTGGACCAAGTACTGGCATAATATATTGGTGTAATGACAGTACAGGTACAGAGAATACAAAGTGTTAAAAGAAAAAGCAAACCACACAAAAAAATCCCACAACTGCACTTCAAAGAGTTAAAAAGGGGCATGAGAAATGCTGGGGAGTACAGATAACTGCCGTTTCGCACCAGGTAAGTGCTTCTTCACGGTCCTGACTCGTATAAGGAAATGCCTCTCTAGGAAGTTGCCGCAAACATATGGTGTTTACTGGCATGAAATAAAAATGAAACTGGGAGAAAAAAAAAAACACCAAACCCCCACCCCCCCAGCAACACATTTGGCTTTGAAGCTATTGTGACAACCTCAAGTCTAAAGATATGTGCACACATTGAGTATTCGGATGCAGAAATTTCTACACCGTTTCTGCAGCTGTTAGCAGGAAAAAGTTTTCACCTGCATTTTTGGTCACCAATGAATGCTATAGACAGACTATAGAAAGAGATAGAATATGACTATTCAGCGATATATTGGGATGGACAGATAGATGCATAGACAGACATCTAGACATAATTGCACAACCCGTGACATAATAAAATTGCAACCTGTGGAACTTATTGGACAACTTTTTGTGGTTAAATGAATGAAAAAGCAGTAAAGCAGTAAAGGTAAAGCAGACAGCAGGGGGGGCTTGTATTATCAGGCTGGGAAGGCCCATAGTTATTTGGTCCTTCTCAGCCTAAAAACAGCAGCCCACAGTTACCCCAGAAGTGGCGCATCCATTAGATGCATCAATTCTGGCGCTTTGCCGGACTCTTTCCGATTAGCCTGGTGCGGTGCAAATCAGGGTAATGGTAGTTGAAGATGATGTCAGCTGTGTAGTGTCAGCTGGCATCAAGCTTCGGGGTTAGTAATGGAAAGGCGTCCATCAGACACTCCCACTACCAACCCAGTAAGTGTAAAGCTAAAAACATACAAAAATCTAAAAATATATATATAATGTATGTATGTATGTATGTATGTATGTATGTATGTATGTATGTATATATACATATATATAATATACATGTGTGTGTATATATTATATATATATATATATATATATATATATATATATATATATATATATATATATATATATATATAATTGCCTTATTCTGTCTGTCTGTCTGTCTGTCTTGCTCCAAAATTGTGTCCTTACGGTGACACAAAGCTGATTGGCCGCTGGGCTCGCCATGGCCCCGCCCCCCCCCCACACGGATTGGCCGCTCGCCCAGGCTGCGCCCCCACACGGATTGGCCAGCCGCTCGCCCAGGCTCCGCCCCCCCCACAGATTGGCCTCTCGCCCCGGCACCCTGCAGGCATTGGCAATTCGGCCACGCCACGCCCCGCCCCCCTCACGCAATGCACGCTAGCTCTGGCCCCGCCCCCTCCCTCCCCCGCGCATTCCCCGAACTGACACGGCTGTCACGGAGGTGAGTACTGTACTCCCCCCCCCCAACCCCCCCCCCCCCCCGGCCCCCGCTCGCACGGGAGTGGTGTGGATACGTTGGTAACCATGCTCGCATGGTTACAAGCGCATCAAGGTCCTGCTGCGGCGGAAGATCCACACGCACACACAACAGCACACACACAAACATACACACACATCAGATCACCCTCCCACACACCTCACACACACCTCACACACACCTCACATCGCATCCACACACTCACAGCATCCGGCGATATCGCTTGCTTCTCGGCCTCGATACTGTGCTGTTGTGACCTTCCAGGACCTGACGGAGGATCACATGGCCAGAGGCATGTGGTATCTCCGGATGTTGTGAGTGTGAGCGCGTATGTGCGATATCGTCAGTGTCTGTGTGTGTGAGTGGATGCGATCGGGTGTGTGTGAGTGGATGCGATCGGGTGTGTGTGAGTGGATGCGATCGGGTGTGTGTGAGTGGATGCGATCGGGTGTGTGTGAGTGGATGCGATCGGGTGTGTGTGAGTGGATGCGATCGGGTGTGTGTGAGTGGATGCGATCGGGTGTGTGAGTGTCGGCAGAGGAGCACGGCGTGCTGGAGGAGGCTGGGAGCAGAGAGGCTGATCATGGGGAAGGCTGGGAGGGGGAGGCTGATGCTGGGGGAGACTGGGAGGGGAAGGCTGATGCTGAAGGAGGCTGGGAGTGGGAGGCTGGGAGGAAGGAGGCTGGGAGGAGAGAGGCTGATCCTGGGGAAGGCTGGGAAGGGGAGGCTGATGCTGGGGGAGGCTGAAAGGAGAGAGGCTGAGGCTGGGAGGAGAGAGGCTGATGCTGGGGAAGGCTGATGCTGAGGGAGGCTGGGAGGGGAAAGCTGATACTGGGGAAGGCTGGGAGGACGGAGGCTGGGAGGAGAGAGGCTGATCCTGGGGAAGGCTGGGAGAGGGAGGCTGATGCTGGGGGAGGCTGGAAGAAGAGAGGCTGATGCTGGGGGAGGCTGATGCTGGGGGAGGCTGGGAGGAGAGAGGCTGATGCTGGGGGAGGCTGGGAGGAGAGAGGCTGATGCTGGGGGAGGCTGGGAGGAGAGAGGCTGATGCTGGGGAAGGCTGGGAGGAGAGAGGCTGATGCTGGGGACAGAGAGGAGAGGCTGATGCTGGGAGGAGAGAGGCTGATGCTGGGAGGAGAGAGGCTGATGCTGGGAGGAGAGAGGCTGATGCTGGGAGGAGAGAGGCTGATGCTGGGGGAGGCTGGGAGGGGGAGGCTGATGCTGGGGGAGGCTGGGACGAGGGAGGCTGATGCTGGTGGAGGCTGATGCTTGGGGAGGCTGATGCTGGGGGAGGCTGGAAGGAGAGAGGCTGATGCTGGTGGAGGCTGATGCTTGGGGAGGCTGATGCTGGGGGAGGCTGATGCTGGGGGAGACTGGGAGGGGAAGGCTGATGCTGAGGGAGGCTGGGAGGGGGAGGCTGGGAGGAGAGAGGCTGATCCTGGGGAAGGCTGGGAACGGGAGGCTGATGCTGAGGGAGGCTGGAAGGAGAGAGGCTGATGCTGGGGGAGGCTGGAAGGAGAGAGGCTGATGCTGGTGGAGGCTGATGCTTGGGGAGGCTGATGCTTGGGGAGACTGGGAGCGGAAGGCTGATGCTGAGGGAGGCTGGGAGGGGGAGGCTGGGAGGAAGGAGGCTGGGAGGAGAGAGGCTGATCCTGGGGAAGGCTGGGAACGGGAGGCTGATGCTGAGGGAGGCTGGAAGGAGAGAGGCTGATGCTGGGGGAGGCTGGAAGGAGAGAGGCTGATGCTGGTGGAGGCTGATGCTTGGGGAGGCTGATGCTTGGGGAGGCTGATGCTTGGGGAGACTGATGCTTGGGGAGACTGATGCTTGGGGAGACTGGGAGCGGAAGGCTGATGCTGAGGGAGGCTGGGAGGGGGAGGCTGGGAGGAAGGAGGCTGGGAGGAGAGAGGCTGATCCTGGGGAAGGCTGGGAAGGGGAGGCTGATGCTGAGGGAGGCTGGAAGGAGAGAGGCTGATGCTGGGGGAGGCTGGAAGGAGAGAGGATGAGGCTGGGAGGAGAGAGGCTGATGCTGGGGAAGGCTGATGCTGAGGGAGGCTGGGAGGGGAAAGCTGATGCTGGGGAAGGCTGGGAGGACGGAGGCTGGGAGGAGAGAGGCTGATCCTGGGGAAGGCTGGGAGAGGGAGGCTGATGCTGGAGGAGGCTGGAAGGAGAGAGGCTGATGCTGGCGGAGGCTGATGCTGGGGGAGGCTGGAAGGAGAGAGGCTGATGCTGGTGGAGGCTGATGCTTGGGGAGGCTGGGAGAGGGAGGCTGATGCTGAGGGAGGCTGGGAGGAGGGAGGCTGGGAGAGGTAGGCTGGGAGAAGAGAGGCTGATGCTGGGGGAGGCTGATGCTGGGGGAGGCTGGGAGAGGGAGGCTGATGCTGGGGGAGGGTGGGAGGAAGGAGGCTGGGAGGAGAGAGGCTGATGCTGGGGAAGGCTGGGAGGAGAGAGGCTGATGCTGGGGACAGAGAGGAGAGGCTGATGCTGGGGACAGAGAGGAGAGGCTGATGCTGGGGACAGAGAGGAGAGGCTGATGCTGGGAGGAGAGAGGCTGATGCTAGGATGAGAGAGGCTGATGCTGGGAGGAGAGAGGCTGATGCTGGGAGGAGAGAGGCTGATGCTGGGAGGAGAGAGGCTGATGCTGGGGGCAGAGAAGCTGATGCTGGGGGCAGAGAAGCTGATGCTGGTGCAGCATGGGGGATGGAGCACGATGGGGGGATGCGCAGCATCGGGGATGGAGCATGATGGGGGGGTGCGCAGCATCGGGGATGGAGCACGATGGGGAGTGCGGAGTATGGCGGATGGAGCACGTTTGGGAGTGCGCAGCATGGCGGATGGAGCACGTTTGGGAGTGCGCAGCATGGCGGATGGAGCACGTTTGGGAGTGCGCAGCATGGCGGATGGAGCACGATGGGGAGTGCGCAGCATAGGGGATGGAGCACGATGGGGAGTGCGCAGCATAGGGGATGGAGCACGATGGGGAGTGCGCTGCATGGGGGATGGAGCACGATGGGGAGTGCGCTGCATGGGGGATGGAGCACGTTTGGGAGTGCGCACCCTCCCCCCAACACACACACACACACACACACACACACACACACACACGCGCGCGCGCACTGCACAACACACCACACACCACACACACACTGGGAACCACAAACAACTGCCCTACACAGACACCCACACACACAGACAACGCTGCACACACACAACACCCAACACACAAACACCGCGGCACACACAAATATACGCACATACCGCACAACACACACATTGCACAAAACATACCTCCCCCCAAAACACACCACACACACACAAACCGCGCAACACACACACAACGCTACAGACACACAGCGCTCCACAAACAACGCAACACACATACAACACCGCTCTCACCCCCCGTCACACCCAGAACATGTACAGCCCCTACACAAACACTTGGTAACTACACACAACAACATCTATATATATATATATATATATATATATATATATATATATATATATATATATATATATATATATATATATATATATATATATATATATATATATATATATATATATAAACAAAAATCATACATGAACTACACAATACGTAAATTCTAGAATACCCGATGCGTAGAATCGGGCCACCTTCTAGTATATATATATATATATATATATATATATGATATATATATATATATATACACACACACACACATATTATATATACACATACATATATACATACATACACGTATCCATGCAGGTCCGCTGTAGTCCAAAAACCTGAAAACACAGAAATAAAGACAAGACTCCATCCCTTATTCTCCAGTTAGCAAGCAAAGTTCCCAATTCTGACGTAGTCCTGTGCTTCCAACGACGTTCCTCGATTACCTGCATCAAAGACTATGAATCAGAAGAAGGCTCCTTAGTAGGGCTGAGCGAATCCAAACTGTAAAAGTCCGGATCCGGACTGTTTCAAAGCTTTCCGGGTCCCAGGAGCGGGATTCCGGGTGCACGATCCGGATCCGGCACTGTGGAAAATAATTGAAAAAGAAAAAACAGAAATAAAAGAAATTGATTTCTTTTTTCCCTGAAGAAGGAGACGGTCTGTTGTCTCTGAAACGCGTAGGAATGCTGTAAATAAAAAAGAAATATTATATCACTTCCAACTCAGTGGTTTTTAAGCGCGGCATATACCCGTTTTTCTTTTGTCCACCAATATCTTTATATCGTGCAGTCATCGCGGCTCAGTCATTGTCTGCACAGCCGATGGTCATTCTCTATGGCTGCTCGCTTGGACATGAGGCAGAGCTGGATAGGTCGTCGTGGGATCTCTTGGGGATTACGCCAGACCTGCAGGGTGTTGGGGGTTAATAAAGAGGTGAAGGAGGGTGCGTTTTGTACTTTATTCCAAATAAAGAATTTTTCTCTGTGTTTGTGTTTATTTACTTTCATGTACAGGTTAGTGATGCAGGTATCTGATAGACGCCTGTGCCATCATTAACCTAGGGCTTAGTAGCAGCTGTGGGATGTTATTAACCCCTCATTACACCAATTGCCATCGCTCCAGGGCAATCGAGAAGAGCCAGTAATGCACCGTGATTGTCACATCTCATAGATGCGGCAATACTGGCCGGCTGCGGGCTGAGACGACCAGCCCCTAGCCGGCGTTATGGCTGGGGATGAAAATTAGGGGGGACTGCACAAACAAATGCTGCATCACCGGCACAGCCACACACACTTCTGACAAGAGCGTGCATGTGTTTCTAGGTACATGCATGCTCCTGTTCAGAGAGCGGCAGGCCGTTCCGGGTTATGTCGTGCCAGATTCGCAAGTCTGACATCGCATCATAGCCGCTCACACTTCTGACAGGAGCATACATGTGTTTCTGAAACACATGCATGTTCACCATACTGACCGGAAGACACTTGCACCGATTTCCCCACCCACCGGCAGTCCTGCCGCCTTTGATTGGTTGCAGTCAGCTGACACGCTGACACTCAGGGTGGGGGCACGTCTAACTGCAACCAATTACACGCGCCGGTGGGCAGGCAAAACAGTGAATTGTCAGCGCCAGAAGGGAAAAGTGTGACCCGGAAGGAGTTTGCTGCCATGACAGCGCCTCGATTGAGTACACCGCGTGCGCTCCTACCCCCCTATCCCCTTCACAAACGTTTTTAATCTCCGGATTCTAGTCCCCATAGACTTATATGGGCACCGTAATCCGGAGCGGATCCAGATTTATTTATTTTTTTTCAATCCGGCAGTGATCCACCAATCCCGGATTTTGGCGGGTTTGATCAACGCTACTCCTTAGGCTTTGAGCAGCAGCCTGTCCTGGCTCACGCTGTGCTCTGCGACACCCGGCGATTGTGATGAGTGGTGACACTCTGATGCTCCATCGTCTCCAATGCAGGTTACTGAAGAACGTTGTCGGAAGTGCTGGACTACACTGAAGCTGAGAACTTTGGTTTCTAACAAAATGGAGAATGAGGGACCGTATTGTGTTTTTATTTCTCTCTCTAGGTCTTTCAGATTTCCATTCGCGGATACATCTGAATAATAATAAATATATTTAGATATACTTATTTACTTACTGAGTTAGCAATGGGAGTGTCTGATAGACCCCTCTTCATTACTAACCCCTGGGCTTGTTGTCACCTGATATTTCCACAGCTGATATCAACTCCATAAACCATTACCCAGATTGCCACCACACCAAAAGAAATCGGGAAGGGATGAAGCAAAGAGCCATAAATGGTGCATCTAATGTGATGCTCAACTTTTGGGTTCGGATGCATGCTGGTATTTTTAGGCTGGGAAAGTCCCAATAAGGCCTAAGACACACGGCATGAAAATCGGAGCGAGTGGAATGCGATAAAATAATCGCATTCCACTCGAACCAATATTAATCTGTGTGCCAACACCCATGAGCGATTATTTTCTCAGCCCTAATCGGACCAAGAAAACAATCGCAGTATGCTGCGGGTGCAATGCGATCCTAGATTCTCTCGCACCTATTGAAGTCTATGGGGCGAGAGAAAAATTGCACTGCACGCGCAGTACACCGTTGTACCGCGAGTGCAGGGCGAGAATGGCAATAGCCGGCAACGGAGGAGAGAGGGAGATAAATCCCTCTCTCCCCTCCTCAGTGCTGGCCGGCCCCTCCTCAGAGTCGGCCCGCCCTCCGCAGCTGTGGTCTAATCGCACGATCGGACCTCAGTCGCAGTGACACTCGCATGACACTCGGCTCCCGCTGTGCTGCCAGCGCGAGCCGAGTGTCATGCGAGGATCGCAGTAGTGCCCCGTGTGGCCCCGGCCTAACCATGAGTCTTCGCGCCGGATAACAGCAGCCCGCAGCTGTCTGCTTTACTTTGCTGGTCATCAATACTAGGAGGGGACCCCACGCCATTTTTTCTGCACTGGCAGGAATGAATAAGAGGAGGCTGCGCATGCACAACGTTCACCATTCAATCCTATGAAAGCTCTGGAAATTCCAGGGCATTTCAGGATCTTTTGGACCGTTATGGCTATACATTAAGGAAACACCCCAATAGCCTTAAAATAGTAGAGTCCTTTAAACTCACTGCATCCCCGGTCCAACCGGAAGGCTACCATCACTATTGCCGGCAAGTCACTGTGGGCCAGGCTTAGTGGGAAAACGGAGCCAGAACATAAGTTCACGGAAGAGAAACTTGCTCTAATTTGACTTTTCTTCATTTTTACGGTCGCAGCCCCTTTAAAATGACCTTATTCTATAAGTTTTGTTTCCATCCTATCTATGGACACAAAGCAGCATTTGCTGGAAGCAGAGTAGAAGTGTAAAGTATCACATGGAAAATATTAACACAGAGTGAACGTCGCAGCCCTAAAAGGTGGCAATGCGTTCTGTAACCGACACCGGCCGGACAGGACATATCTGTCATAGCTCCTATACTGACCTGAATTTACAAGGTCAGGCCGGGGTAGACAGAACTGCTGGGTAACGGGGACGTCACCCTCACGTCAGGACACCGAGAGGATGGGGCCAAACCCAAATATGAAACCTCTGCAGCTCCGGCTACAGAACCCCGCAATTATCTCCCGGGACTGGAGATACCTGTTGAGCAATGGAAAATAGCTGAAGGATGAAAATAGATGATCAAAGCTGCAAATAGGAGAATGAATGACATAATAACATAAGTAGGTGCGATAATCACACCCGTCATTCACAATGTAATGCACCTGGTGAGGAGGCTCCAGTGGGGCACCCAGCAGCCCATTGTTACTAGCCCGGAACTGGTCTGATTGACACCTAGAACATCAAAGTCAACACCAAATCTGGCGTGGAAGAGCTAAACTTCGGCGCATGTGCAGAACATTTGCTTTGTGTGGTCACTAGTGATGAGCGAGCACTAAAATGCTCCCGTGCTCGGTTCTTGAATCCAGCAGGTTGGACCCTCCTATAGGCTTCACTCAAGTTACAAGTATAATGGAAGTCAAGGGGGGGGGAGGGGAGGGGGGAGAGACCCGGTGCAGTTCTGTTCTTTTTAGAACACTTGTAATTCAGTGTGACAGGAGCGGATCCTGCACAATTATCACATGTTCCAATAACGGACACTGGCACCGGAAGGGTGGATGGGGAAGGGGGTGAATATTAATTTCTTATTAACTAGCTGGCATGTGACTATAAACATCCGGGTCTTACCACAGCACAACGGTGCAGCGTACACCAATATAAAAGTTACATATCCTGAAAGTGCTGCCCAAGCCCTAATTCAGGATACTATTATAGTATGGTACACTACTAGAGCTTATATTATAAGCATATCCCAAAAAGATAGAAAAATCCTGCTCATCTTTGGGGTAGGTCTTATTCTTGTGAAAAAACCTCCCACTTTTCTCGGACTGTGGGGCAGCAGCTATTGTCGGAAGACTGATACGCACAGGTGACGCTTCATACTGATGTGTGACCTAATTTCCCAGAGGGTAGTGTTGAGAGGTGAGGAGCAGCTCCTGTCACACTGAATTACAGGTGTAATAGAGAGAACAGAACTGCACCGGGCATCTCAGCTTTACAGTGTATAGTGCAGGGATAATAGAAACTGTCATCTCCACGGAGTACCCCTTTAACCCCTTAAGGGACGAGCGATTTTACATTTTTGTGCTTTCATAATACATACATTTTCATAATACAGATTCATCTCAAAGATGCAGATGACGCCGAGCTCCGTAATAGAAAATTCACCGTTTTTCCAGGATTACTCGTCAGTCTGCTGCGATGTTCTGCAGTTGGATCGTTCGCAGAGGTCTCGTCTCGACAAGAACCATTTCTCAGAGACGAGATTCCAGCTACTAAATTGATATGTGGTGTTAATTAATGCTCTTAAAATGACGTACATCACGGTGTTATTAGGGAAAACATTTACAATGTGTGGAGAGCGGGTCTTACAGCGTCTTACATAACGCGCTGCTGATCTCATCGTCTTTCCAATGCAGCATCCCGCTGCCAAAATGCAACAAGCTGGAGAGGAGCGGTGGGAAAATACTGGAACGTGAAATACACGGTGATATTGGCAACATTCGGCCACATGGACGAGCCAAGACGTCTCACTGCAGCGGCACGGATCAAGCACGGCAGATACAGGACAGAGAAACGCGGCAGAGACAGGACCGAGAAACGCGGCAGATACAGGACCGAGAAACGTGGCAGATACAGGACAGAGAAACGTGGCAGATACAGGACCGAGAAACACGACAGATACGGGACCGAGAAACGCGGCAGATACAGGACCGAGAAACGCGGCAGACGGGACCGAGAAACACGACAGATACGGGACCGAGACACGCGGCAGATACAGGACAGAGAAACGCGGCAGATACAGGACCGAGACACGCGGCAGATACAGGACCGAGAAACGCGGCAGATACAGGACCGAGAAACGCGGCAGATACAGGACCGAGAAACGCGGCAGATACGGGACCGAGAAACACGACAGATACGGGACCGAGACACGCGGCAGATGCGGGACCGAGAAACGCGGCAGATGCGGGACCGAGAAACACGACAGATACGGGACCGAGAAACGCAGCAGATACAGGACCGAGAAACGCAGCAGATACGGGACCGAGAAACGCGGCAGATACGGGACCGAGAAACACGACAGATACGGGACCGAGACAGAGAAACGCGGCAGATACAGGACCGAGACACGCGGCAGATACAGGACCGAGAAACGCGGCAGATACAGGACCGAGAAACGCGGCAGATACAGGACCGAGAAACGCGGCAGATACAGGACCGAGAAACGCGGCAGATACAGGACCGAGAAACGCGGCAGATACAGGACCGAGAAACGCGGCAGATACAGGACCGAGAAACGCGGCAGATACGGAACCGAGAAACGCTGCAGATACAGGACCGAGAAACGCTGCAGATACAGGACCGAGAAACGCTGCAGATACGGGACCGAGACAGAAACGCGGCAGATACGGGACCGAGAAACGCGGCAGATGCGGGACCGAGAAACGCGGCAGATACAGGACCGAGAAACGCGGCAGAAACAGGACCGAGAAACGCGGCAGATACAGGACCGAGACGGAGAAACGCGGCAGATACAGGACCGAGACGGAGAAACGCGGCAGACACAGGACCGAGACGGCGAAACGCGGCAGACACAGGACAGACGGCGAAACGCGGCAGACACAGGACCGAGAAACCCGGCAGATACAGGACCGAGAAACCCGGCAGATACAGGACCGAGAAACCCGGCAGATACAGGACCGAGAAACCCGGCAGATACAGGACCGAGAAACCCGGCAGATACAGGACCGAGAAACCCGGCAGATACAGGACCGAGACGGCGAAACGCGGCAGATACAGGACCGAGACGGCGAAACGCGGCAGACACAGGACAGAGACGGCGAAACGCGGCAGACACAGGACAGAGACGGCGAAACGCGGCAGACACAGGACCGAGACGGCGAAACGCGGCAGACACAGGACCGAGACGGCGAAACGCGGCAGACAGGACCGAGACGGCGAAACGCGGCAGATACAGGACCGAGACGGCGAAACGCGGCAGATACAGGACCGAGACGGCGAAACGCGGCAGATACAGGACAGAGACTGAGAAACGCGGCAGTTACAGGACCGAGACGGAGAAACGCGGCAGATAAAGGACCGAGACGGAGAAACGCGGCAGATACAAGACCGAGAAACACGACAGATACGGGACCAAGACAGAGAAACGCGGCAGATACAGGACCAAGACAGAAACGCGGCAGATACAGGACCGAGACAGAGAAACGGGGCAGATACAGGACCGAGACGGAGAAACGGGGCAGATACAGGACCGAGACGGAGAAACGGGGCAGATACAGGACCGAGACGGAGAAACGGGGCAGATACAGGACCGAGACGGAGAAACGGGGCAGATACAGGACCGAGACGGAGAAACGGGGCAGATACAGGACCGAGACGGAGAAACGGGGCAGATACAGGACCGAGACGGAGAAACGGGGCAGATACAGGACCGAGACGGAGAAACGGGGCAGATACATTGCTGTAACAGTTCTGATACTGTAAACCCTCAATACAACCTGGGACATTGTTGTGCCCACTCAGCTATGCCACCAAACTCAGCTCTGCTACATCGCTGTGCCAGCTCTGCTACTTTAAACCAACATTTGAATCTCAGCTGTGGTAAATCGCTATGCACATTTGGCTACGCTAAACCACCATTGCAAACTCAGCTCTGTTACATCGCTGTGCCCACTCTGCTACACCACCATTGCAAACGCAGGTCTTTTACTGCAGTTCGTCATCACTGACTCAACTCTCCTACATTGTGCCAGCTCTGCTACACTGAACTTGTAAACTCAGGTCTGTTACACGTCGTTTATTACAACTCTGCTTCACCAGTTGCTGCCGTTTCAGTTCGACCACAATCGGCCACCAACTAGAGAGCCCTGCTACTCATCAGCACTGGTCCTTGCAGCATAAGAACAGTTCATCTGGATCAAGGCTCCTGAGGAAGCATCTCACCAGGCGAAACACAAGGGATGAGCTTAGAAATTGTTTATAGGGGAATGTACAGTTCTGCACTTGCCATACGGTGTCACACAAAGCTCTAATGGTCACGTAATACAGAGATGCCATATACAAGGCCTCTGTATGGTGCCATATCCTCTGGTAAGTCTGTCCTAAAGTCTGATCACCGTATGACCTAGGAAAAATGAATATAAGATTATTTGCACCCATCAAGTAAGGATTAGACTGATTCGCACTGGCTTTTTATTGTGACTAAACTATTTCTTCACAAGGGAAAAGAAAGAAGACGACAAACCCTGAAATCCAGAGAAATAAAGCAGAACGGAAAAAATGTCTCAATAATAATTAAATTATGTCATTTGGAGAAAATAAAAGGAACTTTAGGAACTTTCCATGAAGCTGCGCCGCAGATGACAGGAGGTTTTATAGAGGGCAGGTCCAGCAAGGGAATGAGCGGCTAATGAGCGATGATGTAGGGACTGGCACCCCGGTATAAGGACACATTCACACCACTATACGGAGATCCTCAGCGCATGCCAGTCACAAGCTTGCAAGTATATTATATTATATTATATCTTTTCATTGGCCACCGTGAAGATCTGACCCTGTGACACAATGTACAGTGTCAGTGTGCACCTTGTATAACAGTGTAAATAACACACACAGCCATTAATGTCAAAACCACTGGCAACAAAAGTGAGTACACCCCCAAGTGAAAATGGCCAAATTGTGCCCAATTAGCCATATTCCCTCCCCGGTGTCATGTGACTCATTAGTGTAACAAGGTCTCAGGTGTAAATGAGGAGAAGGGGTGTTACATTTGGTGTTATCTCACACACACTCTCTCATACTGGTCATTGGAAGTTCAGCCTGGCTCCTCATAGCAAAGAATTCGCTGAGGATCTAAAAAAAAGGATTGTTTCTCTACATAAAGATGGCCGAGGCTATTAGCCTATAAGAAGATTGTCAGCACCCTGACACTGCGCTGCAGCACGGCGGCCAAGACCATACAGCGGTATAACAAGACAGGATCCACTCAGAACAGGCCTCACCATGGTCGATTAAAGAAGTTGAGTGCAGGTGGTCAGCGTCATATCCAGAGGTCATCTTTTCATAATAGATATAAGAGGGCTGCCAGCATTACTGCAGGGGTTACAGGGGTGGGGGGAGTCCGCCTGTCAGTGCTCTAAACATATGCCAAACACTGTATTACATTGGTCTGCAAGGCTGTCGTCCCAGAAGGAATCCTCTTCTAAAAATGATGCACAAGAAAACCGCAAAGTTTACTGAAGACAAGCTGACTAAGGACATGGGTTACTGGAATAGTCCTGTGGTCTGATGAGACCAAGATGACATGATCTGATCCAAATAAGTGTGTGTGGCGGCAACCAGATGAGGAGGACAAAGACAAGTGTGTCCTCCCTACAGTCTCCTCCCTACAGTCTGGCATGGTGGTGGAGGGTCATATGTTTTGACTGCATGAGTGCTGCCGGCTGTGGGGGCTAGAGGTCATTGAGGGAACCATGAAAGCAAACACGTCCTGTGACATACTGAAGCAGAGCATGATCCCCTCCCTTCATATTCCAACATGATAACGACCCCAAACACCTCCAAGATGATCACTGCCTTGCTAAAGAAACTGAGGGTAAAAAGGTGCTGGACTGGCCAAGCGTCTCCAGACCTAAACCCTATGGAGCATCTGTGAGGCCTCCTCAAATGGAAAGTGGAGGAGCGCAAGGACTGTAACATCCACCAGCTCCGTGATGTCGTTCATGGAGGATGAAAGAGGATCCAGCGGCTTCTCTGAACCTCTAGTGACCTCCATGTCCAAGAGAGTTAATGCAGCCCATAAAACGTAATGGTGGCCACACAAAATATTCATACTTTGGACACAATTTGGCCATTTTCACTCAGGGGTGTACTCACTTTTGTTGCCAGTGGTTTAGACATTAATGGCTGTGTGCTGAGTTATTTAGAGGACGCCCTATTTCCTCTGTTATACAAGCTGCGCACTGACACTGCACATTGTATCACAGGGTCAGATCTGCAGTGCTGTCCCATGGCCTGCATGAACATGGAGTCTGTGTATGCGGGCGCTATGGGGAAGGTGCACAGACGCCGGCCCCAGTTACTTTCGTCCTTTGTTGCTATGCTCCGGGCACATTCGTGAATCTTATCTCCTCGCTGAGCGCTGAAATGTAAAATCTCCACATAGGAAGCAGTGGAACGATTGCCCCCACTTCAGGCTTCCTGCTATTTTGGCTGGGTCACTGGGGTTTGATAGAAAATAGAGCGGTCCTCATGGAAACACTGATTATATAGGCAGTTTGTTACAGGCTCGGGAGTGATATGTAAACCAGCTGCTGCCGAAACGGATGGAAAAAGTGTGCGGGATCCAAGAGCAGCAGCGCTCACCATCAGCCAAGCTGATCTCAGAGGCGTGCTATATAGAGGCCGCGAGCCCCGGACAGTCAGAGACAGACCCCGACTGTACTGAGCCACCCATCGCCCCTAATTTAAAGGGGTCCTACCCTGCAACTAAAGACACCCCAAAAGCCAGGTACAAAACAAGTGTACCTTCATGAATTATTGCTTGAAATAGGAACTCTGAGCAGTGGGATCTAACCCCTGGGACCACCACCGATTGCTAGAATGGGGCACTTTGCTCCCCTTTCGAATACAGGCACTGCGCATGCTCGACCGTTGCTCTGGAGAAAGCTGAAACAAAACCCCCCCACCCCGGTAATCCTAAAGAGGATGACTGGAGGGCAGTGCGCATGCTCGACCACCGCTATGGAGAAAACGGAAGAGGACGAATAGAGAGCCAGCGTGCATGCTCGACCGCTGCTCTGGAGAAAACTGAAGACGACGAATGGAGAGGCAGGGCGCATGCTCGGCCACCACTATGGAGAAAACTGAATAGGATGAATGGAGAGGCAGGGCGCATGCTCAGCCACCGCTATGGAGAAAACTGAATAGGATGAATGGAGAGGCAGGGCGCATGCTCGGCCACCGCTATGGAGAAAACGGAAGAGGACAAACAGAGGCAGTGCGCATGCTCGGTCACCACTCTGGAGAAAACTGAAGACGACGAACGGTGACGCAGTGCATATGCTCAGCCAACGCTCTGGAGAGAGCTGAAACAAAGCCCCAACTCCCCCCTCCCCCCCCAGGAATCACAAAATGAATGACTGGAGCGGCAGTGCGTATGCTCGGCCACCGCTCTGGAGTAAACTGAAAGGGACGAATTTAGACGCAATGCAAATGCTTGGCTGCCGCTCTGTGAAAAGCTGAAATGAAAAACCTGGGTAATTCGATTGAGAACTAATGGAGCGGCAGTGCGCGTGCTTGACTGCAGCTCTGGAGAAAGCGGAAATGAAAAGCCCAAGTAATCCCAAAGAGAATGAATGGAGTAGCAGTGCGCATGCTCGACCGCTGCCCCGGAGAAAGCTGAAAGGAAACCCCCGGGTAATCCCAATAGGACAAATGGAGCTGCAGTGCGCATGCGCGATGCCGCTCTGGAGAAAGCTGAAACGAAGCCCCTGTGTAATCCCAAAGAGAACAAATGGAGCGGCAGTGTGCATGCTCGACCGCCGCTGTGTAAAAAAACCTGTAATGAAAACCCCCAGGTAAATCCCAAAGAGAACAAATGGATCGGCATTGCACATGCTCGGCCTCTGCTCTGGAGAAAGCAGAAATGAAAACCCTTGGTAATCACAAAAAAAAATTAATGTAGTGGCAGTGCACATACTCATCGGATGCCCTTGAAAAAGCAGAAATGAAAACCCCCAGGTAATCCCAAAGAGAACAAATGGAGCAACAGTGCGCATGCTCAACCACTGACATGGAGAAAGCAGATAAGAGAACCCCGGGTAAATCCCAAAGAGAACAAATGCAGTGCGCATGCTCGATGGTGCTCTGGAGAAAGCGGAAATTAAGCCCCAAAGAACGAATGAAGCGGCAGTGCGCATGCTCGACCGTCGCTCTGGAGAAGGCAGAAATTAAAACATAAAAGAACGAATAGAGCGGCAGTGCGCATGCTCGACCGCCGCTCTGGAGAAAGCGGAAATTAAGCCCCCAGTAGTTTCAAAGAGAATTAATGGAGCAGTGGTCACTGTATACCAACAGGGAGTAAAGTGCCCCATTTGGGCGATCATGGACATCGCTTATCTAAACTGGAAAACCCCTTTAAAAAGGAGTCGACAACCCAAGTGTATAACACCAATAAAGCCAAATTCGGGACTCCATTCAGGACCCAGAACAGAATGTCCCACCGGCAGACCCAACAAGAGGACAAGATTTCTCCCCAAATCAGTGCCCCAATGTCCATGGGTTGTGAATGACGTGACTACACCAGAACTGTAATTCCACAAGCAGCCAGTGGGCAGGTGTGGCGCTGTTTCTTTTTGGTCACCAGTAGCCGTGTTTTTCTAACCCTCATTAATCTTACGAGTAATTATAGAGGAAACAAACATGAACTAAGCCCCGAGGTCTCGCACCTAATCCTCCGCAGCACCGCGGCTGCCAAGGCATGACAACAAAAGAGGCTTCTCTCTGCACCCCCCCCTCCCCGCCCCCCCAAAGCGGCCAGACATTGTGATTGCATAACCTAACCTCAGTCTCACAGAGTCGAGCCCTGCAATTTGGTTTTCCAATTACTAGCAGTCGGTTGTGCCAAACAAAAGCTTGTAACGGCGCAAGGCCGCTCCTCGGAGAGATTTTTCCATTGACACACCTCTAATGAGCGAGCGCCCGTGATGGTGACCTCATGGAAAATGTCACCGGTCCCTCTTCAATAACCGAGTTACAATGTTTGTTTCGGCCTCACACTTTCAAGAATGCGCGAGCAATTAAACATTCATTCCATATTATATTTGCATCACTTAGAACCGGAGTAACCACTTGGCTCCGACACCGGTAAGTGACAGGGATCGACTGAAAGTTCCGAAAATAACTCCAGCTTTCTCCCACACCCACTTTTTATCACCCTGTAGATGAGAACATGGGTGGACAGGATTAGAAAAACATGGCCGCTTTATTTCATAAACGGCGCCACCCCTCTCCGCTGGTTGTGAGCGGTACTGCGGCTCACCCTCACTCCCTGCGAGGACACATTTCAGGGGCAGAGAAAGCTGGAGAAGCCTACACAACTCTGACATCTGCCCACCACTATCGGAGCTCGCTGTTAGAAGCAAATGCTGGCTGTATGACACAGCCGTTTACTGGTAAATGTGGTGCAGGCTCAACTACTGAGCCCGCGCGATACACGCACACCTGCTACAGGATGGAATAGTAAGACATGTAGAAAAGGGGATTAAAGGACTTGCCCCATAAGTAAGATATCACCTATCACTACCGAGGGTTCAAATCACAATCATTACAATGAGGGTCACTAGACCGCAGTGTGAATGGAGAGGTAGTCCGCATGTGTGACCCAAAAGCGGTGGCAGACCACGTGCTCCGTTCCACTCCATTCACAGGGGGCCCTTGGAGCTCCACCCCCCTGTACTCACCGGGGGCCTTTGGAGCTCCCACCTCCCCGTACTCACAGGGGGCCTTTGGAGCTTCCCCCCCCCCCCCCCGTACTCACAGGGGGCCTCTGGAGCTCCCAACCCCCCCCGTACTCACAGGGGGCCTTTGGAGCCGCCTCCCCCCCCGTACTCAGAGGGTCTTTGGAGCCTCCCCCCCCCCCCCCGTACTCACATGGGGCCTCTGGAGCTCCCCCCCCCCCCCCGTACTCACAGGGGGCCTTTGGAGCTCCCCCCCCCCCCCCGTACTCACAGGGGGCCTTTGGAGCTCCCCCCCGGAGCTCCCCCTACCCCCCTACCCCCTATTCACCTATTCACAGGGGGCCTTTGGAGCTCCCCCTCTCCCCTAATCACAGGGGGCCTTTGGCGCTCCCCCGCCCCCCCCGTTCACAGGGTGCCTTTGGCGCTCCCCCGCCCCCCCCCCCGTTCACAGGGGGCCTTTGGCGCTCCCCCGCCCCCCCCCCCCGTTCACAGGGGGCCTTTGGCGCTCCCCCGCCCCCCCCCGTTCACAGGGGGCCTTTGGCGCTCCCCCGCCCCCCCCCCCCGTTCACAGGGGGCCTTTGGCGCTCCCCCGCCCCCCCCGTTCACAGGGGGCCTTTGGCGCTCCCCCGCCCCCCCCCCCGTTCACAGGGGGCCTTTGGCGCTCCCCCGCCCCCCCCCCCCCGTTCACAGGGGGCCTTTGGCGCTCCCCCGCCCCCCCCGTTCACAGGGGGCCTTTGGCGCTCCCCCGCCCCCCCCGTTCACAGGGGGCCTTTGGCGCTCCCCCGCCCCCCCCGTTCACAGGGGGCCTTTGGCTCTATATTATCGCTAATATTGTGGATAGGTGAAGAATGTTTAGGCTGAATTTAGACGTCCGTTAAACATGGTCCATGTACGGACTGGCTGTGGGCCTCCTGACCCGAACTCAACAGCCACGAGCTTGGCTCAGGAGACCCGCAGCCGGTCTAAACATAATGGTCCCTGCATGGACCACGTTTCACGGATGTCTCTATTCAGGCTTAGTAACAACTTTAAGGCTAAAGCTAGACCAAGTTTAGGCACTAAATGCAACACAGAGGATTTTGGACTGGACTGTAAACTGCTAGATCTGCAGCAGAGAAAACACTGATTTTAGCAAAATGAAACAGCACAGTAAGTGACACATCGCTGGAATCGGGGTGTCTGTCTCCACATCATGCTGTGCTTAGATGGGGGTGCAAAATCATGGGATTTTGCTTCATAGTAAAATAATAATATATCACTAAGGAGTACAGCATCTCGACAAAAAATGTCATTGAAAAGGACAAACTAAGGATAAGGGACCAGTTTTCCCTATTTTCCGAGACAATTTTGGACCTTTAAAGGCTCTCACCCATTGAAGAAAAAAAAAATAATTGTAGATTAGAAACATATTAAAATATAAAGTCCTAGCCGTTTACTGGAAACTTGTGGTGAATGGAAGGACTATCTGCAGGTGTCTGTTTAGATTTCCATACGGAGAAGGTCATCATATGGAAATAGGCTGGAAAATCTGACCACGGACAAGACTCCTCTGTACACAAGAAGCAAATCTGTATGGAGCGGTGCAGCCGGCAGCTGGCCGAGGGAAGAGCACCAACATCTGCAGGGAGGGCGAGATCAGCGCGGGGCCAGAACACGCAGCTCCAGTCTATACGTACATGACTTCATCAGCCGACCGCATATTCATTCCTGATTAATGCTGATTGGCAAATGGTGGGGAACAATGATCAGGATCGATCAGACAAAAAAAAAAAAAAAAATGGTACCAGCCAGTTGCCAAGCCCCAGAGGACTGCTACCAGCAAGCGAAACCTAGTGACAGCGGGCTAGCGGCAAACAAGGACGAGCGGCGGGCTAGCGGCAAACAAGGACGAGCGGTGGGCTATCGGCAAACAAGGACGAGCGGTGGGCTACCGGCAATCAAGCACGAGCGGCGGGCTACCAGCAATCAAGCACGAGCGGCGGGCTACCAGCAAACAAGCACGAGCGGCGGGCTATCAGCAAACAAGCACGAGCGGCGGGCTATCAGAAATCAAGCACGAGCGGCGGGCTACCGGCAAACAAGGAGGAACGGCGGACTACCGGCAAACAAGCACGAGCGGCGGGCTACCAGCAAACAAGCACGAGCGGCGGGCTACCAGCAAACAAGCACGAGCGGCGGGCTACCAGCAAACAAGCACGAGCGGCGGGCTACCAGCAAACAAGCACGAGCGGCGGGCTACCAGCAAACAAGCACGAGCGGCGGGCTACCAGCAAACAAGCACGAGCGGCGGGCTATCAGCAAACAAGCACGAGCGGCGGGCTACCAGCAAACAAGCACGAGCGGCGGGCTACCAGCAAACAAGCACGAGCAGCAGCTTTTCAATAGTCAAGATAATCCTTCTCAGCATCCTGTGGACATTGGGGGACCGTACAATCAATAATTTGGCACAATCTCACCCAGTTTGCTGTAATACGCTACATATTTTCTGCGTCATGTGAACATGGCTTAAAAAACCCGTATGCGATATGGTATACCGTAAATCCCCTGCACTCAGTTATCACGCTTTCCTATATCACCGCGGTTAGATTTATAAGCCATAATGTAGTGCGGATTTTACGAGGGTGGATTATTAGGAACACATGGAAAATACGAGGTGAAACCTCTGGCCTGACGCCAGCCAGTAACCATACAGGTCAGGATCTGCAATAAATAAAGGCATTACTGCAATCCTGCGTCCGCGTTCACACTGCTGCTAATACAGTCCTGCAGGTGAGATTTTCCATACGAGGGGCTTTATGTCGCCCCCAGTGCTTACATTTAAAGGGCTGCATTGTTTCATTGTGCGGCCGGATCGTGCTGACTCATAAGCGCCGGTAACTAGGCCGCTTCTTACATTGGGTCAGGTTTCTCGGGCAGTCCTGAATAAGGAGCCGCGTGCGACGTCGACTGCCCCGAGCGACGCAGACCGCCCCGAGCGACGCAGACCGCCCAGAGCGACGCAGACCGCCCCGAGCGACGCAGACCGCCCAGAGCGACGCAGACCGCCCAGAGCGACGCAGGCCGCCCAGAGCGACGCAGGCTGCCCAGAGCGACGCAGGCCGCCCAGAGCGACGCAGGCTGCCCAGAGCGACGCAGGCTGCCCAGAGCGACGCAGACCGCCCAGAGCGACGCAGGCCGCCCCGAGCGACGCAGGCCGCCCCGAGCGACGCAGGCCGCCCAGAGCGACGCAGGCCGCCCAGAGCGACGCAGGCCGCCCAGAGCGACGCAGGCCGCCCAGAGCGACGCAGGCCGCCCAGAGCGACGCAGGCCGCCCAGAGCGACGCAGGCTGCCCAGAGCGACGCAGACTGCCCAGAGCGACGCAGGCTGCCCAGAGCGACGCAGGCTGCCAAGAGCGACGCAGGCTGCCCAGAGCGACGCAGGCTGCCCTGTGTGGTGCAAGCGCTAGTCACAAGCCACGGCCGGTAGCTCTATGGGAGAGAGTCTGCACTATTGGAGAATAACCCAAAAATACTGTAGTGCACACGTGGGGGCACTTTTTTTTTTTTCTTACAAATCGAAGCATAAATTGTAACCACAGGTCGCTCATCACTACTGCAAACATCTGATTCGTGTTGGGTCACATCTGGGAATGAGGAGGCGGCCGTACATTCATGGCTCTCTCAGGACTCCCATAGAAGTGAATGGAAAGTTGCCGAGCGCATTTACTCGACTGTTTTGGCAGCTCTCACAGGAGTGGAGGGAGCAACGAAGGTGCAGCAGACATCTCTACATTTCTGTCAGAGGTCCCAAAAGTAGCATTTTTCGGATTATAAAACGCACCCCAAATATAGGGGGGGGGGGGGGTAAAATGTTTTATAATCCGGTCGTGTCTTACTGGGGAGGTGGAACGGCAGGGGGGGGGGTGGGGGGTGGGTGGGGGGGTCACAGGAGCCAGGGTCGGTATAAGTGTATGGCGGCGATGCTATCAGTGGTGCAGAGGGGGGCTTAGATACTCACTGCAGGCTGAAGCGCTGCAGGATCCTGGGGCAGCCGGTCCTGCACAATGCTGGTGATCGCTGCAGGCGGTGATGCATTACCATTCTGAAGATGTGGGTGGTGAGAGCTTCAAAGAAATGGCTGCCGCAATCGGCGTGTGCGCAGAATAAGCTTGAGCCGCCCGCCACAGATACCGCACACAGCCTCGCAGAGCAGGGCCGCCCGCCGCCGCACACAGCCTCGCAGAGCAGGGCCGCCCGCCGCCGCACACAGCCTCGCAGAGCAGGGCCGCCCGCCGCCGCACACAGCCTCGCAGAGCAGGGCCGCCCGCCGCCGCACACAGCCTCGCAGAGCAGGGCCGCCCGCCGCCGCACACAGCCTCGCAGAGCAGGGCCGCCCGCCGCCGCACACAGCCTCGCAGAGCAGGGCCGCCCGCCGCCGCACACAGCCTCGCAGAGCAGGGCCGCACAGAGCCGGATTCAGGAGAACAGCGGCATTTACACCAAGGGGAAAATTACATGTTTATGGAAATTGATAGCTTCTCTTTAAAGTTAATGTCCATCCTTTTTTATGTCTAACTTGTCAATGCAAATCCTGCAGCCATTTTTTTTTATTCATTTTTTCGCTCCAATATTAAATAAAAAAATATAATAAAAATCACTTTGTTTATAGTTTTGATAAGACGCAGTTTACCCTCATCCTGCAGCCACGTGACCCGTCTTCTCTGCCTACGGCTATGTCCACGTTACCTTTTCCACTCATGTCAGTGGCTCTGTCAGGGAAAACAGGATTCAAGACGGATACAAAAAGTCATGGTCGATGGCATGTTGAACCCCTCCTCAAACAGGCATATATGGACAAAACTATATCCGACAAACCACATACTGACGTCAGCATCAGTAGTCAATGGCCACTTCAGGACATATGTCCGAATCCCGATTACCAGGGCTTCAGATGTCTGCGACAATGGAGCCACGGATGGGAGGATAAATTTCAGCACAGCCTTACTTCTTACTAAACTACCGAACGAAAAGCAGATACATCCTTGAGACAACAAATACATCACGGCCCCCTGAGGAAGCTAACGAAACGTGCGCGTCGGGGCACGTTCTTCACTCTAGCATCCACCCCAGCATGGGTAAGTGCGCCACCATTAATGCGATTGAAGTTTTCGAGATCGGGATTTAACTATGTATGGAATATAGTCGGCGATTCAGTGTCTGACGTCTCCTTCTTGTGGTAGCTAAGTAATCTAATTGTGTATTTCTAATACTTATATACTTCATGATGGAAGTATACAGGGTACAGCTAAAAATCTTATATGTAGCCACAAATATACCGATGGTTAATATTATTGCTGAATAATACTCTGTAGTATATCTCATTGAACAACTTGGGATTCCATTGTGTTGGACCTTTAAATTTACTCCCATGCTGGTTATTGGACCCTAGTGTTATTTGTGTCAGGATTCCCCTTGTCTACCTGTGATTTATGGATTATTTGTATAAAAATTAATTAGTTATGAATTGACTTCTGTCTTGCTATAAAATTTGTAATAATAAAATGTTTTTTATACTTTTGCAAGATATTGGCTTACATAGTGTTTATTCCGGGCTATGATTCCCAAATTTTTCTCCTTGTTTAATGCTATGTCTGTATTGGGTTTAGCCCTTTGATAGGGAAACAATGGTCAAATATTCTGCCCTTTTCTGTTATATTTATCCTTGAGACAAGCAGTCCTCAGACTACACCGGGTTTGTTTGTAGTCTGTTACCATGGAGACCCAAGAAAATGAGAGATAGATTCTTCAGAAATGCAGTCCTCAGACTACACTGGGTTTGTTTATAGTCTGTTACCGTGGAGACAAGAAAAAGAGAGCAACAGATAGTTCCTTCAGGCATGCGGTCCTCAGACTACATTGGGTTTGTTTGTAGTCTGTTACCATGGAGACCCAAGAAAATGAGAGATAGATTCTTCAGAAATGCAGTCCTCAGACTACACTGGGTTTGTTTATAGTCTGTTACCGTGGAGACAAGAAAAAGAGAGCAACAGATAGTTCCTTCAGGCATGCGGTCCTCAGACTACACTGGGTTTGTTTGTAGTCTGTTACCATGGAGACACAAGAAAAATAAAAGAAAAACGTATTTGTCAATAGTATTGAATTGGATTGGATACATAAAATCTCACTATGATGTGTGGAGATGTGCCGCCTTCTCTCCAGCATTCTTCATGTGACTTCTTAGCCTTTCATCTTGACTTGTGCTTGTTTTTCTTTTTATTAGTTTGTAAGGATGGAAAAATATTGTAAAACAATTGACGGGAGTAAAAACATGTCCTGGGCAGAGTCCAGGAGGGCAGGCAGGGTCAATGAATCCCTCCGATGGAAAACAAACACTTTGTTCACAGAGGCCTGACCTTCATCCCAGATGATGGAAGGTGGAAAAAGAAATGTCAGCACAAAAGGCGCAGATGGTCGGGAGAACAGCTCCGTGCACAACATGGAAGGAACTGGAGTCCTCTCAGTGAGACGACACCTGCAGAGCGGAGAAATACATACGTATGGAGCGATCCAAAATCACCGGTCAGATTTTATGGCACAAGATGTTCCATAAACGATCACCCTCACCATCCTGGTCTACTGCTCGAAAATCCTCCTAAAATTCCGTCCCCGGCTGGTCACCATTTCTTTGTCCCGTCTCGACCCACCGGACGGGTCTGGAAATTCCCATTTAGCCAATTTGTGTGCTCAGTTTTGGCTAATCCGCAATTTTTCTGACCATGGTCAAACAAAAGCAAGAAGTAGAGACCATCAGAACGCGATCGGAGTAACTTCATTTTTAAACTTCTACTTGTCCGAGCCCTTTTAAATAATTATTTCATTCCTGTAGACCGCCCCTTTAAGAACACTTGGTTAGCACACAGCCTTTATCCATGTGATGCTATATATAAGCAGATGGTCTTAAAGCAGCAGCACATCACGTAGGACGGAGCTCGGCACCAGGTGCCGCAGCAGAACGCGCCTCGCCCCAAAAACATGTTGTTCATTTTGTGGTGAGAGTGGACTGATGTGGTGCCGAGGGTAAAACCTCCAGAAAACTGTCTAATCTTAGCTTCAAAAGTGAGACCCGGCTAAATATATGTTCTGCATGCCCCATCAAAGCGAGATGACTGCGCCGCATACAGCCCTGAAGAGCGCCGTAATGATAGACTGGGTCCATGGGAAAGCAACAGCTGTAATCAGCCGCACACATCTGCTCCAAACCTGCCTCCTCCATCCACAGAAAATCAGGACTGGGAATAGGGGTCATAATGGAGCAGATGGTCTATATATCCTCCAGCCTCCTCCATCCACAGAAAGTCAGGACTGGGAATAGGGGTCATAATGGAGAAGATGGTCTATATACCCTCCAGCCTCCTCCATCCACAGAAAATCAGGACTGGGAATAGGGGTCATAATGGAGGCAGATGGTCTATATACCCTCCAGCCTCCTCCATCCACAGAAAATCAGGACTGGGAATAGGGGTCATAATGGAGGCAGATGGTCTATATACCCTCCGGCCTCCTCCATCCACAGAAAATCAGGACTGGGAATAGGGGTCATAATGGAGGTAGATGCTCTATTTAACCTCCGGCCTCCTCCATCCACAGAAAATCAGGACTGGGAATAGGGGTCATAATGGAGCAGATGGTCTATATACCCTCCAGCCTCCGCCATCCACAGAAAATCAGGACTGGGAATAGGGGTCATAATGGAGCAGATGGTCTATATACCCTCCGGCCTCCTCCATCCACAGAAAATCAGGACTGGGAATAGGGGTCATAATGGAGGTAGATGCTCTATTTAACCTCCGGCCTCCTCCATCCACAGAAAATCAGGACTGGGAATAGGGGTCATAATGGAGCAGATGGTCTATATACCCTCCAGCCTCCGCCATCCACAGAAAATCAGGACTGGGAATAGGGGTCATAATGGAGGTAGATGCTCTATTTAACCTCCGGCCTCCTCCATCCACAGAAAATCAGGACTGGGAATAGGAGTCATAATGGAGGTAGATGCTCTATTTAACCTCCAGCCTCCTCCATCCACAGAAAATCAGGACTGGGAATAGGGGTCATAATGGAGCAGATGGTCTATATACTCTCCAGCCTCCTCCATCCATAGAAAATCAGGACTGGGAATAGGGGTCATAATGGAGGCAGATGGTTTATATACTCTCCAGCCTCCTCCATCCACAGAAAATCAGGACTGGGAATAGGGGTTATAATGGAGGCAGATGGTTTATATACCCTCTAGCCTCCTCCATCCACAGAAAATCAGGACTGGGAATAGGGGTCATAATGGAGGCAGATGGTTTATATACTCTCCGGCCTCCTCCATCCACAGAAAATCAGGACTGGGAATAGGGGTCATACTGGAGGCAGATGGTCTATATACTCTCCGGCCTCCTCCATCCACAGAAAATCAGGACTGGGAATAGGGGTCATACTGGAGGCAGATGGTCTATATACTCTCCGGCCTCCTCCATCCACAGAAAATCAGGACTGGGAATAGGGGTCATACTGGAGGCAGATGGTCTATATACTCTCCGGCCTCCTCCATCCACAGAAAATCAGGACTGGGAATAGGGGTCATAATGGAGGCAGATGGTCTATATACCCTCTAGCCTCCTCCATCCACAGAAAATCAGAACTGGGAATAGGGGTCATATTTAGGAATTTGTACACGGGTCGATGCAAGTCAAGTCAGGATGAGCGATCGTTTGCAGCATATTTTCCACATCCGTTAACTCTGGAAAATGTGCTGCAAGCTACAAGGATCTCTAATCCTCAAGTTTTTTCCAACATTTCCAAAAAAATTTAAATTTTATAAGAAGAGAATTAATCATTTTGTAGGAGGAATATAGTGGGGGAGGAGGGGGATGAGGCTGAAGTTTCTTTGACTCTCAGTATTTCGCCAGCTCGAGATTATTGTATCATGGGTACATTTGTGCACCTGTATTACGGATACAAGTCTAAAGGGTGCTTTACACGCTGCGACATCGCTAGCGATCTAGTTAGCCATGTGACATGCCAGATCGCAGATGTGATCGTTTTCATAGCGCCGGTCACATGTGCGATCTCGGCAGATCACATCTGCGATCTGGCGTGTCACATGGCTAACTAGATCGCTAGCGATGTCGCAGCGTGTAAAGCACCCTTTAGTCTCACCGGGAGTCAAAGGATCTGAGCTGACAGCTTCATAGGCATCTTGAGAGTTGTCAGATTAGGCTCTTATACCCATGCATCTGTAATATGGGTGTGCCCAAAATATGCTTCCCCGATTTTCCTACAGCTGGTTGGTGGGGTACACAATGCAAAACTCATGGGGCTATGCTAAGTGTATCACCCCAATTTTTGTTTCTGTGGGTACAGCGCCATAAACATTGAGGCTATGTCTGGAACTGCAGCACAGACCCCCTTCACTATTTAAAAGGGAACCTGCCACCAGATTTGTACCTTATGCGCTGCAGCCACCACCAGTGAGACCATATATACAGCATTCTAGAATACTGTATATAAGAGCCCAGGTCACTCTGTATAATGTAAAAACAACTTCAGTATACTCACCTGTCCGGTCCGATGAGTGTCGCTGCTCTCAAATCCGGAGCCTCCTTCTCTGCGGCGATAGACATCCTTCTTCGCAGGCCCATGTCCATGACGCTATCCTACGACATCCAAACTAGCCAGGATTGAGGTCCCGCACAGGTACACTTTGATCTGCCCTGCTCAGAGCAGATCAAAGTATTGTAGTGCGCATGCGGGAACGGGCTTTAACCTTTCCTCGCGCCTGCGCATTACAGTACTTTGATGTGCCCTCAGCAGTGCAGAGAGAAGTGCGCCTGCGCAGGACCGCAATGCTGGCCTAAACTGGATAGAAGAAGGAGGACGGAGATCTCAGCAGAAAGGAGGAGCCGGACCCGAGAGAGGGTCGCTCATCCGACCCGAGAGAGGGTCGCTCATCCGACCCGAGAGAGGGTCGCTCATCCGACCCGAGAGAGGGTCGCTCATCCGACCCGAGAGAGGGTCGCTCATCCGACCCGAGAGAGGGTCGCTCATCCGACCCGAGAGAGGGTCGCTCATCCGACCCGAGAGAGGGTCGCTCATCCGACCCGAGAGAGGGTCGCTCATCCGACCCGAGAGAGGGTCGCTCATCCGACCCGAGAAGTATTATAAAAGTGTTTTGCACATGATACTAAAGCGGCCTGGGCTCTTATATACAGCATGTTAGAATGCTGTATATAAGAGCCCACTAGTGGTGGTCGCAGCTTATAGGCCCCAAATCTGGTGACAGGTTCCCTTCAAACAGTGATTAAAAAACATGAAAAATCTGTCTGAAATTGGACATGTGTGGATCTGTATACGGGCTCATTCATGTATGTAAAAAACAATTTGAGTTTCATCAGCGTCATCAGAGTGCCAGCTTTTATCATCAGTTTCATCAATTCTATGCTAGGAAGTGTCGCTTCTCATCCATTAGGCACAGGAGGGTACGAAATCCCAAAATGTGCTTTTGGAACTCCCGGGGGCGCGCGCGAGGGGTGCCCCCGGGGGCGCGCGCGAGGGGTGCCCCCGGGGGCGCGCGCGAGGGGTGCCCCCGGGGGCGCGCGCGAGGGGTGCCCCCGGGGGCGCGCGCGAGGGGTGCCCCCGGGGGCGCGCGCGAGGGGTGCCCCCGGGGGCGCGCGCGAGGGGTGCCCCCGGGGGCACGTGGCACCGGAAAGGTTAAGAAGTCTGGATGTTACTAGATGGAAAACAATGACAACCATCCAAAAGGTGGCAATAAAAAAACTCGTTCAGACAGTGTTCTCCTAAATAGAAACCCCGTGCCCGGAAGCGACGGCGGCATCAATGCGACGCGGCTGAATGTGGACACATCAGTTGTTAGCTATGGTACATATGTTTCTTGGAAAACAAGGAGACACTCAGTAACCGCTGCCGTGACCGTGGCTGCCACCGTTCCTGGGATTTTGGAGTCCTATAGTTATTGAGCAGCCAGTCAGGATTCAGGAAAAGCTGGGTGGCATTTCCTATTGTAGTTAATGAAGCGGCCATACTGGCAAATCACTCAGCTTTACTAAACATCCGATAAAGTAGAATATCTGCCAAGTGCAATTTTCAGCCCTTGCCTTGTAAAAGAAGGTTTCCGTCATTAACCCGGGGAGAGCGGCGCTCGGGAATTGTGAAGTAATGGAATCGGACAGGACTTGTTTCCATAAATTATCGTCCATAAATTACAGAGCGACGAATTTTCCAATAATATTAATGGAACAATTTCAGGCGAGGAATAAATCCGGTGACGGATAAATGGACACAACCTGGAAAATGGAAAGGAAAAAAATTCACAAGGGTCGACGATCTGCGAATCAGGGAGGAAAAAAAGGCACTAATTAAAGGGAAACTCTGATAAAGACCTTCATAATGAAGGATATGGGCAAGCGGGGATGGGGCCGGGCCGGGAGCAGTTTGGGTGGCAGCTGGGGTTCTGGGAACGGCCGGCTCACCCCTGTATACTCCGGGGACGCGCACACTACTCCGATTAGGTCGCATCAGCCAAAGCCGAAATCAAAGTATTGGTCCAGTGCCGAGGATATCCAGGGGCCCACCGAGCCTACGCCCCGGGAGACACCCCGCAATGGCCCATTGCAGCCGCCCTATAAAGGTCTTCCAATCAGGAAAATTTATAGCAGAACTACTTCCAGAATAAGCACCCATCTCCAAAACAGAGGTTCCTGACCTGCACCCCATCTGGTGAATATACCGCAATCCACGCCAGGACCGAGCGGAGACACGTGCCACCCTCACCATTCACTGCTATGGGAGGCAGCCGATTCCATGACACCCATGGTCAACACACAACGGCACACATGGGCAACCCCCGTTTCATGCGGTCCTCTCCCGGACTCGGTGGCCAGAAAAATAGATGTAGGAGGACCCTCATCTACCAGATGGCCATGCCATGTCCTGAGAGTATTCTAGAAAATGTCCGACAAGGTGCGTACACCTTTAAGTCATACCTTAAGCAGTGCATCCCTACTCCAACCACACCATGCCCCGCCACCCCTCACCTGTAAGCAGTGCACCCCTACTCCAACCACACCATGCCCCGCCACCCCTCACCTGTAAGCAGTGCACCCCTACTCCAACCACACCATGCCCCGCCACCCCTCACCTGTAAGCAGTGCATCCCTACTCCAACCACACCATGCCCCCCACCCCTCACCCTTAAGCAGTGCACCCCTACTCCAACCACACCATGCCCCCCACCCCTCACCTGTAAGCAGTGCACCCCTACTCCGACCACGCCATGCTCCACCACCCCTCACCCTTAAGCAGTGCACCCCTACTCCGACCACACCATGCCCCGCCACCACTCACCTGTTAGCAGTGCACCTCTACTCCAACCACACCATGCCCCGTCACCCCTCACCTGTAAGCAGTGCACCCCTACTCCAACCACACCATGCCCCGCCACCCCTCACCTGTAAGCAGTGCACCCCTACTCCAACCACACCATGCCCCGCCACCCCTCACCTGTAAGCAGTGCACCCCTACTCCAACCACACCATGCCCCGCCACCCCTCACCCTTAAGCAGTGCACCCCTACTCCAACCACACCATGCCCCCCACCCCTCACCCTTAAGCAGTGCACCCCTACTCCAACCACGCCATGCCACGCCACGCCACCCCTCACCCTTAAACAGTGCACCCCTACTCTGCCCATGCCTCACCATTGGGAGCCCGGATGCAGACCCTGCAGCACAAAATCCTGGTGCCAGAGCTAAATCCCACTAGCGGCCCATTTTTGTGCACAGTTTAGGACCTCTTTTTAGGTTGGGACATGCACAAATTTGCTGGGATTATTACCAAAAATTCTGAAGTTCCTCTAAACTTGGGGCAATATACAAGATGTGGGACCGCGTCATCCCTCAGGAGGAGGAGCACACAACAGTTTTTCGGCAATGACCCATCTACGCCCTCACAAGAGGGAGCAGAGATTTAACACTTTTGGGAGTCCAAGCTCTCAAATATCATGAATATAACAATGTATATAACTGACAAGCCCTGCATAACCAGCTATTGTTTCCTGTTATCAGCCGTCTTAAGTTGGAGGGCTTGTGTTGGTATTCAAAGGGATGGCTGCCTGGCAGTAATACATCTCTCTACCTCCGGCAATATTTACGCCTTTAATCCGGCGTCTGGTCATCCAGAACTTTCCATCATTTGGAAGAAAAGCAGAAATGGTGCATGCAGCAGAGAAAGAGTTAACTCAGTGAGAAAGGATGAAGCGGAGGAAGAGCAGAGAAGACGAGAAACCATTAACTTTCCCCCGGGGGTGAATATTTAATGCAGGAAATATTTATTTTCTCATATTTGGATGTGTCAGACGTTCTGGGTCACATTTTCTGGTACACTGATCCGCAATCCAGCTGTAATACAGCATCCGCTGATTTAAAGGGCCAGCGCCTTTCTGTTTTAGCTGTAACCAAAAAAGCAGGGGTGTGGGGGGGCATGCACAAGGGTTAAACCCATTCAACTGGTCCATTTCCAGTGCGGACCACCACTGTGGTAATAAATGCAATCACCTCCAAAGCACGGCTATACAAGAAAATAAGGCAGACGGCGCCCCCTACTGCAAACACATGCGCACTACAATAACTAGAATGACTAATCCGGCCAAATATTGTCCCGGATTGCAAATAACACGCTCACATGGCGCCCTCTAGTGTCCACTGCGAGATCATCCATGACCGGACAGGATTTAAAGCAGTTCTTAAAGGGGTTTTCTAGTTACAGAAAGCTCTTGCTCTCTTTTATTTAGAAAAAAAAAAAATTAAGTGTGCTTTACTCACGCTCCCCAGGTCCAACAGTTAGTCTATGCCACTCCCGATGTGTGTGACTGTCAGCAGCGTTACAGTCATGTTGTCAGCACTTCAGACAGTCAGCTCAGTGGCTCGTGCTGTCATCTCCGATGCTCAGCTTACTGATTGTCTGCAGCGCTCTTGACATCACGTCACAAAAGGCAGCAGGAGCTTCGGTAAAATCCTTTAAATGCTATAGTCCCCCATATTACATACAATAAAATCACATCCCCTCCTCCTGGACTGGGCACGGTTGAAGCGATGACTGTGTGGTGGCTCCTGGTGCTCCTCTGAGCGCTGCAGCCCATCAGCAGCCACTCGCTGTGCACCACAGCCGGCGCCCTGCGCAGGATCAGCTCCTGAACCCCCGCAGCCCAGCTATTCACCGGATGTGGTTGTGAAAGAGTCGTACATTGTGCACTATTAAAAAATAGATAAATAAAAAAAAAAAAAGACATTTCAGGACAGCTATGTAATGGGGAATATACCAGGGGTCGGGTCGTTCTATGTCTCAGGTAGGAGAGTGGCCGCCGCTCTATAGGAGAGTTTTCTTCTAGCTGCTTGTTAAGAAGATTTTGCCGCCACACACTGCCCTGACGTGCTCTTATAATGACGCTCTCCCAGCATGCACTGCTCACGTGGGCTCTAGAGACCGGGTCACAAAAGGCTGAACCAAGTCACATTGGGTAATGCAAGAAACGGGGAGGATGGAGGGTCCGGGAAGGATGGGGAGGGCAGAGGGGGAACCTGGGGAACAGATGGTCTGGGAAGGATGGGAAAGACAGAGGGGGGACAGGGGAGGATGGAGGGTGTGGGAAGGATGGTGAGGACAGGGGGGGGGGGGGGGGGAGACGGAGGGTCTGGGAAGGATGGAGAGAAAAGAGGGGGGACGAGGAGAACGGAGGGTCTGGGAAGGATGGAGAGAAAAGAGGGGGGACGAGGAGAACGGAGGGTCTGGGAAGGATGGAGAGAAAAGAGGGGGGACGAGGAGAACGGAGGGTCTGGGAAGGATGGAGAGGGGAACAAGAGGAGACGGGGGGGGGGGGGGGATGGAAGGGACAAGAGAGATGGGGAGGAAAGATGGGGAAACAAGAAGGGACTGGGAGGATGGAAAGGGGACAAGGAGGATGGAGGGTCCGGGAAGGATAGGGAGGACAGAGGGGATGGACGGGAGGGAATAGACAAAACAGGAGAACAGGGGCAGATGGGGAGGATAGAGGGTCTGGGAAGGATGGTGAGGACAGAGGGGGACGGGGAGAACGGAGGGTCTGGGAAGGATGGTGAGGACAGAGGGGGGACGGGGAGAACGGAGGGTCTGGGAAGGATGGAAAGGGGAACAAGAGGAGATGGGGGAGGACAAAAAGGGGACACAGAGGATGGAGAGTCCGGGGAGGACAGAGAGGGGAACGAGAGGGGACGAGGAAGATGGAAAGGTGACAAGGAGGATGGAGGGACCATGAAGGATGGGGAGGACAGAGGGGATGGATGGGAGGGAATAGACGAAACGGGAGAACAGGGGCAGAAGGGAAGGATGGAGGCTCCGGGAGGGATGAGGAGGACGGCAGGAGAGGATGAAGGGTCTGGGAGAACAGGATTGGGATGGGGAAGACCGGAGGGGAAACAGGAGGGGGCGGGAGAACAGGGGCAGATGGGGAAGATGGATGGTCCGGGAGGGATGGGGAAGACGGGAGGGGGACGGGGATATGGGTGGGACAGGAGGGGACAAGAAGGCCACTATTACTGCTTTTTGTTAACCCCTTCTTGATTGGTTATTGCCCAGCCCCCACTCCTGTTTTTGCTTTACAGTATCATGTACAAGAGGATCAGGAAAAACAAAAACTTCCAAACCACAGTGAAAAATGCTACAAAACGCAATTCCACCATTGTTTTTTTGTTTTGTTTATTTTTTTTTTTAAGATTTTTACTGTGTAAAAGAAATGACATGTCAAAACTATTCTCCAGGTCAGTGGGACTACAGCAATGCCAAACCCATGGTGGCTCAGTGGTTAGCACTGCGGTCTTGCATATCTGGGGTCCTGGGTTCAAATCCCACCAAGGACGCAATCTGCAAGGAGTTTGTATGTTCTCCCCGTGTTTGCGTGGGTTTCCTCCGGGGTCTCTGGTTTCCTCCCACACTCCAAAGACATACAGATAGGGACTCGAGATTGTGAGCCCCAATGGGGACAGTGTTGCCAATGTATGTAAAATGCTGTGGAATATGTTAGCACTATATAAATGAATAAAATTTAATATATATATATTATTTTTCATTTTTATTTCATTAGGGGGGGGTTTGGTCTGTTTTGCTCTATAATACTGGGGAAATTAAAGTGCGGTGCGATCGAGATGTCAGTGCTTGACGGTGGCATATAGATGGTTATACAGGCGCAGCAGGGGGTGAGTAGCAGAAGTTTTGGTGTACGACTGCTGCAGCTCCTGAGCCGCCTCCACACTCCGGCACCAGAGTTGCAGCTCCTGAGCCGCCTCCACACTCCGGCACCAGAGTTGCAGCTCCTGAGCCGCCTCCACACTCCGGCACCAGAGTTGCAGCTCCTGAGCCGCCTCCACACTCCGGCACCAGAGTTGCAGCTCCTGAGCCGATTTTTCTGGACAGTTCACCAAAAGATTAAGGACAAATAATATTCATTACAGAAAACCATAATCCTCTGTGATGATCAGTGATCACTGCCCAGAATCTATCAGACGTCAGCGCAGTCACTGTACAATGTATAATGTTTTCTCACAAGGATCTGTATTAGTGTCTTCAGCTTCGGGACAAAAAAAAAACAGATTCCTGAAAATTTTTTAGATGGGGCAAAGACAGTGTTATTTTTACAGACGGGTCCAGTTGGTGACACAAACAGACACCCAAATTGGGATGTACCAGTATAATCTATGTGGTGAGGGAGATCAGGGGTCTCCCCAAAACACTAATATCTGTTACCAATTATAGCAATCTGGCACGGACAACGGACATGTGCCGTATATA
Organism: Anomaloglossus baeobatrachus; assembly: GCF_048569485.1. Lineage (NCBI taxonomy): Eukaryota > Metazoa > Chordata > Amphibia > Anura > Aromobatidae > Anomaloglossus > Anomaloglossus baeobatrachus. Next base: position 40,409,064 of record NC_134354.1, on the reverse strand, counting down.
CCCACCTACCTGGTACCCCCCACTGCCCCCGGACATGTGCCGTATATACCCACCTACCTGGTACCCCCCGCTGCCCCCGGACATGTGCCGTATATATCCACCTACCTGGTGCCCCCCGCTGCCCCCGGACATGTGCCGTATATACCCACCTACCTGGTGCCCCCCACTGCCCCCGGACATGTGCCGTATATACCCACCTACCTGGTGCCCCCCGCTGCCCCCGGACATGTGCAGTATATACCCACCTACCTGGTGCCCCCGGACATGTGCCGTATATACCCACCCACCTACCTGGTGCCCCCTGCTGCCCCCCGCCATGCGTCCTGTATACCCACCTACCTGGTGCCCCCTGCTGCCCCCCGCCATGCGTCCTGTATACCCACCTACCTAGTGCCCCCCGCCATGCGTCCTGTATACCCACCTACCTGCTGCCCCCAGCCATGTGTCCTGTATACCCACCTACCTGGTGCCCCCCGCTGCCCCCGGACATGTGCAGTATATACCCACCTACCTAGTGCCCCCCGCTGCCCCCGGACATGTGCAGTATATACCCACCTACCTGGTGGCCCCCGGACATGTGCAGTATATACCCACCTACCTGGTGCCCCCCGCCATGCGTCCTGTATACCCACCTACCTGGTGCCCCCTGCTGCCCCCGGACATGTGCAGTATATACCCACCTACCTGGTGCCCCTCGCTGCCCCCGGACATGGGCAGTATATACCCACCTACCTGGTGCCCCCCGCTGCCCCCGGACATGTGCCGTATAGACCCACCTACCTGGTGCCCCCCCGCTGCCCCCGGACATGTGCCGTACAGACCCACCTACCTGGTGCCCCCTGCTACCCCCGGACATGTGCCGTATATACCCACCTACCTGGTGCCCCCGGACATGTGCCGTATATACCCACCTACCTGGTGCCCCCTGCTGCCCCCCGCCATGCGTCCTGTATACCCACCTACCTGGTGCCCCCTGCTGCCCCCCGCCATGCGTCCTGTATACCCACCTACCTAGTGCCCCCCGCCATGCGTCCTGTATACCCACCTACCTGCTGCCCCCAGCCATGTGTCCTGTATACCCACCTACCTGGTGCCCCCCGCTGCCCCCGGACATGTGCAGTATATACCCACCTACCTAGTGCCCCCCGCTGCCCCCGGACATGTGCAGTATAGACCCACCTACCTGGTGGCCCCCGGACATGTGCAGTATATACCCACCTACCTGGTGCCCCCCGCCATGCGTCCTGTATACCCACCTACCTGGTGCCCCCTGCTGCCCCCGGACATGTGCAGTATATACCCACCTACCTGGTGCCCCCCGCCATGCGTCCTGTATACCCACCTACCTAGTGCCCCCCGCTGCCCCCGGACATGTGCAGTATATACCCACCTACCTGGTGGCCCCCGGACATGTGCAGTATATACCCACCTACCTGGTGCCCCCCGCCATGCGTCCTGTATACCCACCTACCTGGTGCCCCCTGCTGCCCCCGGACATGTGCAGTATATACCCACCTACCTGGTGGCCCCCGGACATGTGCAGTATATACCCACCTACCTGGTGGCCCCCGGTCATGTGCAGTATATACCCACCTACCTGGTGGCCCCCGGACATGTGCAGTATATACCCACCTACCTGGTGGCCCCCGGACATGTGCAGTATATACCCACCTACCTGGTGCCCCCTGCCATGCGTCCTGTATACCCACCTACCTAGTGCCCCCCGCTGCCCCCAAACACGTACCCTGTATACCCACCTACCTGGTGCCTACCGACACGTGCCATCTGACATTTCCAGGAGGAATAACAGAGGACCATTACAATGTAAAACAACATACAGTGCTGCCCTGCATAGGATTCACCAGCAGATAACCCCATTTTTGGGCCCCAGTAATAAGGGCTGCACCAGGCTCCCTGCCCCGGGGTCTCCTGTGCCCCCAGAGATGCCAGCTGCGGCCCCCTCCCCCAATCCTGCAGCCTGCACTCACCCTGCAGCGGAAGTCATAGAAGACCCCGACCTCCAGGTTGCAGCAGATGACGGAGGAGGGCAGAGCGCGGAGGTCGATAGCCTCCATATCGATATCCAGGAAATCCCAGTCGTTTCCGGCCAGCTGAGAGCCGGGGGCCTCCTCACACCCCCCGAGGTGGGCAGCGAACTCCCGCAAGGCCCGGTCCATGACGTCAGCACCGGCACAGCCGTCAATCACGATGACATCACTGACAGAAACCTGTGTGCGGCGGCCGGAACATCGCGAGCCAATGTATCAACTTCTTACTGCCCGCTGACGTCACGGCGCCGCCGCAGCGACACCTGCCGGTGACTGCTGGCAACGACCACTGCAGCGCCGCCTGCGCTCGACTGAGGCTCATGCAACAGCGACATCTGCTGTTCAAATGTGGTAAGTACAGCTGCGGCCTGAAAAAGCGGACAGCGCCACCTGGCGGCGACCAGTGGGAAATGCACCTGGCAATCACATTTTCTATGCTGCCAATTTCAATTTTTTTACGTTTTTATTCTCCCTTTATCAGTAATAACTTTTTTTCTTTTCTGAAAACTAGTAAAAAAAAAATTCCAAGTGAAATAGTGCAAAGTAAGAAAAAAAAACCAACACCGTTCCATCATTGTTGTATGGGTTTTGCTTTCACTGCGTTCTTTGTGCAATAAGAATATCCGGCTCATATGATTCTGCAGATCAGTACGATTACTGCGATATCAAACTTGGATAGTTTTTTTCATTATTTAATGTAAAAAAAAAAATTGTGAAAAACATTATCGTCTTTTTCCAAAACCCGCAGTGTTTTTATTTTTCTGTGGACGCGATACGCGGTTTCAGAGTACATACAATGTGTGATCGCTTTTCATTTTACATTTGTAGGGGGAAATGACCACAAAAGAGAGGTTGTCTTATGTTATTAAAGAGTTAAAACTGGAAAATGCAAGGAAAAATAAGCAATTTTGCAAATAATTTTTTATGAAAAATCTCAAAAAGAGGGATTATTAATTCTATAGTTTACTGCTCTTTCCTAGATAAGGATTACGCACATACAAGCTCTTGGATATAGAGCTTGTAAGTGCTGCTATGATGCAGGCGAGATCCAGAGCCGTCAGTGCTGGCAGCATTGGAGGGTGCTGCTGGCTAGAACCGTCCATCTTTGGGAGCGCGCTGCGGCAGGGTGGGAGGCAGAGGAAAATAGGAACATCATGACCAAACCCCTTTAGATGCAACTGCCAGAGAACAACAATTGCATTTAAGGGGAATCTATCAGCACCATCCACCCCTTTTTCCTCAATTACCCCCCCCCCCCCACAGTTTTTTGGGGGGGATGGGGGGATTGGATTGTTCTGACAGATTCCCTTTAGGCTCTGTGCCCACTATGAGATTTTGGTGAGTTTTTACCGCTATGTATTTTCGCAGCGCCTTACAGTTCCAACAAAGTGGATGTGATTGATAGAAATCTCCGGCCCTCTGCGCTTCTCTTTTACTCAGCATGAACTGATTTGCGGTGCGGGCTTCAGATCAAAAACATGCCAATTTCTTCTGCGATTAGATACGTGCGGTTTCTGGTGGCGCAGTGGATAACGTAACTGGCAAAGAGATCTCCCTATTAAATGGGAAAGAAGAAAAAAAATAAAAAATAAATAAAGAAAAAAAAAGGAAAAAAAACTAAAGAAAAGGACAAAAAAAAAGGAAAAGTAGATCCCGCACACCTAATAAAGAAAAAAAAGAAAGAAAAAACATGAAACAAAAAGAAAAAGGAGAAAAGAAAGAAAAAATAGAACCCCCACACCTAATAAAGAAAAAAAATGAAAAAAAAGAGTAAAGAAAAAGAAAAAATAGAACCCGCACACCTAATGAAGAAAAAAAAGGAAAAAACATAGAACCCCTACACCTAATAAAGAAGAAAAAAGGAAAAAAATAGAACCTGTACATCTATTAAAGAAGAAAAAGAAAGAATAAAAAAAAGGAAAAAATACAATCCGCACACCTAATAAAGAAGAAAAAATCGAAAAAAGGAAAGAAAATAATGGAACCCACAGACCTAATAAAGAAGAAAAAAAAAAGAATAAAAACGAAAGAAAAAATAGAACCCGCACACCTAATAAAGAAGAAAAAAAGAAAAAAAAAGGAAAGAAAAAAATAGCACTTGCATACCTAATAAAGAAGAAGAATATGAAAACAGAAATAAAAGGAAAGAAAAAATAGAACATACACACACCTAATAAAGAAAAAAAAGGAAAGAAAAAATAGAACCCACACATCTAATAAAGAAAAGTAAAGAAAACATAGAACCCCCACACCTAAAAAAGAAAAGAAAAAATACAACCCCCACACCTAAAAAAGGAAAAAACAGAAACCCCCCACGTAAAATAGAAAAAAAAGAAAAAATAGAACCCACACATCTAATAAAGAAGAAAAAAAGTAAAGAAAACATAGAACCCCCACACCTAAAAAAGAAGAAAAAAAGGAAAGAAAAAAATAGCACTTGCATACCTAATAAAGACGAAAAATATGAAAACAGAAATAAAAGGAAAGAAAAAATAGAACACGTACACCTAATAAAGAAAAAAAAAAGAAAGAATAAAAAAGAAATAATAGAACCCACACACCTAATAAAGAAGAAAAAAAAGGAAAGAAAAAATAGAACCCCCACACCTAATAAAGAAGAAAAAAATAAAAAAATAGAACCCGCACACCTAATAAAGAAGAAAAAAATAAAAAAATAGAACCCGCACACCTAATAAAGAAGAAAAAAATAAAAAAATAGAACCCGCACATCTAATAAAGAAGAAAAAAAGTAAAGAAAACATAGAACCCCCACACCTAATAAGGAAGAAAAAAAGAAAAAAAGAAAAAATAGAACCCCCACACCTAATAAAGAAAAAAAAAGAAAGAATAAAAAAAGAAAAAAATAGAACCCCCACACCTAAAAAAGAAAAAAACAGAAAAAAAATCGAACCCCCACACCTAAAATAGAAAAAAAAGAAAAAAATAAAACCCGCCCACCTTACAAAAGGAAAAAATGAAAAAAAAGAAACAAAATAAAGAAAAAATAAAACCCGCACACCTTTTTTATCATTAATGATGACCAGTTGCACAATCCACCATGTGGACATTATACAGACATCTACACACCCGGTGCGGCCGCACACTGCGATTAATGATTATATGAAATATCACTAGAAATGTTAAAAACGTAAGGTATTTACTTAGCAATTTTTGATCAAAGAGCGGAAAAGCCTCCAACCATGTCACGTGACCCCAATATGGATGGTCCCTACACTAATAGCCGAGCGCCCCATGTGCAAAACCAGCCTCATGTGAATGGGGAGGGAAAAGTGAACCCGGCAGAGCTACAACTACAGCTTTGGCTGGAAACACACTTATGCGTGTAAAATTGGTGCGAGTCTCATGCTAGAAAGTTGCATGAGCTCTGTTCACGTTACGATCAGTGTGCAATGCAACTGCACTGCGATCCTGGGATTTTTCTCATGATTGCAGTGCGTGCGTATGGGATCCGTTTTTACTATGTCATCTGCCATTCAGCTCTGCTACATGGCCGCTGACAGCAGCCACAGACAGAGCCATGTAGCAGAGCTGAATGGCCGGTGACAGCAGACACAGACAGAGCCATGTAGCAGAGCTGAATGGCCGCTGACAGCAGACACAGACAGAGCCATGTAGCAGAGCTGAATGGCCGCTGACAGCAGACACAGACAGAGCCATGTAGCAGAGCTGAATGGCTGCTGACAGCAGACACAGACAGAGCCATGTAGCAGAGCTGAATGGCCGGTGACAGCAGACACAGACAGAGCCATGTAGCAGAGCTGAATGGCCGGTGACAGCAGACACAGACAAAGCCATGTAGCAGAGCTGAATGGCCACTGACAGCAGACACAGACAGAGCCATGTAGCAGAGCTGAATGGCCGCTGACAGCAGACACAGACAGAGCCATGTAACAGAGCTGAATGGCCACTGACAGCAGACACAGACAGAGCCATGTAGCAGAGCTGAATGGCTGCTGTCAGCAGACACAGACAGAGCCATGTAGCAGAGCTGAATGGCCACTGACAGCAGACACAAGCAGAGTCATGTAGCAGAGCTGAATGGCCAGTGACAGCAAACACAGACAGAGCCATGTAGCAGAGCTGAATGGCCGGTGACAGCAGACACAGACAGAGCCATGTAGCAGAGCTGAATGGCCGGTGACAGCAGCCACAGACAGAGCCATGTAGCAGAGCTGAATGGCCACTGACAGCAGACACAGACAAAGCCATGTAGCAGAGCTGAATGGCTGCTGACAGCAGACACAGACAGAGCCATGTAGCAGAGCTGAATGGCCGCTGACAGCAGACACAGACAGAGCCATGTAGCAGAGCTGAATGGTCGCTGACAGCAGACACAGACAGAGCCATGTAGCAGAGCTGAATGGCCGCTGACAGCAGACACAGACAGAGCCATGTAGCAGAGCTGAATGGCTGCTGACAGCAGACACAGACAGAGCCATGTAGCAGAGCTGAATGGCCGGTGACAGCAGACACAGACAAAGCCATGTAGCAGAGCTGAATGGCCACTGACAGCAGACACAGACAGAGCCATGTAGCAGAGCTGAATGGCTGCTGTCAGCAGACACAGACAGAGCCATGTAGCAGAGCTGAATGGCCACTGACAGCAGACACAAGCAGAGTCATGTAGCAGAGCTGAATGGCCAGTGACAGCAAACACAGACAGAGCCATGTAGCAGAGCTGAATGGCCACTGACAGCAGACACAGACAGAGCCGCACAATCAGAATGAAGTCGGATGAACGTCACCCGACGTCATTGTCATCCCGCGGCTCTGTCTGTGTGGCATGGCCTGATTTTCGGTCACTGGTGAAGGTCTCTCCGGTGACCGCAAATCCCATGAGTGACAGAAGTGATCTGCGCTATCAGCGGTGCCGTCACTGAGGTTACCCGCAGCCACAGCTGAAGTGATCCCACTGAGATCTGTGGCCGCGGGTAACCTGAGTGACGTCATCGCTGATAGCGCGACTCACTTCAGTCGCTGCGGGGAGCTCACAGAGAGCGGTCGTGGTCTGTGACCGCTCTCTGTCATCTTCTGATGTAGCAGAGCTGAAAGCGTCGTGGGACCTCTGTGGATTACGTCGGACATGGAGAGGTATTTGGGGACTTTAATAAAGTGGTGAAAGAGGTTGTTGTTTTTTGTCATTTATTACAAATAAAGGATTTTTGGATGTGTGTGTTTATTTTCTTTAACTAACAGGTTAATCATGGAAGGTATCCATGATTAACCTAGGACTTAGTGGCAGCTATGGGCTGCTGCCATTAACTCCTTATTACCTCGATTGCCACCGCACCAGGGCAATTTGGGATGAGCCGGGTACAGTCCTGGAACTGTCGCATCTAATGGATGCGGCAATTCCGGGCGGCTGCAGGCTGATATTTTTAGGGTGGGGGGGCTCACCATAACGTGGCGCTACCCATCCTGAGAATACCAGCCTTCAGCCATGTGGCTTTACCCTGGCTGGTATCAAAATTTGGGGGAACCGCACGCCGTTTTTTTAAAATTATTTAATCATTTTTTTACTTCATGATATAGACCCGCCCACCGCCAGCTGTGATTGGTTGCAGTGAGACAGCTGTCACTCATCGTGGGGGCGTGTCTGACTGCAACCAATCATAGGCGCCGGTGGGTGGGGAAAGCAGTGAATACGAGATTGAATAATGGGCGGCCGGCATTTTCAAAAGAGGAGAAGCCGCTGGAGCAGTGTGAATGCCGTGCAGCGCCGCGCCGGTGATCGGGGATCGGTGAGTATCACAGAAGGGGGGAGAGGGATAGACCGACATGGACAGAGAGAGAGAGAGAAAGACCGACCGAGAGAGATTAGAGACCGAGAGGGAGAGACCGACTGACAGAGATAGAGATTGACAGACATTGTGAGACCTCACTCATTTCCTGTGTTTTCTGAAACATGCGATAAATGTATTTAGAAAAGCGGATGTCACAAGGATGGTGTGAGTGCCGGTCCGTGTGACATCCGTTTATTTACCCGCTCCCATAGACTTGTGTGGCGCCCCTGAGGCTTCCGTCTCCACAGGGACATTGCACCCCAGCCAGACCAGCCAGAGGTGTGATGTCCCATCCTGGGTAAGGACAAGGGTAAACGCCGGTTCACAGGCAAATTCACACTACACCTATTGTTAGGCATATTTTGGGACCGGAGATAGTGGCAGCTACCCCCATGCTGCATGCTGGGGGGCCGTAAGACCCATCTCTTCTCCCATAGGGTGGGGCCTAGCAACGGGGAAAGTGGGAGGAGCCAACAGAAAGTTAGAGCAGATACAGGAAGGTCAAGTGTAGTGAGAAGTAGGGAGTTGGAGAGTGAGGAAGTGGAGGAGGAGAGGGAGGTTGACACCTCAGGAAAGTAACAGAGAGAGAAGTTTCCTGGTGGAGATCCTGGGGCCCGGCTAGGCCCAGGTGACACCACAGACAGTAAAAAAAGGATTCCAGGGCCACGGAAGGCTTTCAAGCTCGTGGCCAGTTCCACTAAACCATCGGGTGGAGGGATCAGGCTGCAATCGGGGACGGTCCCCAGACAGAGGGAAGAAAGACATTGCCAGAAAGTGACACCGAGGCCCAGGGTGGCTGCAAGCGCCCCGGGCCACAACCTGCCGTAGATCCCCTGGGAAGAGGGCAAGATTCCAGCCAGGCAAGCCTTCTTGACCAGACTCTATGGTGGAGGCCGAGACAAGTTTATCTATAAAGGGCAAGGCTCTGAAGTCAGTCGAGGAAAGAGACACAAACAAGGGTGCACCGGCATTTACCTGAAGAACTACCCGGGATTGGCGGAGGTCCCTGACAGTGAATTTCAGCAATCCAAAGGCAACCATTTTGCTGCAGCCCTGGAACAGTGAGTAAAAACCTTGAAACTGCACCCCCTGGTGTTGCTTCCTTTATTTTGCCCTGCACTGCACCATTTCCAAAGCACTATAGACTTTAATAAGCACCAATGGCTGCCCCGGGGCACCGCTCCACCTGTGGGGAGCAGAACCATCCCAGCTGCTAATCCTTCAGCCCCGGAGGTCCCATCCAGCAGCGGCGGCTCCATAGCCGCAATCCACAGGTGGCGTCAAATATATAGGTCAAAGCCAAATGCCAGGAAGTATCAACAACAAAGAAGCTTTATTTAAAACGTGACATATGAACAAGAGACAAAAATACCATAAAAACACAATTAATAATAATAGGTGTAGAAATCATCATTGTGATGTAGTCTTAACCCTTCACGACCAAGGGCGTACCATTACCTGCTTGGTCCTGTCCCTGACTTTGATGCGAGCTCAGGCGCTGAGGCCACATTAATCCCAGCACATGTCTGCTGATCTGATCATCTGAAATGTGCAGCTAACAGGCGTAGGTGGATCAGAGATCGGAGATCCACCTGCACCTGTTAACTCGTTAGATTGCGCTGTTCCCCGCTGTCAGCGGACCTCCCATGATGCAATTGTGACTCCCCTGGACTATTCAGGTCGTCACAGGGTTCTGTACAAACTGCCCTCCCCGTGCAGTGTTCAACCCCCCATGGTTCTGGGTCTCCATCCTGCAGTACTGCCTCCACCAGCATTCACAAATCCTAGATACACCTTGCACCACACCTGTCAGGCACACCAGTGGGCTGCTTAAGCAGGAATAGGGCTGTCCACCTAGGGGTCAGGCAGGGAGGTGGGAGGTGTCAAGTTAGTTGAGTGGTAGCCCTCGAGCTGTGAGGAGCTCTGAGGAAGCTGGGAGTTGGAGCTCCCAGGGGAGAAGAGAACTAGGTCGCAGACGCTGGTCTGGCCCTAGAGGAGTCGGACCACCGGTCACAGGGGATTGAGGCTAGGTGTCTGGAACCCATCAAGGAGGACAGCCTGGTCCTATCACCGGTCCGGGACCGAAGGCACGGCAGGATACACGGATCCTAGGTCGGGGAGAAGCTTCAGGCGACCCGGCAATTAACCTGAGGAGAACAGGGCCTTTATGGACTGTTCCCACCAGCTCAGAGATCGGGGGCACTAGCGCAACGAGGGGGATAGGGCTTTCCTTGCAAGCAGCCCATTAAAATCCCAAGCATGAGCTCCTGAGAGCAGGCTCCTTCACTTAGCCACAGTGGGGAGCAGGGCCCGGAAAGCTCCAAGCTACTGGGCCACAACGGACAATCTAAAACTTAGTGCCAGGAGGCAGGTTACGGACCACCAACAGCACTGCAGGGGACGGGACCCGGACGAGCTCCCCTTAAGAGACAGGGACACCCAGAGACTTGGTTTACCCTGTCAGCGTCTGCTTCATTGCTGAGTGAGTACCCGACTGATCCCTGCACTGAGTCCCAACACCTTCAAACAGAGTCCCGAGGCCTGTCCCTACCCGTGGAGGGCAACATCACCTAGCTGCCCCACTCCATCACCCCGGGTACTCCCAACAGCAGCGGCGGTACTCACATTTACCATACACCACGGGTGGTGTCACGAACTATACCAAATCCTTTGTACATACTCCCCTTTCATTAGAGTGTGACCCCTAAGCCCCCGGGTCCGGAGACCCTCGAGCCACGAGCGATCACCACCCCCAGATCTGAGCGGTTCGATCCGCTGCAGGGGCGGCACACAATCAAGAGGCACCAATGGGTTGTTATGACAGCCAGGGGGTCAGCTGATTACCCCTGTCACTGCCATGACTGACTTCCTGTGAATGCTGGCACACCCACCAGGGCCGTGGGGGCTACTTGGAACTGGGCCGCGGTTCTGTTTGGGGAAGATGCCACGGCGGCAGGGCCTGACTCCGTGACCCTGGCGTTGTCGTTTAATGTGAGGTGGTAGGGATATTTACAGTTAGGTCCAGAAATATTTGGACAGTGACACAAGTTTTGTTATTTTAGCTGTTTACAAAAACATGTTCAGAAATACAATTATATATATAATATGGGCTGAAAGTGCACACTCCCAGCTGCAATATGAGAGTTTTCACATCCAAATCGGAGAAAAGGTTTAGGAATCATAGCTCTGTAATGCATAGCCTCCTCTTTTTCAAGGGACCAAAAGTAATTGGACAAGGGACTCTAAGGGCTGCAATTAACTCTGAAGGCGTCTCCCTCGTTAACCTGTAATCAATGAAGTGAAGTAGTTAAAAGGTCTAGGGTTGATTACAGGTGTGTGGTTTTGCATTTGGAAGCTGTTGCTGTGACCAGACAACATGCGGTCTAAGGAACTCTCAATTGAGGTGAAGCAGAACATCCTGAGGCTGAAAAAAGAGAAAAAATCCATCAGAGAGATAGCAGACATGCTTGGAGTAGCAAAATCAACAGTCGGGTACATTCTGAGAAAAAAGGAATTGACTGGTGAGCTTGTGAACTCAAAAAGGCCTGGGCGTCCACGGATGACAACAGTGGTGGATGATCGCCACATACTTTCTTTGGTGAAGAAGAACCCGTTCACAACATCAACTGAAGTCCAGAACACTCTCAGTGAAGTAGGTGTATCTGTCTCTAAGTCAACTGTAAAGAGAAGACTCCATGAAAGTAAATACAAAGGGTTCACATCTAGATGCAAACCATTCATCAATTCCAAAAATAGACAGGCCAGAGTTACATTTGCTGAAAAACACCTCATGAAGCCAGCTCAGTTCTGGAAAAGTATTCTATGGACAGATGAGACAAAGATCAACCTGTACCAGAATGATGGGAAGAAAAAAGTTTGGAGAAGAAAGGGAACGGCACATGATCCAAGGCACACCACATCCTCTGTAAAACATGGTGGAGGCAACGTGATGGCATGGGCATGCATGGCTTTCAATGGCACTGGGTCACTTGTGTTTATTGATGACATAACAGCAGACAAGAGTAGCCGGATGAATTCTGAAGTGTACCGGGATATACTTTCAGCCCAGATTCAGCCAAATGCCGCAAAGTTGATCGGACAGCGCTTCATAGTACAGATGGACAATGACCCCAAGCATACAGCCAAAGCTACCCAGGAGTTCATGAGTGCAAAAAAGTGGAACATTCTGCAATAACCAAGTCAATCACCAGATCTTAACCCAATTGAGCATGCATTTCACTTGCTCAAATCCAGACTTAAGACGGAAAGACCCACAAACAAGCAAGACCTGAAGGCTGCGGCTGTAAAGGCCTGGCAAAGCATTAAGAAGGAGGAAACCCAGCGTTTGGTGATGTCCATGGGTTCCAGACTTAAGGCAGTGATTGCCTCCAAAGGATTCGCAACAAAATATTGAAAATAAAAATATTTTTTTTGGGTTTGGTTTATTTGTCCAATTACTTTTGACCTCCTAAAATGTGGAGTGTTTGTAAAGAAATGTGTACAATTCCTACAATTTCTATCAGATATTTTTGTTCAAACCTTCAAATTAAACGTTACAATCTGCACTTGAATTCTGTTGTAGAGGTTTCATTTCAAATCCAATGTGGTGGCATGCAGAGCCCAACTCGCGAAAATTGTGTCACTGTCCAAATATTTCTGGACCTAACTGTACATGGGATGATAGTTCATGACACCACCCGTGGTATGCGGCAAGATATGTGCCACCGCTGCTATTCAGTTTCCCCTGGGGTTCATGTTGAAGCAGCTGAGTTGCAGGGCTGCAGGTGCAGACAATAATGGGGAAATACAGGAATGCAGTGACAAGTTCTTTACTCACAGTTTATGGTTCCAGGTTACCACGACTAGTCGGATGCTGCTCTCGGAGTGCTGGGTCCTGCTTACGTAAGGCGACAGCTAAGGTGCAACTTGCCCTAACCACGGCCTAATGGAGTGTCGCTAAATAAGTCTCGCCTCCTCTTTACCTGGGAACGGGATACCACACCTCTGGCTGATTTGCAGTACCTCTGTGGTGACTGGAGCCTCAGGGGCGCTACATTCCCCCACAGCAAATCCCAGCACGTCTGCGGGCTGGAACAGAAAAAGAAATACAACTGGTGTTAGGACTTGCAAAATTTTGATATGCAGTGTAACAGGTAACATTAAAACATTTCATCCCTTTATGGGAGGCACCATTTCTTTAATGTTTCAAACATGATAAAACGTTACAATAGAATATAAAACTTTGCAATAAAACATCACTTCAACATATTAACATTTTTCAGGAATCCATGATGATTAACTCTCCGAGTGTCCTATGTCACCTACTCCACGTATAAGCAGTAAAAGCAGCATAACAAGTGGGGGACCCGCCACCAACAAACACCCAACGCAGGCTCTGGGCGTGGCGACAGAGCGTTCCTGACCACTCTTCGTTTCTACAGCCACGCCAGACTGGTTTTAACTACTGTGGTCCTTTAAATTTTCTTGAGAGCACTCTAACAAGGTGCTAATGTCGCGGGCGGAGGGGCCGCGCTCGCTACGCTCGGGTCCGGGGCTTCTGCTGCTGCTCGGTGGCTCGAGCAGTGGGCCGGACCTGGGGACTCGAGCAGCGCTCCTCGCCCACGAGTGAAAAGGGGGTGGTTTGTTTTGGGAGATAGTTTGTGACGCCACCCACGGGTCGTGGTGATGATGGGCACCACCGCTGCTGGTGACGGGGATCCCGGGAGCGATGGCAGGGAGCAGCTAGGATGTTGGTGATACCTCCGTGGGTAGGGGTTAGTGATCCCGGGGCCCGGTGGTGAATGGATTGGAGGGCTGCTGGGCGGAGTGCTGTGGTGCGGTGCCTGATGGCACTATTGTACTCACAAGTAAACCACACAGAGTCACTGGTAAACTAGAAACTGCCGGAGTCCACAGCCTTCGGTGCGGAGGGTGTTTGGGGTCCCACACGCAGTACAGCAGGATCCTGTTCTTGTTTTGCAGCCAGACGCTTCTTTCTCCTTCCTCAGTCGGGAACGGGGAGCCCACTCCCCCTGCAGTGATCCGGGTCGCCCCTTGATGCCGACGGGCCACTACCTTGCCCCGGCCACCTCGGGCCCCTTCCTCACACTTCCCTTCCTTATAGAAGCCAGGAGCTATCCTCCCCTGGTCTGCTTTCTTCACACTCCAAACTCACTCTGCTCCAGCCCCTCACCTCCTGCTCTGTTTAGCTCTTACACTGGGGGAGGGGAAAGGGGGGTCTGTCCTGCTGCACTGGTGTGGGATCAGGTTACCAAGGAGGAGAATGGCCTGCACTTTGCTGGATTTATGCAGGCTCTGTGACACCCTGGTTTTGCCAGGGCGTCACACACCCCCTTGGTAAAACACAGCCCGTCTTCGGGCTGTCTGGGCATCGACATTTATTGTAACGGGAAAAAGAAAGTGCACGCATTACAACTATACATCTTAACACATCGGGAGGTACGTTTACTAAAACTTTAAACTGTTCTGCCATCCCCACCTGCGGTGTAGACGGCCCCCTCCGGAACTTGAGGACATTCAGCAGGGGTGACAGTCCATAAAACAGTCAACTTTTTAACTTGCGGGTAGCCGTCCATGTTCCGCTACCGTCACTGCTGCCGCCACTCCCAGTACGGGCCACGGGTCCCGTGCTCTGCCTCCTGCTCAGGAGCCAGGCCCACTCAGATGCCCTCGGCGCCGGTTACAACCGGCCTCGCTAACTGCTGAAGGCCCCATCGCTCAGTGGCCTGCTCCTCCTCCCTGCAGGTGCACTCCGGCTGCTCCACAGCCGGGACGGGGTACCTGGGAGCGGCTGGCGCCGCATCTGGGGCAGACGTCCGGTCGGGTGTCGCCTCTGCTGTGGTTGGGCGGACTGCCGGGGCTGACGTCATCACCGTTGCGGCCGGGCGGACTGCCGGAGCCGACGTCATCACCGTTGCGGCTACTGCTTCCAGGAACCAGACGGGTGCAGAGTCCTGGCGTCCCTGCTCTTTATGCCTTCGGTTACATCAGGCACACCTGCACCCGCCCCCCCCCCCCCTTGGTTCTTTCTAGCACTTCCCTCTTCTGGGGGTGGGGCTTCACTTTCGCGCCTTCCCTGCTCGGGGAAGACGCTCGAGCGGGAAACCTTCGCGCCAAAGATGGCGGAACTTCACATTTTTTGGCCGGACGCCGCCGGCGGGGACTGCAAGGCGCCCTTCTACCAGTAGGTAGATTGGTTCTATCCTGTTCGTGACGCCAAGTTGTCGCGGGCGGAGGGACCACGCTCGCTACGCTCGGGTCCGGGGCTGCTGCTGCTCGGTGGCTTGGACCCGGGGACTCGAGCAGCGCTCCTCACCCGTGAGTGAAAAGGGGGTGGTTTGTTTAGGGAGATAGTTCGTGACGCCACCTACGGGACGTGGTGATGATAGCACCACCACTGCTGGTAACGGGGATCCCGGGAGAGATGGTAGGGTGCAGCTAAGATGTTGTCCCCTCCGTGGGTAGGGGTGTTGGTGATCCCGGGGCCCGGTGGTGTAACGGGGAGGCCGTATGGCTGGGGTGCAGGGACTGCGCGGCGCGGTGCCGGACGCCACTGGTGTACTCACTCAGAAAATCACTGACAGAGTCGTTGGTAAACCAAAAGCAGCCGGATGGACGGGTCCCGCAGCCGGCTGCAGTGTTGTTGTTGTGCTCTCCCCGGACGGCTGATGGTGGCTCTTTCCCTGCACCTGTGAAGATATTCTTGACTCCTGTGGTTGCCCACCGGTAGTCCGCTCCCCGGCGTATAGGTGCCGCAGGAGCCCGTTTTGCCCGCAGGCGCTTGCCCTTGGATCTCTAGCCTGTGGCGGTGGCTGTATATCCTCTCGGTGTGGACTGTTGCCTTCTGTCGGGTCTTGGTTGTTGGAGAACCCCTGGGGTTCCTGTCACATTCGGATTTGACTATTGACGGCGGCTCCAAGCCTGGTCGGGGTCCGATGGCCCTGCTTGTGTGCTTAGCTTCACTCTGTTCCCCGGTCCAGTACCGGCGGGCTGACGCTCGACCCCAGTCCTTACGGCTCTGCGGAGTTCCACCAACTCCTGCAGACGTCCACCACCGTCTGCCAAGCTTGCTGTAAGTGTCTGGGCTCCTACCCAGGCACCTGAAGTGTTTACTCCTCTCACTTTCACCTCCAAAACTGATCTGACACTTTTCCCGCCTCCAGGCCTGTGAACTCCTCGGTGGGTGGGGCCAACCGCCTGGCTCCGCCCCACCTGGAGTGGACATCAGACCCTGGAGGGAGGCAACAAGGGTTTTTGGTTGACTGTTGTTGCTTCCTAGGGTGGGGGTGTGTATGTTGGTATGTATGTGACTACCTGGCTAGTCCAGGGCGTCACACTAACTATTTACAATGCAGTTCACGTTGTTCACGGTCCACAAATACTCAGCTATAATAGTCATTAATTATATGAATATTTCTTTAAGAATTGTCCTACCTATCATTATTTGGTCTATTTTCTAGGTTTCCACATTGAACAATCCAATGCTGTGGGACCCTGTTTTGGGTGGAGGGGGTCTTCATCTTTGGGACTCCTGATTTACACAGACACCTCTGTGTCTTATTCCTGTACAGAGAACTCCTTGAGGACAGCTTTGTCCCTTCCTCCCCCTCGCTCAGTAATCAGCTCACAGTGTTTGGTAACTTTTTTAGATAGAGATATGGGTAACCTTGAACGCTCCCAGGCTTGTGCTTCATCACCTCCAGGGACATCCACCCTCCTGAGAACAGCCTGGAGCCAGAAAGCCAGAGGCAGGATTTACAGCACATGCACAGCACACTGCCTCCAAAAATAGAGAATTAATTAGACGTTCTCACCAAAAGAAAGTTTTCTATCATCTCAACACCCAAAATTAAGGGAAACCCTACTGCTGGTGCAGTCACTGTG
The DNA here is from genome assembly GCF_048569485.1 of Anomaloglossus baeobatrachus. Classification (NCBI taxonomy): domain Eukaryota; kingdom Metazoa; phylum Chordata; class Amphibia; order Anura; family Aromobatidae; genus Anomaloglossus; species Anomaloglossus baeobatrachus. The sequence continues at coordinate 40,392,308 of NC_134354.1, read as the reverse complement.
TACATACATTACATTACTGATCCTGAGTTACATTCTGTATTATACTCCAGAGCTGCACTCACTATTCTGCTGGTGCAGTCACTGTGTACATACATTAAATTACTGATCCTGAGTTACATTCTGTATTATACTCCAGAGCTGCACTCACTATTCTGCTGGTGCAGTCACTGTGTACATACATTACATTACTGATCCTGAGTTACATCCTGTATTATACTCCAGAGCTGCACTCACTATTCTGCTGGTGCAGTCACTGTGTACATACATTACATTACTGATCCTGTACTGATCCTGAGTTAAATTCTGTATTATACTCCAGAGCTGCACTCACTATTCTGCTGGTGAAGTCACTGTGTACATACATAACATTACTGATCCTGTACTGATCCTGAGTTACCTCCTGTATTATACTCCAGAGCTGCACTCACTATTCTGCTGGTGCAGTCACTGTGTACATACATAACATTACTGATCCTGTACTGATCCAGAGTTACCTCCTGTATTGTACCCCAGAGCTGCACTCACTATTCTGCTGGTGGAGTCACTGTGTACATACATTACTGATCCTGTACTGATCCTGAGTTACCTCCTATATTATACTCCAGAGCTGCACTCACTATTCTGCTGTTGCAGTCACTGTGTACATACATTACTGATCCTGTACTGATCCTGAGTTACATCCTGTATTAAACTCCAGAGCTGCACTCACTATTCTGCTGGTGCAGTCACTGTGTACATACATTACATTACTTATCCTATACTGATCCTGAGTTACATCCTTTATTATACTCCAGAGCTGTACTCACTATTCTGCTGGTGCAGTCACTGTGCACATACATTACATTACTGATCCTGTACTGATCCTGTACTGATCCAGAGTTACATCCTGTATTATACCCCAGAGCTGCACTCACTATTCATCTGGTGCAGTCACTGTGTACATACATTACTGATCCTGTACTGATCCTGAGTTACATCCTGTATTATACTCCAGAGCTGCACTCACTATTCTGCTGGTGCAATCACTGTGTACATACATTACATTACTTATCCTGTACTGATCCTGAGTTACATCCTGTATCATACTCCAGAGCTGCACTCACTATTCTGCTGGTGCAATCACTGTGTACATACATTACATTGCTGATCCTGTACTGATCCTGAGTTACATCCTGTATTATACTCCAGAGCTGCACTCACTATTCTGCTGGTGCAGTCACTGTGTACATACATTACATTACTTATCCTGTACTGATCCTGAGTTACATCCTGTATCATACTCCAGAGCTGCACTCACTATTCTGCTGGTGCAATCACTGTGTACATACATTACATTGCTGATCCTGTACTGATCCTGAGTTACATCCTGTATTATACTCCAGAGCTGCACTCACTATTCTGCTGGTGCAATCACTGTGTACATACATTACATTACTTATCCTGTACTGATCCTGAGTTACATCCTGTATCATACTCCAGAGCTGCACTCACTATTCTGCTGGTGCAGTCACTGTGTACATATATTACATTACTGATCCTGTACTGATCCTGAGTTACATCCTGTATTATCCTCCAGAGCTGCACTCACTATTCTGCTGGTACAGTCACTGTGTACATACATTACATTATTGATCCTGTACTGTTCCTGAGTTACCTCCTGTATTATACTCCAGAGCTGCACTCACTATTCTGCTGGTGCAGTCACTGTGTACATACATTACATTACTGATCCTGTACTGATCCTGAGTTACATCCTGTATTATACTCCAGAGCTGCACTCACTATTCTGCTGGTGCAGTCACTGTGTACATACATTACATTACTGATCTTATACTGATCCTGAGTTACATCCTGTATTATCCTCCAGAGCTGCACTCACTATTCTGCTGGTACAGTCACTGTGTACATACATTACATTATTGATCCTGTACTGTTCCTGAGTTACCTCCTGTATTATACTCCAGAGCTGCACTCACTATTCTGCTGGTGCAGTCACTGTGTACATACATTACATTACTGATCTGATACTGATCCTGAGTTACATCCTGTATTATACTCCAGAGCTGCACTCACTATTCTGCTGGTGCAGTCACTGTGTACATACATTACATTACTGATCTGATACTGATCCTGAGTTACCTCCTGTATTATACTCCAGAGCTGCACTCACTATTCTGCTGGTGCAGTCACTGTGTACATACATTACATTACTGATCTTATACTGATCCTGAGTTACATCCTGTATAGGCCCTGTGCGCACACTGCTTTTTTTGCCGCGGTTTTTGCTGATAACCCTCCTGCAGTTCTTCCCCAGCAAAATCTATGGGAAATTAAAAAAGCTGTGCGCACTGCGATTTTTTTAGCTATAGGTTTTTGCTGCAGAATTTCTGCAGCAAAAAGAAGTAACATGTCACTTCTTTTCCGCACACACCTGCAGTTTTGCCATTATGTAATGGTTAAAAAACGCAGGGACCAACCCACACTAAAACCGGAACAAACCGCTGCAAAACCATGGCGGTGCATTTTACCGCGGGCAAAACCGTGGTTTTTGCCGCGGGTGCGGAATTCTGCCAGAGGGTGCGGATTTTTTTTAAGAAAAGGTCATTTCCTAGTGCGCACAGGGCCTTATACTCCAGAGCTGCACTCACTGTTCTGCTAGGTTTAGAGCTGAAAAACAGGATACAATCAGTAGATTTTATATATTGCACATTCTATATAGTCCTGGCTGCCTCTTGCAATGTGACCGTGTGTAGGGAATTCCTCCAGGAGACTTGCGGTGCCAGTGGGAGGGGTGCAAGGCGTGGAGACCAGAGGGGAGTGGGACACAGCAGCACACTTAGAGGATTTGTGAGCACAGCTCTGACTGCAAGGCACTAATCCAGCACTTAACCAGGTCACACCAGAAGCAGAGAGGCTGGCAGCTGGGGCACAAGCATGGCAGAGGCGGCAGGTGAGCAGCACCCAGTGGTACAGAAAGTCAGCCAAGGGCAGTGCGGCACAGAGACAGCACTAAGCAATGGACAGGTGGAGGGGGGAGAGGTTAAGGGGGTCACAGGGGGTCCTGAAGTTCAGGGGTCTGAAGGAATTGTGACTGGAGACACTACTTCAGCAGTTGGCGCAGGGGGAATAAAAGAGGGTGTAGACCCCAATAGGGTGAAAGGGCTGGAAAAGAGAAAAAATGTTGACCCCAATGTTGCAGAAGAGGCAAGAGAGAAAGGAAAGGCTGTGAACCCCAATGTAGAGGAGGGGGCAGGAGAGAAAGGGGGGGCTGTGAACCCCAATATAGAGGAAGGGTCAGGAGAGAAAGGGGGAGCTGCAAAGCCCAGTGTAGAGGAAGGGTCAGGAGAGAAAGGGGGCTCTGCAAAGCCCAATGTAGAGGAAGGGTCAGGAGAGAAAGGGGGCTCTGCAAAGCCCAATGTAGAGGAAGGGTCAGGAGAGAAAGGGGGCTCTGCAAAGCCCAATGTAGAGGAAGGGGCGACTGAGAAAGGGGGGCCTGTGAACCCCAATGTAGAGGAAGGGGCAACTGAGAAAGGGGGGCCTGTGAACCCCAATGTAGAGGAAGGGGCAAGTGAGAAAGGGGGAACTGCAAAGCCCAATGTAGAAGAAGGGTCAGGAGAGAAAGGGGACTCTGCGAAGCCCAATGTAGAGGAAGGGGCGACTGAGAAAGGGGGGCCTGTGAACCCCAATGTAGAGGAAGGGGCAGGTGAGAAAGGTGAGGCTGTGAACCCCAATGTAGAGGAAGGGGCAGGTGAGAAAGGTGAGGCTGTGAACCCCAATGCTGAGAAAGGGGCAACTGAGAAAGGAGGGGCTGTGAACCCCAATGTAGAGGAAGGGGCAGGTGAGAAAGGTGAGGCTGTGAACCCCAATGTAGAGGAAGGGGCAACTGAGAAAGGAGGGGCTGTGAACCCCAATGTAGAGGAAGGAGCAACTGAGAAAGGAGGGGCTGTGAACCCCAATGGAGAGAAAGGGGCAATTGAGAAAGGAGAGGCTGTGAACCCCAATGCAGAGAAAGGGGGAAAAGAAAAAGGGAAGGCTGTGAACTTGAATGTAGAGGAAGGGGCAGGAGAGAAAGGGGGAGCTGTGAACCCCAATGTCGAGAAAGGCACAGGAGAGAAAGGGGGATCTGCAAACCCCAATGTAGAGAAAGATGCAGGAGACAAAGGGGGGCCTGTGAACCCCAATGTAGAAGAAGTGGCAGGAGAGAAAGGGGGGACTGTGAACCCCAATGTAGGAGAGAAAGAGGAAGCTCTGAACCCCAATGTAGAGGAAGACAAGAAAGAGGAGGTTGTGAGCCCCAATATTGCAGTGGGTGCAGGAGAGAAAGGGGGAACTGTGAAGCCAAATGTAGCAGAGGGACAAGGAGAGACTAAGGAAACTGTGAACCCCAATGTAAAGGACGAAGGCGGAAAGACTGAGGAGGCTTCTATCACTAATGTGGAGGACTGTGCAGGAAAGAAAGAGGAGGCTGTAAATCTCAATGAAGGCAGGGCAGAAGAAAAAGGGGAGACTGTGGACCCCAATGAGAAAGAGAGTATAGAAGGGGAGGAGATGACTGCAAACCCCAATGAGGAGAAAGGTTTAGGGGAGACAATGGAGATTGTGAACCCCAATGCTGTAGAGGGGGCAGAAGAGACATTGGATGCAAAGAACCCCATTGTAGAGGATGGTGCAGGGGAGGAAGCTCAGACTGAGGGTTCTAGTGTGGAGGACAATGCAAAACATGGAGGGGGGACTGAGAACCTCAATTTAGAGGATTGTGCATGTGAGGGAGGTGATCTGAACTCAGAATCCCAGCAAAGTGCCAATGAGGTAATTGAGGAACCATTAATAGAAGTGGGTGCGAGGGAGGAGGAGGAGGAGGCTGAGGGCTCCAGACTGGAAGAGCATATGGGGGAGAGTCAGGAGCTGGTTAGTTCTACAGAAAAAGATCCAGAAACAGGAACCACTGCACATGGGGACAAAGCTCAGGAGCCCACAGATCCCACACAGCCTGATTTACGTGAGGACAAGGATGAGAAGGAAGGTGGGAAAGATACCAGTAGCGAGAGCAGTGAAGGAACATCCAGCAGTGATGAGGAGGAGGAGGAAGAGGAGGAAGAGGATGCTGATGGTGACAAAGAAACAGCTGGAGATGAAGATACTGAGGAGCAAGGAGAGGGGCAGGAGGGAGCAGAAGCTGCAGAACAGGTAGAGTCAGAAGCTAGAGAAGAAGCAGATGCGGAAGGTATCGCTAGATCAGAGGCAGAGAATAATACTGCAGATCAGGAAGGGGAAGCGGCTGTTACACACATAGATCCAGGGAGCAGCACTGGAGAAGAAGCATCTTCTGAGATAAGTCATCCTACACTGGAAGAAGAGGAGTCAGAAGAAAGGGTAGAAGATGCCGCTCCAGAAGCAGAACCTGATGATGGAGATGGGAGGCAAGGAGAAAGTGCCAAAGAGATTACTGAGGAAATACCAGAAACCGCTGCTGCAGATGTTCCTCAGGAGGATACTCCAGGAGAAGAGCATACAGAAGAAGACAACTTACCAAACGAGAACCAGATAACAGAAAGCAATGCCAGCCTGGAAGAGGCAAGCGAGACGCTGCCAGAGGACACGTCTGCCAAAGCTGAAGAAAGCTCGAAAGAAGAGGGAGCCCAAAGTATGACATCTGAAGCCACTGCTGAGGAAGGAGGGAAGGAGGAACTAATCAGAGAAAATGGAATGGAGGATATGATCAACGTAGACCCCGGGGTACAAAACAGCGACGCGCTGCAAGAGCACGACATATGTCTATTCGTCAAGGTAAGAGTCACCTTCCTATTATGGGATAATACTTTCCATGTATGATGATGTCTGTTGAGTATGTTGCCATATAGTCAACCAGGTAATCAGGAACGAGCGCTCTTTAGAAGGCTCATTATTGGTTATTGCTTGGGTAAATAAGCTGTGATCATTCACCAAATGAGTAAAGCACTCATTATCTGGTGATTGGATCGATCATGATGGAAATAAAATCATCATTATTGGTAACAAATATTCCTACAGACAATACGTACGTGTATAGTCATGAGCGGGCACTACCATGCTCGGGCGCTCGATACTCGTAACTAGTGATGAGCGGGCACTACCATGCTCGAGTGCTCGGTACTCGTAACTAGTGATGAGCGGGCACTACCATGCTCAGGTGCTCAGTACTTGTAACTAGTGATGAGCGGGCACTACCATGCTCAGGTGCTCAGTACTTGTAACTAGTGATGAGCGGGCACTACCATGCTCAGGTGCTCAGTACTCGTAACTAGTGATGAGCGGGCACTACCATGCTCAGGTGCTCAGTACTTGTAACTAGTGATGAGCGGGCACTACCATGCTCAGGTGCTCAGTACTTGTAACTAGTGATGAGCGGGCACTACCATGCTCGGGTGCTCAGTACTGGTAACTAGTGATGAGCGGGCACTACCATGCTCGGGTGCTCAGTACTTGTAACTATTGATGAGCGGGCACTACCATGCTCGGGTGCTCTGTACTCGTAGCTAGTGATGAGTGAGCACTACCATGCTCAGGTGCTCAGTACTCATAACTAATGGTGAGCGAGCACTACCATGCTCGGGTGCTCAGTACTCGTAACTAGTGATGAGCGGGCACTACCATGCTCGGGTGCTCAGTACTGGTAACTAGTGATGAGCGGGCACTACAATGCTCGGGTGCTCAGTACTCGTAACTAATGATGAGCGAGCACTACCATGCTCGGGTGCTCAGTACTCGTAACTAGTGATGAGCGGGCACTACCATGCTCGGGTGCTCTGTACTCGTAGCTAGTGATGAGTGAGCACTACCATGCTCAGGTGCTCAGTAGTACTCGTAACTAGTGATGAGCGGGCACTACCATGCTCAGGTGCTCAGTACTCGTATCTAGTGATGAGCGGGCACTACCATGCTCGGGTGCTCTGTACTCGTAACTAGTGATGAGTGAGCACTACCATGCTCAGGTGCTCAGTACTCGTAACTAGTGATGAGCGGGCACTACCATGCTCAGGTGCTCAGTACTCGTAACTAGTGATGAGCGGGCACTACCATGCTCAGGAGCTCAGTACTCGTAACTAGTGATGAGCGGGCACTACCATGCTCAGGAGCTCAGTACTCGTAACTAGTGATGAGCGAGCATTACCATGTGATGAGGAAGCGAGGCACTCATAATGAGCAGTTGGAAGCTCGGATGGTCACGACTCGTGCCCCCAGTAGAATAGAAGTCAATGGGGTACAATCTTAAGAAAAAGTGCTTGACTTTCCCATTGACTTCCAATATACTTGGTACACGAGTCGCGCCCATCGGAGCTTCCAAATGCTCCCGAGCATGGTAGTGCTCACTCATCACTAGTTACCAGTACAAAGCACCCGAGCATGGTAATGCCCGCTCATCACTAGTTACCAGTACAGAGCACCCGAGCATGGTAGTGCCCGCTCATCACTAGTTACGAGTACTGAGCACCCGAGCATGGTAGTGCTCACTCATCACTAGTTACCAGTACAAAGCACCCGAGCATGGTAGTGCCCGCTCATCACTAGTTACCAGTACAGAGCACCCGAGCATGGTAGTGCCCGCTCATCACTAGTTACCAGTACAGAGCACCCGAGCATGGTAGTGCCCGCTCATCACTAGTTACCAGTACAAAGCACCTGAGCATGGTAGTGCCCGCTCATCACTAGTTATGAATACTGAGCACCAGAGCATGGTAGTGCCCGCTCATCACTAGTTACGAGTACAGAGCACCCGAGCATGGTAGTGCCCGCTCATTACTAGATCCGAGTACTGAGCACCTGAGCATGGTAGTGCCCACTCATCACTAGTTACGAGTACTGAGCATCCGAGCATGGTAGTGCCCACTCATTACTAGTTACGAGTACATAGCACCTGAGCATGGTAGTGCCTGCTCATCACTAGTTACGAGTACAGAGCACCCGAGCATGGTAGTGCCCGCTCATCACTAGTTACGAGTACAGAGCACCTGAGCATGGTAGTGCCCGCTCATCACTAGTTACGAGTACAGAGCACCCGAGCATGGTAGTGCCCGCTCATCACTAGTTATGAATACTGAGCTCCCGAGCATGGTAGTGCCCACTCATCACTAGTTATGAGTACTGAGCACCCAAGCATGATAGTGCCCGTTCATCACTAGTTATGAATACTGAGCTCCCGAGCATGGTAGTGCCCACTCATCACTAGTTATGAGTACTGAGCACCCAAGCATGGTAGTGCCCGCTCATCACTAGTTATGAATACTGAGCTCCCGAGCATGGTAGTGCCCGCTCATCACTAGTTACTAGTACTGAGCACCCAAGCATGATAGTGCCCGCTCATCACTAGTTAGTAGTACTGAGCACCCGAGCATGATAGTGCCCGTTCATCACTAGCTACTAGTATTGAGCACCCGAGCATGGTAGTGGCCGTTCATCACTAGTTACTAGTACTGAGCACCCGAGCATGGTAGTGCCCGCTCATCACTAGTTAATAGTACTGAGCACCCGAGCATGATAGTGCCCATTCATCACTAGTTACTAGTACTGAGCACCCGAGCATGGTAGTGCTGTCGAGAACCGTGATATCCTATGTGCATATAGCAATCGTATTAGCAATCGTTGTATGTGTAGAGAATGTGGTCTTGTATATTGCAGATTGGTGGTTGTTTAACAGCCGTGATTGGAGAGTGTAAATGCACCTTAGGTATAAGATAGCAGTTGTCTTTCTGATCCATCATTTCTGCTCTCATGGTGGTATACCCTACACCCCTCAATATTCATCTTTCCTAGAAGTCCTGGTGGCAAATCAACCTATTTACAGGCAGATGTGACGGAAATGAAAGACTTCTACCACCCATGAGTTCTTCCAAGGTAGTAGAAGGAAAAGTTCTACTTTCTGATCCACTTTTTAATTTATTTCCTCCCCATTTCCTATTTGCTGTGAGGGAACATTTATTTCCATTTGGAGTCAGTGAACCCGGTCATCCATGGTCCTGTGCTGGAAGGATACAATTGTACCCAGTGTAGAAAATGCTCTGCGAGCGAAACATCCGCTGTCCCAGACCGATACATTGCTGCAAACTATCAGATCCTGCTGCATTCAGTGCAACATTCACTAATACACATACACAAACTAATATCTGAAAAATGGTGACGAACGGAAATATAAAATATAAAGAAAATTGTAGAACTTTTAATTTATAACCTCTTAAACTTTATTAGAAAAACCAAAAAAATCTATAAATGTGATATATACAGGGTGGTCCAAAAGTAGGTGGACAGTATGTGTAATAGGGTTATCAACCATGGTGTAAAGTGAAACTAACTCAGCTGCCCGAAGCAACCAATCAGATTCCTCTTTTCATTCTTGACAGACTGTTTAGAAAATGAAAGGTGGAATCTGATTGGTTGCTAAGGGCAACTGAGTCAGTTTCACTTTACACCATGTTTGATAACCCTATTACACATACTGTCCACCTACGTTTGGAACACCCTGTATATATATATATATATATATATATATATATATATATATATATATACTAGCTGTACTAGCTGTACTACCCGGCTTCGCCCGGGTTAATAACTGTTGTTAACAAAATAGAATGTATTAACGCCCGGGATAGTAACTGTCTCTCTGTTTCTCTCCCATATTCTGTATGTCTTCCCCTCTGTATATCTCTCTCTGTCTCTCTCTCTATCTCTTTGTCTGTCTGTCTCTTTCCCTGTCTGTCTCAATCTCTTTCCCTGTCTGTCTATCTATCTCTTTCCCTGTCTGTTTTTCTATCTCTGTCACTTTCCCTGTCTGTCTCTTTCCCACTCTGTCTCTTTCCCTGTCTGTCTCAATCTCTTTCCCTGTCTGTCTATCTATCTCTTTCCCTGTCTGTTTTTCTATCTCTGTCACTTTCCCTGTCTGTCTCTTTCCCACTCTGTCTCTTTCCCTGTCTGTCTCTTTCCCTCTGTCTCTTTCCCTGTGTCTGTCTCTTTGTCTGTCTCTTTACCTGTCTTTGTCTGTCTCTTACCGTGTCTGTCTCTTTCCCTGTCTGTCTGTTTCCCGTGTCTGTCTCTTTGTCTGTCTCTTTCCCTGTCAGTCTGTCTCTTTGTCTGTGTCTGTCTCTTTGTGTCTGTCTCTTACCCTGTCTATGTCTGTTTCTTACCCTGTCTGTGTCTGCCTATTTCCCTGTGGCGTGGCTGCGCATTCTTCTGAAGTTCTGGCTGCACTGTGGCCCACAGCTCTATTTGCTTTAATGGAGGCAGGTTTTTTGGCGAATAACTGTAAAGCGCAGGGTTAACATTTCCCCTCAAAACATAGCCTATGTCGCTCTTGGGGTCCAGACGTGTGAGTGTGCAAAATTTTGTGGCTGTAGCTGCGACGGTGCAGATGCCAATCCCGGACACACACACACACATCACATTCAGCTTTATATATATATATATATATATATATATATATATATATATATATGTGTATGTGTGTGCACTTGACCTCATAGTTATTTTTTTTAATGCAAACTAAAAATTAAATAAAATTAAACCTAAAAAATCGCGTTACCATATGAGGTTTTTATCCAAATCTGGGGAAAGAAAAGTGTCAATCTATGGGATAAAACGCAGCACAAACCTAACACTTTGCCGCAATGCATCACATTAGATCATATTAGGTAAATTGTATCAGTCTACTAAGGGGTACTTTGCACGCTGCGACATCGCAGGCCGATGCTGCGATGCCGAGCGCGATAGTACCCGCCCCCGTCGCAGCAGCGATAACCTTGTGATAGCTGCCGTAGCAAACATTATCGCTACGGCAGCTTCACATGGACTCACCTGTCCTGTGACCGTCGCTCTGGCCGGCGACCCGCCTCCTTGTTAAGGGGGCGGGTCGTGCGGCGTCATAGCGACGTCACACGCCAGGCGGCCAATCGGAGCGGAGGGGCGGAGATGAGTGGGATGTAAATATCCCGCCCATCTCCTTCCTTCCGCATATTCTACGGAAGCCGCGGTGACGCCGGTAGGAGATGTTCCTCGCTCCTGCGGCTTCACACACAGCGATGTGTGCTGCCGCAGCAGCGAGGAACGACATCGGACCGTCGCGTCAGCGTAATTATGGATTACGCCGACGCTGCAGCGATGACACGATTACGACGCTTTTGCGCTCGTTAATCGTATCATCGAGCCTTTACACACTACGATGTCGCATGCGATGCCGGAAGTGCGTCACTTTCAATTTGAGCCCACCGACATCGCAGCTGCGATGTCGTAGTGTGCAAAGTACCCCTAATACTTAAGGAGCACCATAAGGATGAAGAATTGACAGATTTTTTTTCTTGACAAAAAATAAACTTTTTCTTATGCTCTTGTCTGAACCCAGTATAACATTGTCCATTGAGTCGGAGCTCTTATATGACCATACAAAATTTAAAGGGGTTTTCCACTACATTTTCAACCCATTATTATATAATAGCTCTTTTATACAACACCTTTTATAATATACTTGTATTGGATGTCTAGCTTCTATGAGTGCATCTCAGGAGGGATCACATAGTACTGAACTGTTCTGCAGATTCTTCGTCTTCCTCTGTTATGTCCGATACTTCCATTTCCGGCACAGAAATCAGACAAAACAAAAGGAAGTTGTCACTGGGTTCCTTATGGTGGGTGTGGACGTCTTGGAGTCTGTCTCACCAAGCTGAGCTGACAGTTTCATTCAGCAGGAGGGGCTGACACCTAGTGAAGTGCCGCAATCTGCATTTCAAAAGCAAAGGGTTTAGGTAATCCACTGACCTGTGTGCCGCCCCAGCAGTGGTCGAACCGCTCGGATCCGGGGTCTGCTGTGGCTCGAGGGTCTCCGGACCCAGGGGCTCGCGGCTACTAGAATGTAAAAGGGGGGTATTTCCAGGGGATAAGAGTTTGTGACGCCACCTGTGGTTTGCGGTAAGGGGAGTACCGCCGCTGCTGATGGGAGTACCCGGGGGAGATGGAAAGGGGCAGCCAGATGACGTTTCCCTCCATGGGTAGGGGAGACCCTGGGACTCTGGATGGTGGTATTGGGGAGCATGGTGCGGATTGGAAGCACGGGAGGACCATGTACTCACTCAGGCAGTCTTGGTGATGATGCGACCGCAAAGCAGACTCTGACAAAAAGGTAAACCAAGTCTCTGGGTGCCGCTGTCCTCTTGGGGGAGCCCGTCTGGGTATCTGTCCCCTATAGTACTGGCAGGTGATTCGGAGCCTGCCTCTTTGCACAAATTTGAACTGTCCTTGTGGCCCTTTGGCAATAAGCTGTCCGGGCCCCTCTCCCTACTTGTTGGTAGTGGAGCTGTGCTCTCAAGGGCTCACGCTTGGGATTTCTGTGGGCTGCTTGAGTTGGAAAGCCCTATCCCCCTCGTTGCGCTAGTGCCCCTGATCTCTGAGCATCTTAGGGACAGTCCATAAAGTCACTATCCTCCGCAGGTTAATTGCCAGGTTGCCTGAAGCTACTCCTCGACCTAGGGTCCTGTTCCCCGCCGTGCTTTTGGTCCCGGACGGTTATTAGACTTAGATGCCTCCCGTCCTCCAAGACCAGGTCCAGGCACCCAGCCTCAATACCCTGCGACCGGGTCTCCCACTCCTCTGGCCCAGACCACCGTCTGCAACCCAACCTGCCACAAACAGGGAGCCACTCACTCCCCATCTCCTTACTTCTCGAGGGCTAACACTACACTCTTTTTCCTGGCAGCTCCAACCCCCAGCTTCCTCTCACTTTGCTCCCCTGGAGCCGACTCTCTCTCAACTCAACTACTTCCCTCCCGCCAGTCTGCCTGACCTCTAGGTGGGCGGCCCTATTCCAGTTCAGCAGCCTACTAATGTGTCTGACAGGGTGTGGTGTGAGGTGTGGTTGGGAATTGGATGCTGATGGAGGCAGTACTACAGGTTGGGAACCCAGAACCATGGGGCGTTGAGTCCTGCACTAAGAGATAGAGAGCAGTACCCTGAAGTACCCTGTGACAACCTGACTATTCCAGGGGCGTCGCACCTGGACAGCTGAAAAGTGTTGAAATTTCCATAGCAAATACAGTGAGAGGGCTTTACTGGCCATCTGTCAATTGCAGGAGGGGTTGGTAACTACCCTGGGCTGCTCTGACACTTGGTATCTCCCAATATCTTCAGCAGCTTAGGGTAGAGAAGAGAGGGGGCGTGCTGAGTGCTTTTTCACAGGCTACAGCATTACATGATAGACTTTGTAGTATTAGCACACAGTAAGGTTATGTGCGCACGCCGCATCTTTGTGGTGACCACAAAGATGCACGTTTTTGGTCCCAAAAAAAAGCACCCTCAGCATGTATTTTTTGCCTCATTTTACTGCATTTTTTACAGCGTTTTTGTCCAGTGTCAATTGACTGGTAGGGCGCAAAAACGCTGGTAAAAATGCAGAAATAATTGACATGCTGCATCTTTGTGGACACCACAAAGATGTAGCCAAAGAAAAGTTGCAACATGCGGACAGCAAAAATGAAATGTCATACACTTTGCTGGGGAAGGAAATACATGCAGTTTTGGGACCAAAACTGTACCCAAAAAAACGCGCAAAAACAAGGTGAAAAAAAGCAACGTGCGCACAAGGCCTTAGTCTGAGGAGGGGAAGTGATGGATGTGATGGAGCTGCAGCTGCGAGACACCAAGTGATGCTTTCTGCATGATAAAAGGTTTATATTACTACTACCTGTAGCACCCGGCATTGCCCGGGATAGTAACTATCTCTCTGTTTCTCCCCCCAGTCTCTGTCTGTCTCCCTCTATGTCTGTATCTGTCTGTCTCTCTATCTCTTTCTCTGTCTGTCTCTTTCCCTGTCTGTCTCTTTGTCTGTCTGTCTCTTTCCCTGTCTGTCTCCCTGTCTGTCTCTTTCCCTGTCTCTTTCCCGGTCTGTCTCTTTCCCGGTCTTTCTCTTTCCCTGTCTGTCTCCCTGTCTGTCTCTTTCCCTGTCTGTCTCTTTCCCTTCTTTCCCTGTCTGTCCCTTTCCCTGTCTGTCTCTGTCTGTCTGTCTCTTTCCCTGTCTGTCTCTGTCTGTCTCTTTCCCTGTCTGTCTCTTTCCCTGTCTGTCCCTTTGTCTGTCTGTCTCTGTCTGTCTGTCTCTTTCCCTGTCTGTCTCTTTCCCTGGCTGCTTTGTGACACGCCAACATTCAATTTAAGGGCGTGGCTGCGCATTCTTCTGAAGTTCTGGCTGCATTGTAGCTCCCAGTTTCATTGACTTTAATGTAAGCAGGTTTCTTGACGAATAACTGTAAAGCGCGGGGTTAAAATTTCAAAACATAGTCTATGACATTCCCTGAGTCAAATGGAGTGTCTGTGCAAAATTTCGTGATTGTACATGTGATGGTGCGAATTCCTTTAGCGGACACACACACACCACAAACACACACACACACACACACACACACACACACACACACACACACACACACACACACACATATACACTCAGCTTTCTTTATTAGATAATAAGCGTATGGATGCATTTAGTGGCACATAATAGCAGGATTGATGGAAAAAAATGAAATAAGCTACGGTATTAGATAACTTCTTTAAAGGCCATGTACAGCTTTGCATAGTTTTTTTATTTTTTCATTAACTTTTTAATAAGGTTGTCGATAAACCCCTTCTCAATTGCTATATTCCCCCTTATAAAATATGTGCACCTCATGCTCCCCTCCGGTGCAGGCGCAAGTCCAGCGTGACATGATAATGTCACCTGAGCCCTGGGAGAGCTGGTGCCGACACTACTGGACCGACGCCTGCACCGGAGGGGACTATAAGGTGCTGGTATTTTATAAGGAGGGATATAGCCATTGAGTGGTGGACAACTCCTTTAAATAAAAGTTAAAGGGGTTGTCCACTACTTTTGCACTGATGGCCTTTCTTTAGGAGAGGTCATCAATGTCAGATTGGCCAGGTCCGACACCCCGCACCCTCTCCGATCCGCTGTCCTCGGCGACGGTAGCAGGCAGCCAGAAATACCCAGTTCCGGAACTGCTCCGTCTTCTGATTGTGGCTGCGGCTGAGTACTGCACATCCGCCTTCCATTCATATCAGGAGGCGGATGTGCAGTACCCGGTCACGGCCACTAGCAAAAGACGGAGCAGCTCCGGAACTGAGCATTTCCAACTGCCTGCTGCCGCCGGCACCGAGAACATCTGATCGGCGGGGATACCAGGTATTGGACCCCGACCTATCAGACATTGATGACTTATCCTAAGGAAAGGCCATCAGTGCAAAAGTATTGGACAACCCCTTTAACCAACTAGTAAATAGTATTCAGATAAATATTTACCATATTGCTGCTGCAGAGTGTTTGTAAAGTCCTTTTTTCTGTTTGCTTGGTGCTACTGCAAAAATGTTACAAATCTCCTGATTCTGACAGCTCCCTCTGCTCTTCCCTTAGTGTTATCGATAGCAGCAGGGAGGGGTTACACACAAATCTGCACAGTGTGTGGAGAGGGGAAAGTATCTACAGTCTCAGGGAGGGCAGAGATGACAAGCTGTAGAAAAAAAAGAAAGCCAATGAAAAAGAAATTCCTGCAGAGCAGAGTGGAAGCCGTGCTGATAAATGAGCCCATTAAGACAGTAGCACGCTGGACACAATTTGGAGGGTGGATAGTTCTGACATGATCCGTTCCAGTATAGTACCTGCAGATCTGGTTTCCCTGCATGGCTATCAGTGGGGTCACAATGACCAAATTGGCTGAAAATTGTTCTTTTCTGTGCCCTACATGACTCCATTACTTGTTGGGGACTATATGGTGCTGCTGCTTTTCATGATCTCTATAGACGTCATTTGTTTGGCACTGTGTTATGGGCACTGTGTGGCACTCACCATTCATCTAGGCACATTTTAATCTGGTCTATGGCAATATTATATCAACATGAAAAAATAATACAGAGATGAGACCTGGAGAATAGGGGGAACTTCTATATCAGAGCAAACGACTGGACTAAAATTCATCCTGTGGTTGATGGAGGGGTTTTACATTTCTATATAATGTTCTATATTAATAATGCACCCCCATAATCGTCCATATATTATAATGCACCCCCATAATCCTCCATATATTATAATGCACCCCCATAATCCTTCATATATTATAATGCACCCCCATAATCCTCCATATATTATAATGCACCCCTTAATCCTCCATATATTATAATGCACCCCCATAGTCAATGTATAAGGTAACACCATTAGTCCTCCATATAATATAATGCCGCCCCCATAGTCCTATATATATTATAATGCACCCCCATAATCCTCCATATATTATAATGCACTCCCATAATCCTCCATATATTATAATGCACCCCCATAATCCTCCATATATTATAATGCACCCTCATAATCCTCCATATATTATAATGCACCCCCATAATCCTCCATATATTATAATGCACCCCCATAATCCTCCATATATTATAATGCACCCCCATAATCCTCCAGATATTATAATGCACTCCCATAATTCTCTATATATTATAATGCACCCCCATAATCCTTCATATATTATAATGCACCCCCATAATCCTCCATATATTATAATGCACCCCCATAATCCTCAAGATATTATAATGCACTTCCATAATCCTCCATATATTATAATGCACCCCCATAATCCTCTATATATTATAATGCACCCCCATAATCCTCCATATATTATAATGCACCCCCCTAGTCAATGTATAAGGTAACACCATTAGTCCTCCATATAATATAATGCAGCCCCCATTTTAATTTTTCCGGCACTATAGCCGTATGAGGGCTCGGTTTTTGTGGGACGAGTTGTACTTTTGAATGACACCATTCATTCTGCTCCATATTGTACTAGGAAATGGAAAAAAAATCCAAGTGCTGTGAAATTTAAAAAAAAAAAAAAATGCAATTCCACAATTTTTTTTCAAGTTTTTCATTTATTATGTTCACTATATGGTACAACTGACCTGGCAATATGATTGGTACGAGTCCGTCGATACCAAACATGTATACTTTTACTTTTATCTAAGTGGTAAAAGAAAATACTGAAATTTGCCGAAAAAAAAAATAAATTATCGCCATTTTCCGAGACCCGTAGCGTTCGTATCTGGGGCTCAGTGACGGCTTATTTTTGCGTCTTGAGGTGACGTTTTTAATTATACCATTTTTCGGTAGATGCGATGTTTTGATCGCCTGTTATTGCATATTAATGCAATATTGCGGTGACCAAAAACCCTAATTCTGGCGTTTGTATTTTTTTGTCGCTGCGCCGTGTACCAATCAGATTGGTTTTATATTTTGATAGATCGGGCGTTTCTGAGCCCATTTTTTTTTTTTACTTGCTTTATTTTCAATGGGGCAAAAAGAACTGAAAAGGTTGTGCACAGTTCCGTCTCTATAATTAGGTGATGACGGGTGCGGCCATCACATTTATATCACAGTTTATGCTCGTCCCAAAAGATGAGAACTGTTCCCACTGCTGAGGATGTGAGCGCCGCCCTCCAGAGATCGGCAGAAATAGCTCCGGGCCGTGTGAAGTCCACATGTATGTGATGTGCCGGCCACCCACAACCACTAATCACACACCAGCAGAGCTTTCATAATCTTCACAGGCGGTTCTTGGGGTCTTTTGGTTTCTTTCTAATTCTTCTCTTTGGCCTAAAGTCAAAAATAAAAATCACAATAATGAGGTTCGAAGACCCAGCAGAGACATCAAATCATATGGCCACTTTTTTCTTTATCTTGACATTCATTATACTATTATACCTACATTCTGTTTACATCACAGCTGCACTCACATGATCCTGAGTTACATCCTGTATTATACTCCAGAGCTGCACTCACTATTCTGCTGGTGCAGTCACTGTGTACATACATTACATTACTGATCCTGAGTTACATCCTGTATTATACCCCAGAGCTGCACTCACTATTCTGCTGGTGCAGTCACTGTGTACATACATTACATTACTGATCCTGAGTTACATCCTGTATTATACTCCAGAGCTGCACTCACTATTCTGCTGGTGCAGTCACTGTGTACATACATTACATTACTTATCCTGTACTGATCCTGAGTTACATCCTGTATTATACTCCAGAGCTGCACTCACTATTCTGCTGGTGCAGTCACGGTGTACATACATTACATTACTGATCCTGAGTTACCTCCTGTATTATACTCCAGAGCTGCACTCACTATTCTGCTGGTGCAGACACTGTGTACATACATTACATTACTGATCCTGAAGAAAAGCTAGATATAATATGTACAGAGGTTTTCCTCCCGCCTCTTCTCTGATAGTGATTAATGTCAGTGTATATATCCCCTCATTATTTGCCCCATATTATATACCCGCGCTCTGCTCCCGCCATGATGTGTACTCGCTCCGTTACTCCGCATACAGGAGTCCGCGACTGAATGAAAGTGATATAGTCTGAGCAAAAATGTAAGAGCGTAAAACAATGCGATTATCCTAATGCCGCTGTATAATCTGTTCCCCTCGGTTGTGGGCCGGAGAACAAAGCCCCCTGTATGCCTATAATGCCTCTTACAGGGGATATAGGGCTTTCGTATCTATAGTGACCGTTTGGCCGGATTCCCCACGGGTTATTAAGTAAAGATTATGAATAGTTGTGAATATTTTTTGAGGCCCAAGACGGAACCTGACATAAAGGACCCACAGACTATGTCGGAGTTATTCCGCTTGTGACACTAATCTACTGAAGGCGTCGCTGCCGGAGGCTAATCTCTGCCTCGCCGCGGTGTAGATCATTAACCCACTAATGAACTCCGCTACATTCAAGTGGCAGTGTAGGGGGGTCAAGGCTGAGCCACCCCCTGCAGAAGTAGCCGGCACACAGAAGGTTTTACCAGATGTAATAAAATGTAATGCGTATTTTATAAATGGCCAACAGGTGGCAGTGTGGTTTAGGGACGTCTACCCTGGTACCTGGGTAGGCAAGAAAAGGGTTAAGAGAAAGGAGGAGGATAGTGTATAAATAGGACAGGATATAGAAGGAGGGTAGGAGAGTTACCAGTATGAGATAGAGAGAAGAGGCCATACTATTGAACTGATTAAAGATCCTAAGGGCCAACCGTTTGATCCCGGACACTCGGGGTCCTGCTCTTAAGAGGACTGTGGAACTGCGTCCCCAGAAGAGAGGTTTATTCCGGTCGGTCGAAATATCCCGGTGTCTGCTTTATTGACTCAGAGAAAGAATGGACTGTGGCGAAAGCATCCCTGCAGTGGAGCGGCGATTGGGAGGCAATAGGTTACCGAGCGGCTGCGCTGCGGCCTGGTGACCCCTGTGCACACGACCTGAATTGTCTCACCTAGCCGTTCTACAGCAGTTCTGTGTTATCCCCTCCATTATCAGACCTCACGTGAGCGTGTATATAGGGTGAGGGCCGATGTTTGATCAGATAGGACATGCTCCAATGGTATAGTATGGAGCAGAGCAGTTTTTTTCTCATGCCCAGCTGGATGGCGCACACCCATTTAAGTCTATGGGTGCCTGACAATCATCGGACTGCACTCACATGACAGAATGGAGAAGATGGAGACATTTCGTCCTCCATCTTCTCCTGATTCTCACATGTGAGAAGATTCGATCACACTAATGCGGGCTTCACACGGTACGATCTATTGTGCAATTGCACGAGCGATCGTACCCGTCCCCGTCGTTTGTGTGTCACGGGCAAATCGCTGCCCGTGTCGTACAAAGTCGTTAACTCCCCGTCACACGTACTTACCTCCCGGGCAACGTCGCTGTGGACAGCGAACATCCTCTTCCTGAAGGAGGAGGGACGTTTGGCGTCACAGCGACGTCACACAGCAGCCGGCCAATAGAAGCGGAGGGGCGGAGATGAGCGGGACGTAAACATCCCGCCCACCTCCTTCCTTCCGCATTGCCAGCGGGACGCAGGTAAGCTGTGTTGGTCATTCCCGGGGTGTCACACGAAGCGATGTGTGCTGCCACGGGAACGATGAACAACCTGAAGGACGATTTTTTAAAAGTGAGCGACGTGTCAACGATGAACGAGAAGGTGAGTATTTCTGCTCGTTCACAGCTGTCACACGCTACGATATATCAGACGATGCCGGATGTGCGTCACTTACGACGTGACCCCGATGACGTATCGCCCGATATATTGTACCATGTGACGCCCGCATAAGGGGTACTTCTCACACAGAGACATCGCTAGCGAGATCGCTGTTGAGTCACGGTTTTTGTGACGCACCAGTGACCTCATTAGCGATCTCGCTGTGTGTGACACTGAGCAGTGATCTGGCCCCTGATGTGAAATCGCTGATCGTTACACACAGCTCTGGTTCATTTTTTGCTCGTTGCTCTCCCGCTGTGAAGCACACATCGCTGTGTTTGACAGCGAGAGGGCAACGATCTGAATGAGCAGGGAGCCGGCTTCTGTGGATGCTGGTAACCAAGGTACACATTGGTTAACAAAGCGAAGCGCTTTACTTGGTTACCGATATTTACCTTGGTTACTAGCGTACACCACTCTCAGACTGCCAGTACTGGCTTCCTGCACACGTAGCCAGAGTACACATCGGGTAACTAAGCGAAGAGCTTTGCTTTAGTAACCCGATGTGTACCCTGGCTACGAGTGCAGGGAGCCAGCACTAAGCAGTGTGCGCTGGTAATCAGTGTAAATATTGGGTAACCAAGCAAAGTATTTTGCTTAGTTATTTACCTTGGTTACCAAGCGTAGCATCGTTTCCACGAGTCGCTGCTGGCTGGTGGCTGGTGACTGGTCGCTGGTGAGATCTGCCTGATTGACAGCTCACCAG
The DNA here is from genome assembly GCF_048569485.1 of Anomaloglossus baeobatrachus. NCBI lineage: Eukaryota > Metazoa > Chordata > Amphibia > Anura > Aromobatidae > Anomaloglossus > Anomaloglossus baeobatrachus. The sequence goes on along the minus strand of NC_134354.1, from coordinate 40,371,500 downwards.
CGACCATGTAGCGATGCACCAGCAATCCTGACCAGGTCATATTGTGGACGGAATCGCTGGTACGTCATTTAGTGAGAAAGTACCCTAAGCGGACACTCTGAGCAGAGTTTGATCCAAGTGCCATTTATATAATTGATCCTCCTCCTCTCCCGCTCATGTGACCCCGGCCTTAAGCGGGCTTTACACGCTGCGATCTCGCTAGCAAGATCGCAAGCGATCATACCCGCCCCCGTCGGTTGTGCGACATGGGCAAATCGCTGCCCGTGGCGCACAACCTCGCTTACCCCCGTCACATGGACTTGCCTGCCCTGCAACGTCGCTCTGGCCTGCGAACCGCCTCATTTCTAAGGGGGTGGTTCGTGCGGCGTCACAGCGATGTCACACGGCAGGCATCCAATAGAAGCGGAGGGGCGGAGATGAGCGGGACGTAACATCCCGCCCACCTCCTTCGTTCCTCATTGCCAGCGGAGGCAGGTAAGGAGATGTTCGTCGCTTCTGCGGTGTCACACACAGCGATGTGTGCTGCCGCAGGGACGAGGAACACGTCACGGCAAATCTCATTTGGGGCAGTCCTACGCTAAAATATTTTTATAAAATGTGCCAAACGGCCTCACATATGAAAGAGCAGAACTGCTCTTAGCAGCACTCACCTGTGGAGTGGCGGGGTGGCTCAAGAAATTGCAATGTTTTGCCAAAAATCTCATATTTATAATAAGTACAGTTGAAATTTTCGTGCTGTAGTGCACATTTAGTGCTGGCTTTTTTGTTTTTTCTCCAATTAGAAATGTAGTATAGTTCTCCTGATAAGCTCTGTCACTTACCTCATGTGCAGGGCATTACAGCTTAGGAATCTATTTTAGTTAGTAAGTTGCTTGTGGTCATAACCATAGATACCTAAGCTGCAATGCCCTGTACATGAGGTAAGAGAAAGACATCTTACTAAACATTCCTATTTCTTTTAGCCAGTCTTCATATGACATAGTTTGGAGACCTTCTACCATCTTGGTTGCTCTTCTCTGGACTTGCTTCAATATGTAGATGTCTTTCTTTCTAGGGAGGGATTCTGGACAGCCAGCCCTCATTGCCGGGGTTAGAGGCCTCAGGACCCGTATCCAGAGAGCCTGGATGGCCAGCCATCATTACCAGGGCTAGAGGCCTCAGGACCCGTATCCAGGGAGGCTGTACGACCAGCCCTCAATGCCGGGGGTATTGGCCTCAGAACCCGTATCCAGGGAGGCTGGATGGCCAGCCCTCATTGCGGGGGGTAGAGGCCTCAGAACCCGTATCCAGGGAGGCTGGATGGCCAGCCCTCATTGCGGGGGGTAGAGGCCTCAGAACCCGTATCCAGGGAGGCTGGATGGCCAGCCCTCATTGCGGGGGGTAGAGGCCTCAGAACCCGTATCCAGGGAGGCTGGATGGCCGGCCCTCATTGCTGGGGGTAGAGGCCTCAGAACCCGTATCCAGGGAGGCTGTACGGCCGGCCCTCATTGCTTGCGGTAGATGCCTTTGAACCCGTATCCAGGGAGGGAGGCCGGCCAGCCCTCATTGCCGGGGGTAGATGCCTTTGAACCCGTATCCAGGGAGGGAGGTCGGCCAGCCCTCATTGCTGGTGGTAGAGGCCTCAGGACCCGTATCCAGGGAGGCTGGATGGCTAGCCCTCATTACCAGGAGTAGAGGCCTCAGAACGCATATCCAAGGAGGCTAGACGGCCAACCCTCAGTACCAGGGGTAGAGGCCTCAGAACCCGTATCCAGGGAGGCCGCTCTATAATCTGGGCCTCAGCCTGGTCTAGAGACTCGTAGGAATCCAGATCAGTAGGATGTGACATATGATGTCTAAAGCAAAAACTCTTAACTAACAAGTGTGTAAGAAATGCAATACACTAGCATTCGCCAACAACGGCGCGGCTGCGCTTGCACAACTTATCTCTAAGGCACCTTTTTCATTTGTCTTAGTGATTCAGTGCACTATATTCCTCACCCTACAGTCACCCATCAGACAGCGACTTGATAAAGACCCGGTGGGTCGAAACGTCGTTGTTGGATTTTTTGCTTTTCCACGTTTCATTAAAAATTATTTCACGTTCAATAACGAGTGCAGTGAATTCATTCATATAAGAAATGCAAGGCAGAACCCCATATAATATACAACGTAGGATGATGTGCCTCTCTGAATATAAGGATATATTGGATCTGACACACTGACACTTGGGGTAATGACACTGATTCTTGGGGTGCAGGACAATGTCAATAACACTGATACATACTGGGGGCTACAGGGTAATAACAGCAACATTTTCAGGTATGTGATAATGACACTGGCACTCGGGGTGCAGGATAAACGTACAATTCTGTCCTGGTGGCTACTCTGAGAAAAATATGTGGTTGTGGCACTTTAGTATCTTAAGGCCGCTTTACACGCTGCAATGTATCTTACAATGTGTCGGCGGGGTCACGTCGTAAGTGACGCTCATCCGGCATTGTAAGGTACATTGCAGTGTGTGACAGCTACGTGCGATTGAACGGTAAAACGTTCATTGTATACACATCGTACCTTTCTCTAAAATTGCACATCAGATTGTTCATCGTACCCGGGGCAGCACACATCGCTGTGTGTGACACCCCGGGAACGATGAACAGATCTTACCTGCGTCCTGCGGCTCCTGGCCGGCAATACAGAAGGAAGGAGGTGGGCGGGATGTTTACGTCCCGCTCAGCTCCGCCCCTCCGCTTCTATTGGCCGGCTGCCGTGTGACGTCGATGTGACGCCAAACGTCCCTCCCACTCCAGGAAGTGGACGTTCGCCGCCCACATCGAGGTCGTATGGACGGGTAAGTACGTGTGACGGGGGTTAATCGTTTATGCGGCACGTTCAACAAATTGAACGTGCCACACATACGATGGGGGTATTGCACATCGCATACGATATCGTATGCGAATTGCAACGTGTAAAGCAGGCTTTAGGTGATATTTTTTATGATTTCACCATATGTACGAAAGTTGTCTTGGCTTTTTGGCTTTTAGAGGTGCAATATATATATATATATATATATATATATATATATATATATATGCAGTGAAAGGTTTAATTTTTTCATAGGCACAGAAACATAGGACTTATACTTTTTGTATTAAATACTTCCTTTGCTCGGTGACATCACACCTGCACACGGGACGAGAATATGAAAGATCGATTTCTGAATCCGGGGTCTCTCATACATTTCTTTGTTGCTCCATCCTGTTATTAATTTTTTTAAATAAAAGTTCATCAGATTCTATTCTGTATATTGTACAGGAAATAAATCTGAAATAAAAATTTCCTATATTCTGTACATATAAATATATGGGAAATGTTAAGTCTTGTAATACTAGTTCTGACCACTAGATGGTGGAATACTAACATGTAATAGGTACATGCTCTGATTCATCAGGGCCGGCAGTGATTTCAGCTGAGTTTGGTCAGGAGTTTGATATTGATTGCATCTTGTTAGGATAGCTCATTAATATCAGATTATTAGGAGTCCAGCACCAAGCGCCCCCACCAATCAGCTCTGCACACCGTGTAGTGGTCGTTCCTGGGTACTGCAGCTCAGCGCCTACTAACTAATTTTTGAGCCAAGTTCCCACGATGAGTATTTGGTGAGATTTTCTGCAGCTAAATTAGGTAATTTGCATTTTTATCGCTTTTTTTCTCCTGCGTTTTCTTGTCTCCTTTTTGGTATGTCATGGTTTGTGCTTTGTTTTGGAAACTTCTCTTGAAGGCTATGTGTACATGACCTCTTTTTTTCAGGCAGATCCCACCCAAAAAAGACCCCTGTTGTGCACAGTATGAACACAGCCTTAACACTTAATCACACTGAGATTTTTGAGGAGTTTTAAAAAAAACAAACAAACCCTGAAAAGAGGGAAAGGGGATTTCCTTTAGAAATAAATTGGAAGAGATTTCCAAGAGTTTTTGAAGCATTTTTTGAAGAGAAATTTGGCAATGATCCACTCCTGAAAACTACAACCCCTGGCAAAAATGATGGACTCACCCGGCTCTGAGGATGTTCATTCAGTTGTTTACTTTTGTTTAAATAAGCAGATCACAGACGGCATAAAACTAAAGTCATTTCAAATAGCAACTTTCTGGCTTTAAGAAACACTAAAAAAATCATGAAAACATAACGTGCTGCCAGTAACGGTTACTTTTCAAGACCAAACAAGGGGAAAAATTATGGAATCACTCAATTCTGAGGTAAAGATAATGGAATAACCCTATAAATTTTCATTTCCAAAACTAACACCTGCATCAAATAAGATCTGCTCGTTAGTGTGCATCTAAAAAGGAGTGATCACACCTTGGAGAGCTGTTCCACCAATTGGACTGACATAAATCATGGCTCTAAAACGAGAGATGTCAATTGAAACAAAAGAAAAGTATCAGACTCTTAAAAGAGAGGAAATTATCACGCAATGTTGTAAAAGATGTTGGTTGTTCACAGTCAGCTGTGTCTAAAATCTGGACCAAATACAAACAACATGGGAAGGTTGTTAAAGGCAAACATACTGGTAGACCAAGGAAGACATCAAAGCTTCAAGACAGGAATCTTAAAGCAATATGTCTCCAAAACAGGAAATGCACAACAAAATAAATGAGTAACAAATGGGAGAAAACTGGAGTCAATGTCTGTGACCGAACTGTAAGAAACCGCCTAAAGGAAATGAAATTTACATACAGAAAAGCTAAACAATATAAAGATGACTGCCTGAAGAGAACATGTAAATTTCCAGAGACATTGATGATATGGGAATGCATGTCAGGTAAAGGCACTGGGGAGATGGCTGTCATTACATCTTCAATAAATGCCCGAGTTTACATTGAAATTTTGGACACTTTTCTTATCCCATCAATTGAAAGGATGTTTGGGGATGATGAAATCATTTATCAAGATGATAATGCATCCTGCCATACAGCAAAAACTGAAAACATTTCTTGAAAGAAGACACATAAGGTCAATGACATGGCCTGCAAATAGTCCAGATCTCAATCCAATTGAAAATCTTTGGTGGAAGTTGAAGAAAATGGTCCATGACAAGGCTCCAACCTGCAAAGCTGATCTGGCAACAGCAATCAGAGAATGTTGGAGCCAGATTGATGAAGAGAACTGTTTGTCTCTCATTAAGTCCATGCCTCAGAGACTGCAAGCTGTTATAAAAGCCAGAGGTGGTGCAACAAAATACTAATGATGTATTGGAGTGTTTTTTTGTTTTGGTTTTTCATGATTCCATAATGTTTCCCCCTGTTTGGTCTTGAACAGTAACCATTACTGGCAGCACATTATGTTTTCAGGATTTTTTTTAGTGTTTCTTAAAGCCAGAAAGTTGCCATTTGAAGTGACTTTAGTTTTGTGCCATGTCTGTGATCTGCTTTTTTTTAAACAAAAGTAAACAACTGAATGAACATCCTCAGAGCCAAGTGAGTCTATAATTTTTGCCAGGGGTTGTATGTTCAAACATAGCCTTAGAAGATGTTAGAAGTCGGGAACAGATCCACGATTCCCACTGAAGGGGAGGTCTGACGGTGTGAGTCGGGGGGAGGTAAGACGGTGTGTGGACCCTCACCCACTGGCTAGACACACAAAAAAGGGTCCCTGTGTAAGAACAATATATGGGTCCTTTGCAGCCCAAGAGTTCAGCAAAATCTACAACTTCACCTGACTTGGAGGTAGAAATGGGCACCAATTGGTTGCACCAATGACATATCTGCTCCTGCCTCCACCGACAGAACTATTACCGGGGTCATGTGTATTCCCGTTGGTGCGCAGTATAGTGGTGCACCTCTAACGAACCTTTGGGTCTCAGACACCAAGACCCTGAGATCTTTTCGCCCCCTAGTAACATGTGGCGCACCTGTAACCAACCTCTAGGTCTCAGACACCAAGGCCCCAAGGTGTCTGCACCTCCTAGTAACATGGGGAACAGGAGCACTGGTCACCAACCTCTGGGTCTGAAACACCAATGCCCCGAGGCTTCTGTGCCCCCTAGTAACATGGGGCGTACCTCTAACCAATCTCTGGGTCTCAGACTCCAAGGCCCCGAGGCTTCTGCACCCCTTAGTAACATAGGGCGCACCTCTAACCAACATCTGAGTCTCAGACACCAAGGCCCCAAGGCCTCTGCGCCCCCTAGTAACATGTGGCGCACCTCTAACCAACCTCTGGGTCTCAAACACCAAGGCCCCAAGGCCTCTGCGCCCCATAGTAACATGCGGTGCACCTCTCACCAACCCCTGAGTCTCAGATATCCAGCCCCTGAAGTCTCTGCGCCCCCTAGTAACATGGGGCACATCTCTCACCAACCTCTGAGTCTCAGATATCCAGGCCCCGAGGTCTCTGCGCCCCCTAGTAACATGGGGCACATCTCTCACCAACCCCTGGGTCTCAGATATCCAGGCCCTGAGGTCTCTGCGCCCCTTAGTAACATGGGGCACATCTCTCACCAACCTCTGAGTCTCAGATATCCAGGCCCCGAGGTCTCTGCGCCCCCTAGTAACATGGGGAGCACTTCTCACCAACCTCTGGGTCTCAGATACCCTGGCCTCGATGTCTCTGCAACCCTAGTAACAGGGGGCATATCTTTCACCAACCTCTGGGTCTCAGATACTCAGGCCCGGAGGTTTCTGCGCCCCCTAGTAACAGGGGTCACACCACTCACCAACCTCTGGGTCTCATACACCAAGGCCCCGAGGCCTCTGCACCCGCTAGTAACATGGGCCACAACTCTAACCAACCTCTGGGTCTAAGACACCAAGGCCCCGAGGCCTCTGCGCCTCCTAGTAACTTCAGGCGCACCTCTCATCAACCTCTAGGTCTCAGACACCAAGGCACCAAGGCCTCTGTGCCCCCTAGTAACTTCAGGCGCACCTCTCACCAACCTCTGGGTCTCAGACACCAAGGCCCCGAGGCCTCTGCACCCCCTAGTAACATGGGCCACAACTCTAACAAACCTCTGGGTCTAAGACACAAAGGCCCCAAGGCCTCTGCACCTCCTAGTAACTTCAGGCGCACCTCTCACCAACCTCTGGGTCTCAGACATCAAGGCCCCGAGGCCTCTGCGCCCCCTACACCCTCCCCTCGGGTGGACAGAATATGGGAAACGTATCTGTTTTTAATCCCTTGTCGTCTACCTGTTATAAAGAGATCGTCTAGTTCTCTTCTCTATAGTAACTAAGTACCGGCCGTGTGGAAAATTACCGAGAAATCCTCACCCTTGTGCGTTAGTGAAATTTACTGTTGCCAGGACAATGGGCCACAAATGAGGAAAACGTGCTGTTCCCAGGATCTTGTCCTCCGAGCTGTAAATTGTGCTGTACAGCCCTGATAAATGTATCCCCGGCTCCTTACAGCAAGGTCACTCGTTCCTTGCCGCTAGGGCCGGGCCGGTGTTTGTTGTGGATCCCATCCAGGAACGTTAACTTGTCACATTGCATGAAAAGTGAGAATTACATCTGTGGAGCCGCAGTTACAGGGTCACACGGTGCTGAGACGTGTCAGAATATTAGTCCGTGTTCTCTGGTGATGAGAGAGGTGCAGAAAGGTGCCGGCCTCGTGTATGCGGCCATATCAGGATCCGCAACATGTACGCAGCTATATCAGAATCCATAATACGTACACGGCCATATCAGGATCTGTAATATTTACGCGGCCATATCAGGATCCATAATATATACTCTGCCAAATAAGGATCCGTAATATACAGTACGTACGTGGGAATATCAGGATCCGTAATATGTACTTGTGTGGCGCCCCTGACCTGGTCAGGGACCACTGAGTACTGCACCCATGCTGGGAGCAGTACAATACAGGTAATCCAGAAGGCTGACCGAGGTGTGACTACACAGGCGCATAGTAATCAGGTCTCACACATGTACCTTTGGGAGGACTCCTGAGAGCTTCCAGAAGGGGGGCGTGGCCTCCATGTCCACTCAAGGGGTGTGGTAGAGAGCCTGGTTGCTAGGTGGCGTAGGCAGGCACAGTGGGGAAGGAAGGAGAGAGGAGTGATATAGGGGAAGGAAGTGGAGGAGTGAGGAGCGAGTCGGTGAAGCAGTGTCAAGGGAGGAGGAAGTTAGTGTTAGGAGAGCAGACGTGCAGGACCCACGAGTGAGCCGGTTTAGTGCGCAGCTCAGGGAGAGTGGAAGCAGACCCTGGAGCTGTTGCAGTCTAACAGAGTCCGCGCAGTGACTACCGATGGGGGAGATCGGTCACCTGGTAGTGCCAACCAAAATCCACCCAAGGCTAGAGAGAGCAACGGAGTGGCAGAGTAAGGGGACTGCCAGGTTGGTACCAGGCCCGCGGGGGTAACAGGTCCCAGTGCAGAGATAGCTTCACCTTTCTTCTGCCAAACCTGCCTGAGGGGGCACTTCAGACCCACACCTCACCACTACAGAGTCCGCAGCCACGTAGCGAAGAGAGGGCCCATAGCTCACAGGAGGCAAGCAGCCAGAGTGACCTGGTCCAGGCTATAAGCAAACGGGCCGAAACGAGGGGAGAACAGGCAGCAGCAACTTCCCTGGGTGACCCCCGTAGGGACTGCAAGTCGGGGTCACCACAAACACAAAGGGCTAAGGAAGGCGAGTTGGTAGTCACCCTCATCAGCCAGCTGGCAGGATACCTGGTTCCAGCCTGGTTCATCCCAGCTGCGCCCGAGTTACTCACTCTGCCACCTAACGTGAGTAAAATCCCTAAAAGACTGTTTGGACTCTGCCTGAGTCATTCTGCGACTTGTGGTTCCACACACCTACACAGGCCCCTGGGGCTTGCCTCACTCTCGGGAGGCCACTACAACTGACTGCACCCACCATCAGCCTCAGGCACCCCTTAATCTGCAGTGGCGGTCCCCACTGACCGCAATACCGAGAGTGGCGTCACGAAAATCCTAAAAGAAGGTTCCCTACCTGTGACCAGACTGTTCCATCCACGTGGAGTCCCTGAAGGTAATGCACCGACACAGCAACGGCACCTGCGGGGCTCCACATCTGCCATATCAGGATCTGTAATATGTACACGGCCATATCAGGATCCATAATACACTGTGTGTAGAATTATTAGGCAAATGAGTATTTTGATCACATGATGCTTGTTATACATGTTGTCTTACTCCAAGCTGTATAGGCTTGAGAGCCAACTACCAATTAAGTAAATCAGGTGATGTGCATCTATGTAATGAGGAGGGGTGCAGTGTAATGACATCAACACCCTATATAAGGGGTGCTTAATTATTAGGCAACTTCTTTTCCTTTGGCAAAATGGGTCAGAAAAGAGATTTGACGGGTTCTGAAAAGTCCAAAGAGATATCTTGCAGAGCGATGCAGCAGTCTTGAAATTGCCAAACCTTTGAAGCGTGATCACCGAACAATCAAGCGTTTCATGGCAAATAGGCAACAGGGTCGCAAGAAGCGTGTTGGGCAAAAAAGGCGCAAAATAACTGCCAATGAATTGGGGAAAATGAAGCGTGAAGCTGCCAAGATGCCATTTGCCACCAGTTTGGCCATATTTCAGAGCTGCAACGTTACTGGAGTATCAAAAAGCACAAGGTGTGCCATACTCAGGAACATGGCCAAGGTAAGGAAGGTTGAAAAACCACCACATCTGAACAAGAAACATAAGATAAAACGTCAAGACTGGGCGAAGAAATATCTTAAGACTGATTTTTCAAAGGTTTTATGGACTGATGAAATGAGAGTGACTCTTGATGGGCCAGATGGGTGAGCCAGAGGCTGGATCAGTAAAGGGCAGAGAGCTCCACTCCGACTCAGACGCCAGCAAGGTTGAGGTGGGCACTGGTATGGGCTGGGATCATCACAGATGAACTTGTGGGACCTTTTCGGGTTGATGATGGAGTGAAGCACAACTCCCAGACCTACTGCCAGTTTCTGGAAAACAACTTCTTCAAGCAGTGGTACAGGAAGACGTCGGTATCATTCAAGAAAAACATGATTTTCATGCAGGACAATGCTCCATCACATGCATCCAACTACTCCACAGCGTGGCTGGCCAGTAAAGGTCTAAAAGATGAAAAAATAATTAAATGGCCCCCTTGTTCACCTGATCTGAACCCCATAGAGAACCTGTGGTCCCTCATAAAATGTAAGATCTACAGGGAGGGAAAACAGTACACCTCTCGGAGCAGTGTCTGGGAGACTGTGGTGGCTGCTGCACGCAATGTTCATCGTAAACAGATCAAGCAACTGACAGAATCTATGGATGGCCGGCTGCTGAGTGTCATCAGAAAGAAAGGAGGCTATATTGGTCACTAATTTTTGGGGTTTTGTTTTTGCATGTCAGAAATGTTTATTTCTAAATTTTGTGCAGTTATATTGGTTTACCTGGTGAAAATAAACAAGTGAGATGGGAATATATTTGGATTTTATTAAATTGCCTAATAATTCTGCACAGTAATAGTTACCTGCACAAACAGATATCCTCCTAAGATAGCCAAATCTAAAAAAACCCACTCCAACTTCCAAAAATATTAAGCTTTGATATTTATGAGTCTTTTGGGTTGATTGAGAATGACCTGGTATCATGATTCTCCAGGTCAGGACAATCACGGCGATACCAAACTTGTGTAGTTTTTTTTTCAGTAGCTAAAAAAACCGTTCATGAGTCTGTAAAAAAACCTTTTTGCGTCGCCTTTTTCTGAATCTGTAACTGTTATTTTTCTGTTTACGGCGCGGTATGAGGTCTTGGGGTTTTTTTTGCATGGAGAGCTGTAGTTTTTATTGCTATTATTTTGGGATGCTTACAAAATTTAATTTTGGTTTTAGTTGATTTTTTTTTCGGTAGGTGCAGGCATCTTAAAAAAAATAGTAATTCTGGCATTTTGAATAATTTTTAATGACATTCACCGTATAATTAATTATTTTTATACGTGGACAGACTGGAATTTTATGGTCAGGGTGATACCAAATATATTTATTTCTCCTTTTTTTTTTTTTTTTTCAAGTACTTTCATTTTTAAGCTAAGAAAAGGGGTATATGGAGGATTAAAATATTTATTTGTTTTAAACTCCACAACCGCTGTGAGTAAAAATGAACACTTTCACCAGAAGGTCTGGGATACCAAAGCTCACAGACCAAAACAGAATAAACTATAGCTGGCATGGGTAGAAGATTTCATCCAGCATAAATAGGAGGGGAGCAGATGTGATTGGTTTCCCCACCACAAGTGGTCAAAGTAGCTAAAAAGCAGACCAGCAGAGATCATCTCTTGCTAGCCTGCCTATGAATCAGCACACAGCAGGTCAACGTCCGAGTATGTCTGTGTTGATGCCAGACACCAGAGAAACCATCGGGTGACGTGTCAAATCTGCAATATGAACAGAGCCCGACGCCATCATGACAGTCGGCAAAGGTTGGGCAAAACTCTGTGTGACTGTCGGGGAGTGTTAATGTGATGCACCCACCAGGGATGTGGGGCACTCGTTATCGGGCCGCAGTCCTGCTTCTGGGATGCCGGCGGTGTTGTTAAATGGGAAATGATGGGGCTGATGGGAGTTATTCGTGATGCCACCTGTGGTACTCGGCCAGTGACAGCCGACGCTGCAGGATGTGAACCGCTGGGGCAGATGGTGGCGCAGCTTGGATGGTGTAGCTCTCCACAGGTAGAGCTGGGCCCCAGGGATGTTGGGAGTAGTAGTCTTGACACTGGATAGAGGGACTCAACGTTGGGGTGCAGGACTGAGGCCACCTATAATAACTGGACAACACAAGGGCTGTAGTTTTCTTTACCTCTTACTTGATGGTAGAGTGTACAAGCCTGGGAGACTGGTCCAGTAGGTAACAAAGGTCCGGTCAGCCTGGAAGCAATTGAGGGGATCCACCTAGCCAAGTGGGTTGGAGGCCTTCCTTCTAGCGCTGTAGTGTGCAGGTCCCAGTGGCTTGGAGCTAAACTGTGATCCTTTCATCTCACATTGGTAATGATTCTCACCCGTATGGCAGGCAGCGCGTGTCCTTTACTGGTGCTGCTCTTTGATCATGGCTCCTGCCTCTACTATGCTGCTGTGCCCCAGGCACTTGGTGGGTCAGGAGACTTGCAATCTTCTGCCTTCCGGATTCTGCTGGTGGGACTTTAGTACCCACGTGGCCTAGGGCTCCGGTGCCCTGTGATCTGCGCTCGATCCTGATACAGCTTAGTTACAGCTTCCTTCTCAGAGACTGTCTCCACTGTTCTGTCTAGTTTAGTTTCACTTTCCTGTGTCTGTGTGTTCCTAACTCCACTGCCAGGCCAGAATGCATAGGGAAGCTCCCCTCAAACCGGCGTCTCGAGCTCCCCCTTCTGGTCTGGAGTAGTAGTGTTGAGTGCTGGTCACCTAGCATGGGAGACCCCCCCTTCTTGCTTCCAGGCATAGCATCACCCCCTGTGGGGAGGGCAATGTTACTGTGGCAACCGGACCACTGGGGTGCCACAAATGCATTTTGTTATTATTATTATTTTTAAATGCCAAACAACCCCTTTATTGCCATTTTGCCTTCCCAGTTCTGCATTCTTCTACACTGTACAGATTATTACATTGTCTCTCTGCTTTGGGGGAGTCTATAGTCTTCATGTGCCCTTATAGGAAATAAGGACAGGGGTTGTAATGAGTAGACTATCCTCTTCAATAAATACTATTTAAAAAGCTGCCACTAGGGGGAGTCAAACTGAACATACATTTATACAGATCCCAACAAAACCATTAGTGACTTTGGAGAAATGGAGAGAATACATTGGAAAACTTTTCATACTTAATAGTTATGAATCATGTCAACAAAAAGTAGCACGTAAAATGAGACATAAAAAGTATTCTTCATGCACAGATCATTGGGTGTTTGTCACCAAATCAAGCAACTTGCTCAAGATATAACATTTTATATGCTCCATTTATTTGGGTTGGAAAAGTCTCACATTATTCATAGTTTTTTTTTTTTCTTCTAATGGTCCTACATAAATTCTTCTACAATTTGCTCCCCCTAGTGGCAGCCTTGCCCTGAAAAAGGTGTAGCGTTTACAGGACAGATGAATGAATATGATAATAGAAGCAACATTTAGCCTAAATTTTGCTAGATTAGATTACCTCGTGACTTCATATTTTTAAAGGGTATTCTCAAGCTGTCTCTTGAGCAGCTCCGAGCTCTGCAGTTTCCTTACTTCCTGGTTTCAGGGGGGCGGGCTTTTCTTCTTGAGTGACAGTTCTGGTGAGCAGCAGAGCTGCAGTATTAGTAGAACTATAAACCCCAGCACAAGCTTTGCTATAACACACAGTGGTTAGTTCTGCATCTACACTTTTATCACTGTATTTACATGTAGATATAACAAGGCATTTTAAAAAGCACACAGCTCCGGAAAGTGAGAGTTGTGATTAGGAGATGTTTTTCTGGAATCTGGTGATGGTGGGGGCTGGTGATTTTGCAAGACTTCTAACTGAAGCTGAAAGGGAGGGGAGGGAGATGAGCAGATTACAGCTATTTAGAAATCAATGTAACTACTGCACACACTCAACAAGGATCTGATGGTCAAGCTCCATGTTAACAGCTGTACACTCTGTAAGATAAAAGTTCTTATTACAGGAGAATGACAGCAGATATAAAAGGCAAACTTATTTATTTATGTATGTAAAGCAATTTAATAACTTGAGAGCACTCTTTTAATTCTGGGTTTGTTTTCAGGCTGGAAGTGACGGAGAAACTATCGGAAACTGTCCATTTTCTCAGCGTTTATTTATGATTCTCTGGCTAAAAGGCGTCATATTCAGCGTCACCACGGTGGATCTGAAAAGGTAACTTCACAGTTCTGATCTGTCATTGTAAGGCCTCTTGCACACGTTCGTGAAAAACCACGCACGTTTTTCACGGACGAGTCAGAGGTGCGTTTTGCCCTCCGTGAGCCGTGTTTATGGCCTACGTGTGTTCTCCATGTGTTATCTGTGAAAACACACGGAGAACAGGAACTTTCTGCTCACCTGTCCCTGGCGTCGCTGTCTGTGGTGCTGATCTTCGATCTCTGGTCCTGCCGACTCCCGCTGCTGCTGCTTCCGGCTGCAGTGAAGTGAATATGCAATGAGCATAATGAGCGGCGGTAGGAAGCAAGTGATAGCAGCGGCAGAGACTGGAGGGCTGGAGAAGGTGAGTAAAGTTTGTTTTTTTTATTTTCTCAAACACGTGTGTTTTCTCCAGCGTGTGTCACACGGAACACCTCTGTGTGGTCCGTTTGCGTTCCGTGTGACACCCGTGATGCCGGAGAAAAACGGACATGTTGACGTATGGAGCACATGGACACACGTATGCTCCACACGTACACACGGTCCATGGCAGAACACGCATGTGAGCGCAAACCCATTGATTTGAATGGGTCTACATGTGCCCGTGTCTCCGGTACGTGAGGAAAAGGACCAAACACGTACCGGAGACAAGGATGTGTGAAAGAGGCCTAAAGCAGATAAATTGCAACCTATTGAAATTGGAACTCTGTGTGGAGAAAAGTATTAGGACAGACCATAATCACTGGATTTAGGTTCTTCATTAAGTCCCATTGCACCCAGTATATAACATCTGGTCCATAGCCCCCAGTGTATAACATCCGACCCCATTGTCCCTTGTGTATAACATCAGGTCCTATCACTCTAGTGTATAACATCGGGTCCCTCACCCCTAGTTTATAATATCTGGCCCCTCGCCCACGGTGTATAACATCCAGTCCTATTGCATCCAGTGTATAACATCTGGTCCCTTACCCCCGGTGTATAACATCGGGCCCCATTGCCTCAGTGTATAACATCGGGCCCCATTGCCTCAGTGTATAACATCCGGCCCCATTGCCTCAGTGTATAACATCGGGCCCCATTGCCTCAGTGTATAACATCCGGCCCCATTGTCCCCAGTGTATAACATCAGGTCCTATCACTCTAGTGTATAACATCGGGTCCCTCACCCCTTGTTTTAATATCTGGCCCCTCGCCCACGGTGTATAACATCGAGCCCCATCACCCCCAATGTATAACATCTGGCCCCATCACCCCCAATGTATAACATCTGGCCCCATCACCCCCAATGTATAACATCTGGCCCCATCACCCCCAATATATAACATCTGGCCCCATCACCCCCAATGTATAACATCTGGCCCCATCACCCTCAATGTATAACATCTGGCCCCATCACCCCCAATGTATAACATCTGGCCCCATCACCCCCAATGTATAACATCTGGCCCCATCGCCCCCAATGTATAACATCTGGCCCCATCACCCCCAATGTATAAGATATGGCCCCATCACCCCCAATGTATAACATCTGGCCCCTCGCCCCAATGTATAACATCTGGCCCCTCGCCCCCAATGTATAACATCTGGCCCCATCACCCCCAATGTATAACATCTGGCCCCATCACCCCCAATGTATAACATCTGGCCCCTCACCCTCAATGTATAACATCTGGCCCCTCGCCCTCAATGTATAACATCTGGCCCCTCGCCCCAATGTATAACATCTGGCCCCTCAAACCCAATGTATAACATATGGTCCCTCGCCCCCAATGTATAACATCTGGCCCCTCACCCCAATGTATAACATCTGGCCCCATCACCCTCAATGTATAACATCTGGCCCCATCACCCCCAATGTATAACATCTGGCCCCATCACCCCCAATGTATAACATCTGGCCCCTCACCCTCAATGTATAACATCTGGCCCCATCACCCCCAATGTATAACATCTGGCCCCTCACCCCAATGTATAACATCTGGCCCCTCGCCCCAATGTATAACATCTGGCCCCTCGAACCCAATGTATAACATATGGTCCCTCGCCCTCAATGTATAACATCTGGCCCCTCGCCCCAATGTATAACATCTGGCCCCATCACCCCCAATGTATAACATCTGGCCCCTCACCCCCAATGTATAACATCTGGCCCCTCGCCCCAATGTATAACATCTGGCCCCTCACCCCCAATGTATAACATCTGGCCCCTCGCCCTCAATGTATAACATCTGGCCCCTCGCCCCAATGTATAACATCTGGCCCCTCGAACCCAATGTATAACATATGGTCCCTCGCCCCCAATGTATAACATCTGGCCCCTCGCCCCAATGTATAACATCTGGCCCCTCGCCCTCAATGTATAACATCTGGCCCCTCGCCCCAATGTATAACATCTGGCCCCTCGAACCCAATGTATAACATATGGTCCCTCGCCCCCAATGTATAACATCTGGACCCATCACCCCCAATGTATAACATCTGGCCCCATCACCCCCAATGTATAAGATATGGCCCCATCACCCTCAATGTATAACATCCGGCCCCATCACCCCCAATGTATAACATCTGGCCCCTCGCCCCAGTGTATAACATCTGGCCCCTCGCCCCAGTGTATAACATCTGGCCCCATCACCCCCAATGTATAACATCTGGCCCCATCACCCTCAATGTATAACATCTGGCCCCATCACCCCCAATGTATAACATCTGGCCCCATCACCCTCAATGTATAACATCTGGCCCCATCACCCTCAATGTATAACATCTGGCCCCATCACCCCCAATGTATAAGATATGGCCCCATCACCCTCAATGTATAACATCCGGCCCCATCACCCCCAATGTATAACATCTGGCCCCATCACCCTCAATGTATAACATCCGGCCCCATCACCCCCAATGTATAACATCTGGCCCCTCGCCCCAATGTATAACATCTGGCCCCTCGCCCCAATGTATAACATCTGGCCCCATCACCCCCAATGTATAACATCTGGCCCCATCACCCTCAATGTATAACATCTGGCCCCATCACCCCCAATGTATAACATCTGGCCCCTCGCCCCCAATGTATAACATCTGGCCCCATCACCCCCAATGTATAAGATATGGCCCCATCACCCCCAATGTATAACATCTGGCCCCTCGCCCCAATGTATAACATCTGGCCCCTCGCCCCCAATGTATAACATCTGGCCCCATCACCCCCAATGTATAACATCTGGCCCCTCGCCCCCAATGTATAACATCTGGCCCCTCGCCCCAATGTATAACATCTGGCCCCTCGCCCCCAATGTATAACATCTGGCCCCTCGCCCCAATGTATAACATCTGGCCCCTCGCCCCCAATGTATAACATCTGGCCCCTCGCCCCAATGTATAACATCTGGCCCCATCACCCCCAATGTATAACATCTGGCCCCATCACCCCCGATGTATAACATCTGGCCCCTCACCCTCAATGTATAACATCTGGCCCCTCGCCCTCAATGTATAACATCTGGCCCCTCGCCCTCAATGTTTAACATCTGGCCCCATCACCCCCAATGTATAACATCTGGCCCCATCACCCCCAATGTATAACATCTGGCCCCATCACCCCCAATGTATAACATCTGGCCCCTCACCCTCAATGTATAACATCTGGCCCCTCGCCCTCAATGTATAACATCTGGCCCCATCACCCCCAATGTATAACATCTGGCCCCATCACCCCCAATGTATAACATCTGGCCCCATCACCCCCAATGTATAACATCTGGCCCCTCGCCCTCAATGTTTAACATCTAGCCCCTCGCCCCAATGTATAACATCCGGCCCCATCACCCCCAATGTATAACATCTGGCCCCATCACCCCCAATGTATAACATCTGGCCCCATCACCCCCAATGTATAACATCTGGCCCCATCACCCCCAATGTATAACATCTGGCCCCATCACCCCCAATGTATAACATCTGGCCCCATCACCCCCAATGTATAACATCTGGCCCCATCACCCCCAATGTATAACATCTGGCCCCTCACCCTCAATGTATAACATCTGGCCCCTCGCCCTCAATGTATAACATCTGGCCCCTCGAACCCAATGTATAACATATGGTCCCTCGCCCCCAATGTATAACATCTGGCCCCTCGCCCCAATGTATAACATCTGGCCCCATCACCCTCAATGTATAACATCTGGCCCCATCACCCCCAATGTATAACATCCGGCCCCATCACCCCCAATATATAACATCTGGCCTCATCACCCCCAATGTATAACATCCAGCCCCATCAGCCCCAGTGTATAACATCCGGCCCCATCACCCCCAATGTATAACATCTGGCCCCTCGCCCTCAATGTATAACATCTAGCCCCTCGCCCCAATGTATAACATCTGGCCCCATCACCCCCAATGTACAACATCTGGCCCCATCACCCTCAATGTATAACATCTGGCCCCTCACCCTCAATGTATAACATCTGGCCCCTCGCCCCCAATGTATAACATCTGGCCCCATCACCCCCAATGTATAAGATATGGCCCCATCACCCTCAATGTATAACATCCGGCCCCATCACCCCCAGTGTATAACATCTGGCCCCTCGCCCCAATGTATAACATCTGGCCCCATCACCCCCAATGTATAACATCTGGCCCCTCGCCCCCAATGTATAACATCTGGCCCCTCGCCCCCAATTTATAACATCTGGCCCCATCACCCCCAATGTATAACATCTGGCCCCTCGCCCCCAATGTATAACATCTGGCCCCTCGCCCCCAATGTATAACATCTGGCCCCTCGCCCCCAATGTATAACATCTCGCCCCTCGCCCCCAATGTATAACATCTGGCCCCTCGCCCCCAATGTATAACATCTGGCCCCATCACCCCCAATGTATAACATCTGGCCCCTCGTCCTCAATGTATAACATCTAGCCCCTCGCCCCAATGTATAACATCTGGCCCCTCGCCCCCAATGTATAACATCTGGCCCCATCGCCCCCAATGTATAACATCTGGCCCCTCACCCCCAATGTATAACATCTGGCCCCATCACCCCCAATGTATAACATCTGCCCCTCGCCCCCAGTGTATAACATCTGGCCCCTCACCCCCAGTGTATAACATCTGGCCCCTCGCCCCCAATGTATAACATCTGGCCCCTCGCCCCCAATGTATAACATCTGGCCCCTCGCCCCAATGTATAACATCTGGCCCCTTGCCCCCAATGTATAACATCTGGCCCCTCGCCCCCAATGTATAACATCTGGCCCCTCGTCCCCAATGTATAACATCTGGCCCCTCGCCCCCAATGTATAACATCTGGCCCCTCACCCCCAATGTATAACATCTGGCCCCTCGCCCCCAATGTATAACATCTGGCCCCTCGCCCCCAATGTATAACATCTGGCCCCTCGCCCCCAATGTATAACATCTGGCCCCTCGCCCCCAATGTATAACATCTGGCCCCTCGCCCCCAATGTATAACATCTGGCCCCATCACCCCCAATGTATAAGATATGGCCCCATCACCCCCAATGTATAAGATATGGCCCCTCGCCCCCAATCTATAACATCTGGCCCCTCGCCCCCAATGTATAACATCTGGCCCCATCACCCCCAATGTATAACATCTGGCCCCATCACCCCCAATGTATAACATCTGGCTCCTCGCCCCCAATGTATAACATCTGGCCCCTCGCCCCCAATGTATAACATCTGGCCCCTCGCCCCCAATGTATAACATATGGCCCCATCACCCAATGGCTTTTGGTAGGAATCTCACTGATACCCGCACGGTCTTGTGATACATTTTCAAATCAATGATAAAACAATATCTACAAGCATCTCCCCGTAGTGATGAATTCAAATGCAAAAAGTGGCTCCAAATAAGCCAACCAATAGGTGGTAAAAAGTTAGCCTAAGGAGCCTAATAATGCATAAAAGATGCACGGGCACAAGTTTTGCATTGTCATATTTGACACAATTGTTACATTTGCAGGAATCAATGGGGCAGATTTACCAGTCCTGTCCATTATTCACACTGTGGGATCTTAGGGGTACTTTGCACGTTGCGACATCGCTAGCCGATGCTATCGATGCCGAGCAAGAAAGTCCCCGCCCCCGTCGCACATGCGATATCTTGCGATAGCTGCCGTAGCGAACATTATCGCTACGGCAGCTTCACACGCACTTACCTGCCCTGCGACGTCGCTCTGGCCAGCAAACCGCCTCCTTCCTAAGGAGGCGGGTCGTGCGGTGTCACAGCGACGTCACACGGCAGGCGGCCAATAGAACCGGAGGGGCGGAGATGAGCGGGACGTAAACATCCCGCTCACCTCCTTCCTTCCGCATAGCCGGTGGAGGCAGGTAAGGAGAAGTTCCTCGCTCCTGCGGCTTCATACACAGCGATGTGTGTTGCCGCAGGAATGAGGAACAGCATCGTATCTCCTATTGGTGCGACATTATGAAAATAACTACTACACAGATCACCGATTTACGACACTTTTGCGATCGTTTATCGGCGCATCTAGGCTTTACACGTTGCAACGTCGTTACCGGCGCCGGATGTGCGTCACTTTCGATTTCACCCTGACGATATCGCAGTAGCGATGTCGCAACGTGCAGAGTACCCCTTAGACGACAGATTAAACTGCACTAAACACATCACAGTGACTAAATTTGTCTCATCTTTACCTACTATGTCTAAAGGCCCCGTTACACACAACGACGTATCTAACGATATATCGCCGGGGTCACGGATTCTGTGACGCACATCCGGCATCGTTAGCGACGTCGTTGCGTGTGACACCAACGGACGTCCGTTAACGATCAAAAATACTCACCTTATCGTTGATCGTTGACACGTCGTTCATTTTCAAAAAATCGTTGATTGTTGCAGGACGCAGGTTGTTCGTCGTTCCCGAGGAAGCACACATCGCTACGTGTGACACCTCGGGAGCGACGAACACAGCTTACCTGTGGCCGCCGGCAATGAGGAAGGAAGGAGGTGGGCGGGATGTTACAGCCGCTCATCTCCGCCCGTCCACTTCTATTGGGCGGCCGCTTAGTGACGCCGCTGTGACACCGCACGGACCGCCCCCTTAGAAAGGAGGCGGTTCGCCGGCCACAGCGACATCGCTAGGCAGGTAAGTCCGTGTGACGGCTCCTAACGATTTTGTGTGCCACGGGCAGCGATTTGCCCGTGACGCACAAACGACAGGGGCGGGTGCTTTCACCAGCGATATCACTGCGTGTAACACCCCTTTAACTTTCGCACTTATCGATTGGATGATTTTGAAGCCTAGTTTTATACCTTAATTTTGGTGCAATTTTATGTCATACCTTCTTAGCAAATGAAGTGCTGAAAACCCATCTAAAACATAAAAGATAAGGCAACATTATCTCGTTTTGGAAATTTTGGTTCCAAAATCTAGATGCAAAATAGTCTACGAGTTCCAGAAGGTTATATACGTACAGTACTTTGAAAAAATATTCATACCACGTGAACTTTTCCACTTCATTTTCACGTTACACCCACAAAATTAAATTAATCTGCAGCAATTTTATGTGATCTACCGTCGCTAAGTGACACGCTTTTGTGTAGTGTAAAGAAAATTATTTTCTAAATATTTTAAAATATAAATCTCAAAATTGTGACTTGCATTTGTATTCAACCCCTCTAGTCAGAATCACTAAATACAATTCTGAATGACCAAGTGCCTTCAGAAGTCTCCTAATTAGTAAATGGAGTCCACCTGTGTGTAATGTATTCCCAGTATAATACAGCTGTTCTGTCAAGGCCTCAGAGGTTTGTGTGAGAACAATAGGGATGAAACAGCATCATGAAAACCAAGGAACACACCGGACAGGTCAGGGATAAAGTGGAGAAGAGTAAAGCAGGGTTAGATTATAAAAAATAGCCCAAGCTCTGAACATCTCATGGAGCTCTGTTCAATCCATCATCAAAAAATAACAGTATTGCACAAATGCAAACCTACCAAGCCATGGCCGCCCACCTACACTGACATCCCAAGAAGGAGAGTAGTCAGTAGTAGTAAGAGAAGTAGCCAAGAGGCCCATGGTCACTGGAGGAACTGCAGAGATCACAGACCAGGGGGGAGAATCTGTCGACAGGACTAGTCCTCCACAAATCTGTTCTTTTATGCAAGAGTGGCAAGAAGAAAGACAATTTTGAAAACAAGACACCATGAGATGTTCCATAATTCCATAAGAATAGTCATGTAGGAGACATAAAGAGCATGTAGAAGAAGATGCTCTGGTTAGAGAAGAACAAATATTAGCTTTTCAAATTAAATGCAAAATGTCATGTATTGCAGAAAACTAACCCTGCACATCACCCTGAAAACATCATCCCCACTGTCACACATGGTGGAGGCAGCATCCTGCTGTGGGGAAGCTTTTCTACAGCAGGGGCACAGTAACTGGCCAGAGGTGATAGGAAGATGGCCGGAAGTACATACAGGACAATCCTGGAGCAAACCCTGTTAGAGGCTGCACAAGACTTTCCAGCAGGACAACGACCCTAAACATCCTGCCAGAGCAACGATGAAGGATTTAGATGAAAGCATATTCATGTGTGTGACCGGCCCAGTCACAGTCCAGACTGAAATCCCATTGAGAATCTGTGACAAGACGTGAAAATTGCTGATTACAGACGTCTCTATCCAACCTCACTGAGCGAGAGCGAGTGTGCAAAGAAGAAAAATGTCACCTCTAGGTGTGCAACCCTGGAGAGACCGACACCAAAAGACTTGCAGCAGTAACTGCAGCAAAAGGTGGTCCTGAAAAGTATTGACTCGGGGGTGATGAATACAAATGCACGTCACAATTTTCAGATTGATATTTTTTTAAATATTTAAAAACTTCACAAATTTTTGCTACTTCTTGTTGTTATATAACATAAAATCCCAATAAAATACATTTAGGTTTGCAGGTGTAACATTGAAAAATGTAGAAACGTAGATGGGGTATGAATACTTTTTCCAGGTGCTGAAACTTCCTGATCATGGGGTATGAATACTTTTTCCAGGTGCTGAAATGTCCTGATCATGGGGTATGAATACTTTTTCCAGGTGCTGAAACTTCCTGATCATGGGGTATGAATACTTTTTCCAGGTGCTGAAACTTCCTGATCATGTCTGTTTTGGGAGAAGCTGTGTGACCACTAACTACAGACTAAATATCATTTTTCATCATCAAGCTTTTGTAAATGTGCAGATGACATTACATGGTTACTAGTGATCGGCGCTCGTCTATATACGATTCTGAACAGGAAATACAACTTTCCCGTACAGGAAACCGGCCGATCTGCACAACCTGGCGCCCGGAACAAACCCGCCCTTCATGACATTCGATGGGGAAGTGAAAACCGATGTAAATAAAATTGAAGAGTTCTTGGAGGAAAAATTAACAGTGCCAAAGTATGTTCTATATTATTGCTTATATTATGTTTGTGTTTATTAAGAACAGAGGAGCAAGAACATTTAGAAGATTTTTCCTTTAGAATTGTCAATTCCAAAATAAGTTGATCTTTGGGGTGTCTATGGGAATCCAAGACCAGCGCCACCACAGGAGAATGTGAGCATTACACATTGCCTACTGAAATCAATGGACTGTCCATCAGACATGAGAGCGAAAATCTATCCTTAAGGCCGCTTTACACACAGCGATATCGATATCGCTAGCGAGTGTACCCGCCCCCGTCGTTATGCGTCACGGGTAAATCACTGCCCGTAGCGCACAACATCGCTTACACCCGTCACACTACTTACCTGCCTAGCGACGTCACTGTTGCCGGTGAACCGCCTCCTTTCTAAGGGGGAGGTTCGTTCGGCGTCACTAAGTGGCCGCCCAATAGCAGAGGAGGGGCGGAGATGAGCGGGCCGAACATCCCGCCCACCTCCTTCCTTCCTCATTTCCGGCAGCCGCAGGTACGAGGTTGTTCCTCGTTCCTGCGGTGTCACACGTAGCGATGTGTGCTGCCGCAGGAACGAGGAACAACCTGTGTCCTGCTACAGCAACGATATTTGGGAACTGGACAGCGTGTCAACGATCAGCGATAAGGTAAGTAAAATTGCTCGGTAACGGTCGTTCGTGCGTTTCACACGCAACGACGTCGCTAACGAGGCCGGATGTGCGTCACGAATTCCGTTACCCCAACGACATCTCGTTAGCGATGTCGTTGCGTGTAAAGCGGCCTTTAGGCAACGTGCGCACGTTGCGTTTTTTCATGCGTTTCCGTAGCGTTTTAATGCAAAAATGCATGCGTTTTGATTTCCAAGCAAAGTCTATGGGAAATTGGGATTTCTTGTGCGCCATGCTTTTAAAAATGCAGAGTTTTAGTTGCAGAAAATTTGTCAAAATCTCTGCGTTTCAAGAAGCAGCATGTCAATTGTTTTTGCCATTTTGGCTGCGTTTTGCTAACATTGAAGTCAATGTGAACTTTCAAAACGCAACCTAAATCAAAAATCCTAGCGTTTTACATGCTTTTTTTGACGATATAGTGCGGTCATGATGTTTCCCTTTTCACACACATATAGTCCGACTAGAAAATAATTTAAAAACAATAATTTAACGTTATTTAATACATAAATATTAGATCACATTAACCTTTTTTACTAAAATTCACTATTTTGTTTATGATTTAAAACATTATATTTGTTATCATTTTTTCCCATTTTTTTCATAGTGTTTGAATGTTAAAACTTTATTTAGTAGTGTATTTGTATTGAAAACGCAATCAGACTTTAAGCAATGAAAAAGCACGTAAAACGCGGTAAAAACGCAGGAAAAATGCATGCGTATTTTTAGCGTTTTTGTGGTCAAAACCAAATTTGACTGACAAAATCTGCCAGAGGATGCGTTCATTTCTGCAAGGTACTGGACACAACGTGCACACACAGCCTAAAGGGCACTTTACACGCTGCGACATCGCTAACGATATATCGTCGGGGTCACGTCGTTAGTGACGCACATCCGGCGCCGTTAGCGACTTCACGTGTGACACCTAGGAGCGATGAGCAACAATCGCAAAAACGTCTAAAACCGTTGATCGTTGACACGTCGCTCCTTTACCAAATATCGTTGGTGGTGCATGCCGCAGGTTGTTCATCGTTCCTGCGGCATCACACATTGCTATGTGTGACACCGCAGGAACAGCGAACATCTCCTTACCTGCGTCCACCGGCAATGAGGAAGGAAGGAGGTGGGCGGCATGTTCCGGCCGCTCATCTCCGCCCCTCCTCTGCTATTGGGCGGCCGCTTAGTGACGTCGCGGTGACGTCGCGGTGACGCCGAATGCACCTCCCCCTTGAAGGAGGGATTGTTCGGCAGTCACAGCGACATCACTGACAAGGTATGTGCGTGTGACGCTGCCGTAGCGATAATGTTCGCTGCGGCAGCAATCACCAAATGTCGCATGAACGACGGGGGCGGGTGCTATCGCTAGCGATGTCGCAGCGTGTAAAGCACCCTTAACAGCTGCAATGTCTCCAGTACAGTAACAGCCCCAGTGCCCCCATGACACTAGCAGAAACTGCACCCCCATAGCTATGAATGCTAAAATAGCTTTGGGAACTGCGATTTCGCCAGTGACCCCAAAAAATTGAGAGCCACATTGATCTCATAAAAAGTAACAACCACAATTTCCCCCATAAGTGTAAAGTGGCGTGGGGCGGTATTCGTGGATGCCTCAGCATGCTGCATGAAATACCTGGTTATCGCGGAGTGTGTCGAGCTTTGTAGTGTGGGATATTTGCCCGTGCAGGCCGCATGTTGCCGCTGATGTCGGCAGAACAAGATCCAATGATGATGATTCATTACCCCAAGGAGACCATCTTTACTCAACGGTTCCTCTTTAGCTTCCTCTACAGCTTAATACACCTGATAGCTGATAGGTAGATAATTCGTTTCCCCAAGGAGATCGATGATTCGTTTCCTCAAGGAGACCATCTTTACTCAACGGTTCCTCTTTAGCTTCCTCTACAGCTTAATACACCTGATAGCTGATAGATAGATGATTCGTTTCCCCAAGGAGATGGATGACTCGTTTCCTCAAGGAGACCATCTTTACTCAACGGTTCCTCTTTAGCTTCCTCTACAGCTTAATACACCTGATAGCTGATAGGTAGATGATTCGTTTCCTCAAGGAGATCGATGATTCGTTTCCTCAAGGAGACCATCTTTACTCAACGGTTCCTCTTTAGCTTCCTCTGCAGCTTAATACACCTGATAGCTGATAGGTAGATGATTCGTTTCCCCAAGGAGATCGATGATTCGTTTCCTCAAGGAGACCATCTTTACTCAACGGTTCCTCTTTAGCTTCCTCTACAGCTTAATACACCTGATAGCTGATAGATAGATGATTCGTTTCCCCAAGGAGATGGATGACTCGTTTCCTCAAGGAGACCATCTTTACTCAACAGTTCCTCTTTAGCTTCATCTACAGCTTAATTCACCTGATAGCTGATAGGTAGATGATTCGTTTCCCCAAGGAGATCGATGATTCGTTTCCTCAAGGAGACCATCTTTACTCAACGGTTCCTCTTTAGCTTCCTCTACAGCTTTATACACCTGATAGCTGATAGATAGATGATTCATTTCCCCAAGGAGATGGATGATTCGTTTCCTCAAGGAGACCATCTTTACTCAACGGTTCCTCTTTAGCTTCCTCTACAGCTTTATACACCTGATAGCTGATAGATAGATGATTCATTTCCCCAAGGAGATGGATGACTCGTTTCCTCAAGGAGACCATCTTTACTCAACGGTTCCTCTTTAGCTTCCTCTACAGCTTAATTCACCTGATAGCTGATAGGTAGATGATTCGTTTCCCCAAGGAGATCGATGATTCGTTTCCTCAAGGAGACCATCTTTACTCAACGGTTCCTCTTTAGCTTCCTCTACAGCTTTATACACCTGATAGCTAATAGATAGATGATTCATTTCCCCAAGGAGATGGATGATTCGTTTCCTCAAGGAGACCATCTTTACTCAACGGTTCCTCTTTAGCTTCCTCTACAGCTTAATACACCTGATAGCTGATAGATAGATGATTCATTTCCCCAAGGAGATGGATGACTCTTTTCCTCAAGGAGACCATCTTTACTCAACGGTTCCTCTTTAGCTTCCTCTACAGCTTTATACACCTGATAGCTGATAGATAGATGATTTTTTTCCCCAAGGAGATGGATGACTCGTTTCCTCAAGGAGACCATCTTTACTCAACGGTTCCTCTTCATCTACAGCTTTATACACCAGATAGTGGGCAGAAATCTTCCAGCTTGATTCAATTGTACAAGGCATATTCAGACACAGTCTCAGTTCCCGCTGGGTTTCCAATGTTACTAGTCCTGTGGGTCCCAGCACAATACAGCCTGGCACTACAGTCCAATTCGTGACAATCACCTTCCCTTCCAGTGTCTCCACGTCCAGTCTCCTCGTAGAGGAGGGGGGTCATGGGTTCTGTCAACATGGCCAGAGAAGATCCTTGTGCTCCTTGATGCTTCCCTATCAACATCTCTTCTCCTCGTTGAGGGAGTAAGAGGTAGCCCGTAGTGCCAGAGTAGAGCCTTGTGCTGGATGCCTGGGGAGAGTCGCTCGGGAAAGTCAACTCTGCTTACGTCTGTCTGTTCTGACCTGTTACAATTTAGGCTTGGGGCCTAGTTGCTAAAGTCTCGTTCTCCATACCCTTCTACCTGGGGCCATTGCGTATGAAGGCCAGTCTCCAGCCTCAGTGTTCTCTAGCGATCCGTGTCTCAGTTGGTACTTAAGGATCACACTATCTTAACTTCAGTCTCCTCTCTTCTTTTCCACCACAAGCCATCCACTGCATGCGGCCTTACCGAACTACAGACTGTCATACGGAGGTTTTTACAAACATCACGACTGTCATGGTGGCGTTGGGATCTGTTCAGACGACAGATTCTGACACTCCGCCTTATTACTTCTCTGATGTCTATGATCAGTAGAGGCAGCTTTGGGCGTCGATCAACAGATTGGCAGTTCATAGGCAGGCTAGGAAGAGTTAATTTCTGCTGGTCTGCTTGTGAGTCTCCTTTTGATCACATGTTGTGGGGGAGCCAATCATATCTGCTCCCCCCTATATATGCTGGCTGGGTTCTTCTTTCTATGCCAGCTATAGTTTCTCAGCTAGTCTGGTGAGGTGTTGAGATCCAGACTAACGTGATTGTTGCAATGTCCAGTAGTGGAGTTATCCCTAGTTGTCTTTTTTCGCTACCTTCCTGCTCTTGCTTTTCTCTTGAGTCTCTCATTGTTTGTGCCAGTGAGTTTCCAGTGTGTTGGAGTTTTGGTCTGTCTTTATCTGTGTTTTCATCTCACTCCTGCCCCTTCCTTTCCTGGTGGGAGGAGAATCAGATTAGTTCTGATCAGGAGCACAGCCAGGCACAAGACTCAGGCATCTCCACCATCAGACCATCAGAAGTAACCCTGAGGTTAGGGATAGCCTAAGGTCCCTTAGTGTGAGGGACAGCATAGGAGCCCCTGTCCCTCACTATCCTAGTTTGGGTCAGCAGCATAGCCAGGCATGAGACTCAAGCATCTCCACCATCAGGAGTAACCCTGAGGTTAGGGATAGCCTACGGTCCCCTAGCATGAGCGACAGAATAGGAGCACCTGTCAGCACCCAGGCCACCTACTTACATGAGAACGACAGCCGCAGCAGCACTCAGGCCACCTCCTTACATGAGAACGACAGCCGCAGCAGCACTCAGGCCACCTCCTTACATGAGAACGACAGCCGCAGCAGCACTCAGGCCAGCTCCTTACATGAGAGAGACAGCCGCAGCAGCACTCAGGCCAGCTCCTTACATGAGAACGACAGCCGCAGCAGCACTCAGGCCAGCTCCTTACATGAGAACGACAGCCGCAGCAGCACTCAGGCCAGCTCCTTACATGAGAACGACAGCCGCAGCAGCACTCAGGCCAGCTCCTTACATGAGAACGACAGCCGCAGCAGCACTCAGGCCAGCTCCTTACATGAGAACGACAGCCGCAGCAGCACTCAGGCCACCTCCTTACATGAGAACGACAGCCGCAGCAGCACTCAGGCCAGCTCCTTACATGAGAACGACAGCCGCAGCAGCACTCAGGCCAGCTCCTTACATGAGAACGACAGCCGCAGCAGCACTCAGGCCAGCTCCTTACATGAGAACGACAGCCGCAGCAGCACTCAGGCCAGCTCCTTACATGAGAACGACAGCCGCAGCAGCACTCAGGCCAGCTCCTTACATGAGAACGACAGCCGCAGCAGCACTCAGGCCACCTCCTTACATGAGAACGACAGCCGCAGCAGCACTCAGGCCAGCTCCTTACATGAGAACGACAGCCGCAGCAGCACTCAGGCCAGCTCCTTACATGAGAACGACAGCCGCAGCAGCACTCAGGCCAGCTCCTTACATGAGAACGACAGCCGCAGCAGCACTCAGGCCAGCTCCTTACATGAGAACGACAGCCGCAGCAGCACTCAGGCCAGCTCCTTACATGAGAACGACAGCCGCAGCAGCACTCAGGCCACCTCCTTACATGAGAAAGACAGCCGCAGCAGCACTCAGGCCACCTCCTTACATGAGAACGACAGCCGCAGCAGCACTCAGGCCACCTCCTTACATGAGAACGACATCTGCAGCAGCACTCAGGCCAGCTCCGTACATGAGAACGACATCCGCAGCAGCACTCAGGCCACCTCCTTACATGAGAACGACAGCCGCAGCAACGCCCAAACAACGACACAAAGTGGGACTAAATGTATCTTGTGGGGCTTTGGTTCTCACACATTGTGACACTGCCGCTGCGTCCTTGTAGGGCGACACAAACAATTGTAACTTTTGCATTTATTCTGTTATTTCAGGTTTCCAAAACTTGTAACAAATCACCCGGAATCCAACTCAGCAGGAAACGACGTGTTTGCTAAATTTTCAGCCTTCATAAAGAATCCCCGGAAAGATCTACATGAAAGTGAGTACAGACTTTATATCCAGTGACTGTAATGTGGGAATGTGAATATCGATGGAAGTGTACTGGGGGCGTGTCAAAGCAGTTGGACTGCTTCTTCCCGGCGACGCCCCCAGTGCACTTACAGCTTGATTTGCATAAGGCTTCTTAATTAGATTTCTCAAGACTGCTGCATCCAATGTCTGCAAAAAAAGTATCATTGTTATTGGTGGAGAAGAGACTACACAGACAAACCTCTATTCCATATGTAAAAGCATGCTGACAGCTTCCTTATAAAGGGTGGGCAACCTTAGTGTGCGGTATGGTGGTCTGTGCCAGGATACAGACACACAGGGGGCTGGATGACACTGGGCAGATGTAGCAGTTACAGGCGGCCATGGAGGGAATCCAGAGTCTCCCCTGTCACATAAGGTCACCGTGCATTGCATATGTAGCTGGGGAATATTATAGATTAGCATCGGTGCTGAGGAGCTGCTCGTTACCTCTCCAGGGGCTTGTGATGGCCGATACACTACAGGTTACCTAATATTCTGCCAGAATCATAAAATATTATTAGTACAGACTCATTTTGAGGAGTACTGTAATGTAATTGTACCGCCCCGCGGGTTCGGCTGCGACCGCCGAGCTGCTCGGATCCGTGCTTGCACTGCAGGTGGTTGCTCAAGCCTCTCACGGACCCGGAGGTCACGTCGCTCTGCAAGGGAGTTGGCGCTACACGCGGGGATTTGGGGTGTTTGGATTTGAGGTGATAGTTCGTGACACCACCCACGGGTTGTGGTGATTGTGGACACCACCTCTGCGGTGAAGGTACGGGGATCCCGGGAGCGGTGTAGTGGCACAGCTAGGTGTTGACCCCTCCGTGGGTAGGGGTAGTTGGTCCTGGGGTCCGGTGGGCCGGGGCCCGGGTGCAGGGGGTAGTGTTGCGGTGCAGCGCGGCGCGGTGCCTGATGGCACTAGTGTACTCACTCTGACACAAGACACTGGAGTCGCTGGTAAACAAAACGGAGTGATGAACGGGGCCCGCAGCCGGCTGCAGTTTCTCCAGATAGGTTGGTAATGTCCGCCTTTCTCCTGCACCTATATATGTGAATCTTGACTCCTGTGTCTAGGCACCGGTAGTCCGCTCCCCGGCGTGTATCTGTCGTAGGAGCCCGTTTGCCCGCAGACGCTGGCCCTTTGGATCTCTGGCCCTTGGCGGTGGCACTTATCCTGAATGGTTGGGCTGTTGCCTTCAATTGGGACTTAGGTGGGAATGAACCCCTTAGGTCCAGACCGCAATCAGTTAATTTGTCTATGGTGGTGGCTTATAGCCTAGTTCGGGGTCTGAGTACCCTGCCTGGTGCTCCGGTATCCAGTTGGCTCCCTCAGTTCCGGCAGGCCACTACCCTGTCCCGGTCCCTTACGGCAGGGTTCCCCAACTCCAGTCCTCAAGGCCCACCAACAGTGCATGTTTTCAGGATTTCCTTAGCATTGCACTGCTGTTGGAACCAGCTCCTGGGCAGGTAACTACATTAACAGCAGTGCAATACTAAGGAAATCCCAAAAACCTGCACTGTTGGTGGGCCTTGAGGACTGGAGTTGGGGACCTCTGCCTTACGGTTCCACCGGTCGTCTTCCCGGTCTCCTGCAGGCGGCCACTACCGTCTGACTCCTTGCCAATGGTGACTGGGCTCCAACCCAGCCACCAGAGTAGTCTTTGGCAGGCCTGAGCACAGGTCTGCTTCTGGACTTGAACTTGACTCCACTCTCTCCTCACAACTCCAACTACTACCACTGCTACTCTGTTTTTCCCGCCTCCAGGCCTGTGAACTCCTTGGTGGGTGGAGCCAACCACCTGGCTCCACCCCCCTGGTGTGGACATCAAACTTGGAGGGTGGTGACAAGGCTTTTAGTTTGACTGCTGTTACCTAACTGAGAAGGGGGGGTTGGTGTGTAGTGTTGTTGTGTCTACCTGGGATGACCTGGATAGTCCAGGGTGTCACATAATGTATGTACACAGTGACTCCACCAGCAGAATAGTGAGTGCAGCTCTGCAGTATAATAGAGGAGGTAACTCAGGATCAGTACAGGATAAGTAATGTATGTACAGAGTGACTGCAGCAGAATAGTGAGTGCAGCTCTGGGGTATAATACAGGAGGTAACTCAGGATCAGTAATGTAATGTATGTACACAGTGACTCCACCAGCAGAATAGTGAGTGCAGCTCTGGAGTATAATACAGGAGGTAACTCAGGATCAGTAATGTAATGTATGTACACAGTGACTCTGTGACGCCCTGGCACAGCCAGGTTGTCACAGAAAGAGTTAATCCTCCTTGGTAATCTGATCTCACACCGGTGCAGCAGGACAAACCACAGCCCCCAGGGTAAGAGAAAAGCAGAGGAGAGGGGAGGGGCTGGAGCAGAGAGTGTGTGGAGGGCAGACAGGACAGAAGTCTGAAGTTGTAGCTCCCAGGCTGGGAGTGAGCGTGCTCTGAAAGGGCCGGGACAGGCCGTAGTGAGGAAGGGGCCAGAACAGGTAGCCGGAGCAGGGTGGTGGCCCCTTGGTACCTGGGTACCCGGATCACTACAGGGGAGTAGATTCCCCGTTCCCGGCTGAGGAGAAAGAGGAAGAGAGTGGAGAGAAAGGCACCTGGCTGCAGGGAAAGAACAACAAGGGCTGCTGCACCGTGTGTGGGACACTAACACCCCCGTACCGAAGGCTGCGGACACCAGCAATTCCTAGTTCACCAGTGACTCCGTGTGACTTTCTTGTAAGTACACCCGTGCCCTCGGGCACCGCACTGCAGCACTGCGCCCTGTTCCCTGCTTACCCTAGCACCGGGCCCCGGGACTACCAACCTCCTACCCACGGAGGGGAGAAATAACATCTAGCTGCTCCATACCATCGCTCCCGGGATCCCCGTCCAAAGCAGCGGTGGTGTTCCAACTTCACCACAACCGTGGGTGGCGTCACGGACAATCTCCCTTACCCAAATCCCCTTTTACTGTGGAGCCTGGGATCACAGACCGGGTCACACCACCGTGATACCCACAGAAGTGACTCTGTGGCCCGGATCTGAGTACCCCTGGTCCCCGGGCGAAACATTTGGCGTCACGAACAGGATCGAACCCCTCCAGTTACCTGGAGGAAGTGCGCCTTATTCTGGACTGTCAGCGGTGATCCGCTGCAAAAATCTCGAAATCCGCCATTTTAGCCGCCATTTTAGGCGCCAAAAACAACAACTTGGCGCCTTCTTCTCCGAGCGGTGGGCGCGAAAAAGAGGCTCCGCCCCCTGAGAACGCGGGCGGAAGTGAAGCTCCGGAGGACCGGAAGCGAAAAGAGAAACTTTAAAAGCTGCTGGAAGGACTGCTCCCGAGTACCAGGGGGGAGCAGAAAGAAGGAACCGCAGCTTATGTGACAAGGACTGTAAAGGCAGGGATGCCAGGACTCTGCCAGCATTTGGTTCCTGGAGAGGCCGCCGCAGCGATGCACCGACCCGTTACCCCTGTTACCGGTAGCGGAGCCCGCAGCACCTGTTGGGGAGGACCCAGACCTGGGGTCCCCAGGCCTCACCTTTGTCACCGCCCTGCCACCGGCCCCGGCAGTCCGCCCGGCCGCGACGGAGATGACGACGGCTCCGGCAGTCCGCCCGGCCGCAACGGCAGCGAAGTACCGGTCCCGTTGACCAATTTGGGGCTGTTCCTGGACTGGGGTCAAGGGGTGCTGCCTGGGTTTTAGGGGCAGCACCAAGGCTAGGTTGTTTGGGTGGGTGACTAAAGGACCCGTTACGTTGACATTATTAAAAGTGTTGTTTGTTGTTGCAACGTTGAAGCAATGTGCATCCCGCTGTGGGAAGATTGGAAATGCATGTGTGAAAATGTTTAAAATGTTTTATCCTTTTTTCCAGTTTTAATAAATGTTGGTGCCTAGGCGGCCCGAGGACGGGCCGTGTTTTACCAAGGGGGTGTGTGACGCCCTGGCACAGCCAGGTTGTCACAGAAAGAGTTAATCCTCCTTGGTAATCTGATCTCACACCGGTGCAGCCAGACAAACCACAGCCCCCAGGGTAAGAGAAAAGCAGAGGAGAGGGGAGGGGCTGGAGCAGAGAGTGTGTGGAGGGCAGACAGGACAGAAGTCTGAAGTTGTAGCTCCCAGGCTGGGAGTGAGCGTGCTCTGAAAGGGCCGGGACAGGCCGTAGTGAGGAAGGGGCCAGAACAGGTAGCCGGAGCAGGGCGGTGGCCCCTTGGTACCTGGGTACCCGGATCACTACAGGGGAGTAGATTCCCCGTTCCCGGCTGAGGAGAAAGAGGAAGAGAGTGGAGAGAAAGGCACCTGGCTGCAGGGAAAGAACAACAAGGGCTGCTGCACCGTGTGTGGGACACTAACACCCCCGTACCGAAGGCTGCGGACACCAGCAATTCCTAGTTCACCAGTGACTCCGTGTGACTTTCTTGTAAGTACACCCGTGCCCTCGGGCACCGCACTGCAGCACTGCGCCCTGTTCCCTGCTTACCCTAGCACCGGGCCCCGGGACTACCAACCCCCTACCCACGGAGGGGAGAAATAACATCTAGCTGCTCCATACCATCGCTCCCGGGATCCCCGTCCAAAGCAGCGGTGGTGTTCCAACTTCACCACAACCGTGGGTGGCGTCACGGACAATCTCCCTTACCCAAATCCCCTTTTACTGTGGAGCCTGGGATCACAGACCGGGTCACGCCACCGTGATACCCACAGAAGTGACTCTGTGGCCCGGATCTGAGTACCCCTGGTCCCCGGGCGACACAACTCCACCAGCAGAATAGTGAGTGCAGCTCTGGAGTATAATACAGGAGGAAACTCAGGATCAGTACAGGATAAGTAATGTATGTACACAGTGATTGCACCAGCAGAATAGTGAGTGCAGCTCTGCAGTATAATAACTCAAGATCAGTACAGGATAAGTAATGTAATGTATGTACACAGTGACTGCACCAACAGAATAGTGAGTGCAGCTCTGGAGTATAATACAGGATGTAACTCAGGATCAGTACAGGATAAGTAATGCAATGTATGTACACAGTGACTGCACCAACAGAATAGTGAGTGCAGCTCTGGAGTATAATACAGGTTGTAATTCAAGATCAGTAATGTAATGTACGTACACAGTGACTGTACCAGCAGAATAGTGAGTGCAGCTCTGGAGTATAATACAGGAGGAAACTCAGGATCAGTACAGGATAAGTAATGTATGTACACAGTGACTGCACCAGCAGAATAGTGAGTGCAGCTCTGGAGTATAATACAGGATGTAGATCTG
Organism: Anomaloglossus baeobatrachus; assembly: GCF_048569485.1. Lineage (NCBI taxonomy): Eukaryota > Metazoa > Chordata > Amphibia > Anura > Aromobatidae > Anomaloglossus > Anomaloglossus baeobatrachus. The sequence goes on along the minus strand of NC_134354.1, from coordinate 40,336,453 downwards.
GAACAGTAGATAATGTAGGTAGAGAGTTACTAAGCTTTCTATCATGTAATTCTAGTGACTATTATGTGAAGTCACATTTATAGGACAGTAATTCTATATCTTCTGTTCTTCAGTTTTAGAGAAAAACCTGTTGAGATCCTTAAAGAAGCTGAATGACTTCCTGACGTCCCCGCTGCCTGAGGAGATTGACGCCTATTCCACTCAGGAGATCACCGTCTCCAGAAGGAAATTCTTGGATGGGAACGACCTGACCCTCGCAGATTGTAACCTGCTACCAAAACTCCACATAATAAAGGTTTGATATGGAGCAGAAAACACGTGCGATATAAGCTGAATTCTGAGAATCCTTCCTCCAGGTCAGGTCATTTATTAGCTTGTCCTCTCTGAAAGAAGGTGATGGGGTCATGCCTCCAACTTTTGAAATGAGGGAGGATATACACATATTTTGGGAAGTTCAGAGTAATTAAAGCAATACTGAAGCCCCTTAGTGTTCTCACCGTCCTAGGAATTGTCCCCACCCTACTTCATAATATCCCCACAATGTGTTCCCCACAGTCCCCCCCCCACGCACATTATGATGACACCACAGTGCATTCAGCAAAGTATGAAACCCCCACACACAGTATCATGGCCCCACAGCTCTCCATACACAGATGATGCCCCACACAGTATGATGGTACCATAGCTCCCCTATATATAGCATGGAGGCCCCACAGTCCCCCGTACACAGTATGATGCCCCCAGTTTCCCTATTATAGCATGGAGGCCCCACAGCCCCTCATCTGGGGAGGATGAGGAAACCTGGGGAGGATGAGGAGACCTTAGGAGGATGAGGAGACCTTAGGAGGATGAGGAGACCTTAGGAGGATCAGGAGACCTTGGGAGGATGAGGAGACCTGTTGAGGATGAGGAGACATGGGGTGGTGAGGAGACCTTGGGAGGATGAGGAGACCTTGGGCGGATGAGGAGACCTGGGGCGGATGAGGAGACCTTAGGAGGATGAAGAGACCTTAGGAGGATGAGGAGACCTTAGGAGGATGAGGAGACCTTGGGAGGATGAGGAGACCTGGGGAGGATGAGGAGACCTTAGGAGGATTAGGAAACCTGGGGAGGATGAGGGGACTTGGGGAGGATGAGGAGACCTTGGGAGGATGAGGAGACCTTGGGAGGATGAGGAGACCTGGGGAGGATGAGGAGACATGGGGTGGTGAGGAGACCTTGGGAGGATGAGGAGACCTTGGGAGCATGAGGAGACCTGGGGAGGATAAGGAGACCTGGGACTTCTCAATACCTTCAAATCAGTACAAATGTAATAGGCTATGCTGGCACACAAGAATAATTCTGTATGGCCAGAAACTATGACTACATTATGTTTTGGGGAATAACTATTTAGTGATAAGTTGTGGTTATCTATTATTGTATTTTTATTTTCATTATTATTATTATTTAGGTCGTTTGCAAAAAATTCCGGAATTTTGAAATCCCAGCGGAAATGACCGGAATCTGGAGATACCTAAAGAATGCCTACACCAGAGACGAATTCATCAACACGTGCCCGGTGGACTATGAGATCGAATTTGCTTACCTCGGAGTTGCCAAACAGATGAATATATAAAAGAATTGTTGCCAAATTCTTGAAAAAAAAAATTAATATACAGTATCGGTTCAAAAGGTGTCAAAATCAGATTTAACCATAAATTTAATTGACCTTATTTAGAAATTTGATGAGTTACAGAAGGGGCAATCTGAATTACTGGCCGCGAATATCCGAATTAATTCTAGGACTACTTCTAGGCAATGTGTAAGGTTATGCTCACACAGGGTGGATATGCTGCAGATTACTAATCTGGATTTACTGGCGGAAAATTCACAATAGAAGCAGAATGGAGGCCAACTGGGATAAGGGGAGATCTGCCCGACTCCCGAGGCTCCAGGAAACTGGACGGGCCTAGAATTTACCAAGAAATCAGCTTTTCTGGGAGGTTTCTTCACGAAAATAATCAAGGTTCTGGGAGAGGATGGGGAACTGGTGTAAAGGGCCATTTACACGCTGCGACATCGCTACCGATATATCGTCAGGGTCACGGTGTTTGTGACGCACATCCGGCGCCGTTAGCGACATACACATACGAGGGACCTTAAACGATCGCAAAAGAGGCAAAAATCGTTGGTATGTGAGACGTCGTTCACTTACCAAAAATCATTGCCTATTCAGTAGCGAGGTTGTTCGTTGTTCCTGCGGCACCACACATCGCTATATGTGACACCGCAGGAACGAGGAACATCTCCTTACCTGCCCCCACCGGCAATGCGGAAGGAAGGAGGTGGGTGGCATGTTACGGCCGCTCATCTCCGCCCCTCCGCTTCTATTGGACGGCTGCCGTGTGACGTCGCTGTGACGCCGCACAACCCGCCCCCTTAGAAAGGAGGCGGATCACCGGCCAGAGCGACGTCGCAGGGAAGATAAGTCCGTGTGACGGGTGTAAGCGGTATTGTGCGCCACCGGCAGCGATTTGCCCGTGACGCACAACCGACGGGGGCGAGTAGGCTCGCTAGCGATATCGATAGCAATATCGCAACGTATAAAGTGCCCTTTAGGCTATGTGCGCACTAAAAAGTGCCTTTTTCTTAGTAAAAAAAACGCACCAAAACCGCAACGAAATCCGCATGCGTTTTTGCTGCGGTTTGTTGTGTTTTGGTGCGGGGGTTTTTTGCGGATTTGCCCCGGATTTATGACGGATTTTCCGCAAGTTGGTCCCTGCGGATTTTTACCATTATCTATGGCAAAAAAACACTGGTACCTGCGGAAAAGAAGTGACATGCTCATTAATTCCACAGCGGAAAATCCGTGGGTATAAAAAAACGCAGCATTTTTTTAAAACCCATAAGATTTGCTAGGCAATGATTGCAGCAATGTTAGACACATTTTCTGCAGCAATTCCGCCGCAAAATCCTCGGGAAATCCGCAGCGTGCGCACAGGGCCTAAGAAGGCTGAGAATGACCAATAATGGTAAAATCCGCATCAAAATCTGCACCGAATCAGCAGCAAAAACTTGAAAAGTAAATCCAAAATTAAATCTTCACCTTTTTACACCATGAAGTTTTTTGGTATCAAAATTTGGTCTCCTCTGCATAGACATAGGATAAGGAGACCTGGGGCCGATAATTAAACAGGGGAGATGTAAATGATAAAAAAAAAAAAAGCTTGTATGTTATTTCAACCCAAAACATAAAAGATAAGATTTCGTGATGTGAAAGTGCCAATGACTATATCTGAGCCATATCGAGAGTTACTGGAGGGATTTTAGATAAAATTCAGCTTTATGGGATATTTAAATACTGTACTAGGGCTTTGTCGGATTTATTTATTTTGCCGAACTGGATAATTTATTGGGGTCTCAGACATATGTGTAAAAAGAGCATTAAATGTTAACTATAAAGTTATGGTATAGCTATAAAGTGACAAAACGGGCACAATAGCGCATCACCCAGGCAATATAGGCCGTAGACAGTATGGTATTGCTTACCCGGCTGGGATGTGTCTGCCCGGAATAAATCCAGCACTAAATGCAAGAGTGGCAAGGGATATAAGGATAAATCTGCCGCACTGCTAGGTCAGGAAGATATCTATTGGAGGAGATGGGGTTAAATAGTATTATTATCTATGCGTTTCAGAGTTGAACACACTCCTTCATCAGGAGTAAAAAAAACTGCTGTTTTGTCCAACCCCACCTCCTCCATTGGATATATTCCTGACCTGCAGCGCTGTTTATCTGTATATCCCTTGCCACTATTTCAACGTTTAAAGTTATAAAAGTTAACTTTTAATTCTGCAGTCATAATATAGAATAGAACACTTAATAAGAATTTATCAGAAAATGACCTGTTGTTATAAATCAGGTTTTATGTTAAAATATTTTTTTTTTTCAAAATTTATATATTTTTTTTTATTTTTCATATTACTATCTATATTAAAAGAAAAAAAGAAAGTTTTGCAATTCTCATACTGGCTACTAATCCTAATATTAGACTTTTACTTCCAGTTGGGTACATGGACATTAACAGCAATAGACTGACTCAGATATGTAGAAGGAGGGAGAGAAGGAGGTGAGCTGTGACATCTATTGTGAATGGTGGATCCTGTGTTATATACTGTATATAGAGGTGTCATCAGTTATTGTACAGGAGGAGGAGGTGAGCTGTGACATCACCTATTGTGAATGGTGGATCCTGTGTTATATACTGTATATAGAGGTGTCATCAGTTATTGTGCATGAGGTGGAGGAGGAGGTGAGCTGTGACATCACCTATTGTGAATGGTGGATCCTGTGTTATATACTGTATATAGAGGTGATATCAGTCATTGAACAGGAGGAGGAGGTGAGCTGTGACATCACCTATTGTGAATGGTGTATCTTGTGTTATGTACTGTATATAGAGGTGATATCAGTCATTGTACAGGAGGGGGTGAGCTGTGGCATCACCTATTGTGAATCCTGGATCCTGTGTTATCTACTGTATATAGAGGTGATATCAGTCATTGTACAGGAGGAGGAGGTGAGCTGTGACATCACCTATTGGGAATGGTGTATCCTGTGTTATGTACTGTATATAGAGGTGATATCAGTCATTGTACAGGAGGAGGAGGTGAGCTGTGACATCACCTATTGGGAATGGTGTATCCTGTGTTATGTACTGTATATAGAGGTGATATCAGTCATTGTACAGGAGGAGGAGGTGAGCTGTCTCATCACCTATTGTGAATGATGGATCCTGTGTTATCTACTGTATATAGAGGTGATATCAGTCATTGTACAGGAGGAGGAGGTGAGCTGTCTCATCACCTATTGTGAATGATGGATCCTGTGTTATATACTGTATATAGAGGTGATATCAGTCATTGTACAGGAGGAGGAGGTGAGCTGTGACATCACCTATTGTGAATGGTGGGTCCTGTGTTATGTACTGTATATAGAGGTGATATCAGTCATTGTACAGGAGGAGGTGAGCTGTGACATCACCTATTGTGAATGGTGGGTCCTGTGTTATGTACTGTATATAGAGGTGATATCAGTCATTGTACAGGAGGAGGAGGAGGTGAGCTGTGGCGTGACCTATTGTGAATCCTGGATCCTGTGTTATCTACTGTATATAGAGGTGATATCAGTCATTGTACAGGAGGAGGAGGTGAGCTGTGACATCGCCTATTGTGAATGGTGGATCCTGGGTTATCTACTGTATATAGAGGTGTTATCAATCATTATACAGGAGGAGGAGGTGAGCTGTGATATCATCTATTGTGAGTGGTGGATCCTATATTATTTACTAGATATTCTGCTATTGTGGATCCTATCCTGCCTACTTTACAAAGAGTTATCTTTCAATGTAATCCTGTCTGTGCTGATAATGAGGCTGCTGATTACAAATCTGTACAGAACAGGAAGTGTGAGTCTTATTTAAGGCTCAATGGTCAATGTAAAATTGGAAACTTTCAGATTTTTTTTATAGATAGTGATATGCCAAATTGAAAAAAAATCTACAACCTTTAAAAATACATTTAACATGGAAATGTGATTACAGATATTGGTCATTTTCTAACTGCGCATTCCCTTTAAAGGGTTTTTCTTCCTATAAACATATAAATGTGAAATGTCCAGATGTGTAGGTGGTAGGGCTGGAGCAGGACCTACCTTGTTTGGTGTCAGGTGGGTGATAACAAGCCAATCTAATGCTGTCTGGGTATTCATATATAGGGCAAAATTATTGGGCTTGTAAGGTTTATATCTACGGGATAGGCAATAACTTACTGATCACTGGGGATCCTACCTCTGGGACCCCACCGATTCTGAGATCCCATGTGCACAGCAATCCTGTTGTCTATTAGACTGCTGGAGATAACAAAGCTTGAGAACCAACTATAGTCAATAAATAGGTTGTAGGCGTAAGGGCGGCTTTGCACGTTGCAACATCGCAGGTGCGATGTCGGTGGGGTCAAATCGAAAGTGACGCACATCCGGCGTCACTTGCGATGTCGTAGTGTGTAAAGTCTAGATGATACGATGAACGAGCGCAAAAGCGTCATTATCGTATCATCGTTGCAAGCTCAAACTTTTCCATAATTTTGCTGCAGCGATGGTACGATGCTGTTCCTCGTTCCTGCGGCATCACACATCGCTGTGTGTGAAGCCGCAGGAGCGAGGAACATCTCCTTACCTGCCGCCAGCGGCTATATGGAAGGAAGGAGGTGGGCGGGATGTTTACATCCTGCTCATCTCCGCCCCTCCACCGCTATTGGCCGCCTGCCGTGTGACGTCGCTATGATGCCGCACGACCCGCCCCCTTAGGAAGGAGGCGGGTCGCCGGCCAGAGCAACGGTCACAGGGCAGGTGAGTGCATGTGAAGCTGGCGTAGCGATAATTTTCGCTACGCCAGCTATCACACAATATCGTACCTGCGACGGGGGCGGGGACTATCGCGTGCGACATCGCAGCATCGGCTTGCGATGTCGCAACGTGCAAAGCCCGCCTAAGTATAAGGGGTACTTCTCACATAGCGAGATCGTTGCTGAGTCACGGTTTTTGTGACGCACCAGTGACCTCATTAGCAATCTCGCTGTGTGTGACACTGAGCAGCGATCTGGCCCCTGCTGTGAGATCGCTGCTCGTTACACACAGTGCTGGATCATTTTTTGGACGTTGCTCTCCCGCTGTGAAGCACACATCGCTGTGTTTGACAGCGAGAGAGCAACGATCTGAATGTGCAGGGAGCAGGCGTCTGGCAGCTGCGGTAAGCTGTAACCAAGGTAAATATTGGGTAACCAAGGGAAGCCCTTTGCTTGGTTACCCAATATTTACCTTGGTTACTAGTGTCCGCCGCTCTCAGGCTGCCAGTGCCGGCTCCCTGCTCCCTGCACACGTAGCTGGAGTACAGATCGGGTAAATAAGCACAGCGGTTTGCTTATTAACCCGATGTGTACTCTGGCTAGGAGTGCAGGGAGCCAGCGCTAAGCGGTGTGCGCTGATAACCAGGGTAAATATCGGGTAACCAAGCGTTTGGTTACCCGATATTTACCTTAGTTACCAAGCGCAGCATCGCTTCCACGCGTCGCTGGGGGCTGGTCACTGGTCGCTGGTGAGATCTGCCTGATTGACAGCGCACCAGTGATCCTGACCAGGTCAGCTCGCTGGTGGGATCGCTGGAGTGTCGCTAAAGTGTGATGGTACCCTAACTTCAGGATTCCATTCCAACAGGACGTTCTAAAGCACAATTCTTGAGATCAGTGGTTGTCCCAGTGGTGGAAGCCATAGTATTAGCTATACTGTGAAGTAACCCTTGAAAATTTGATGTAAAGCTTAGCCATGCCTCAAAATGTGATTGATTTCTGGACCCCCATAGAGCACTGATGAAATTTAATATTTAATATTACTTGGTAAATCTTTGAGACAACTCAAGGGTGTGCTATGGACCCATTGTGGGTGAAGCTCTGTCCTCGTTTCGCATGGGTTGTCCTTCTGGTTCTTCCTTCTCAAAAGTACAAAGAAAGAGGAGAGGCACAATCTCCTCTACATCAGATGGAATAGTGAGGTCAAATATGACTATGAGGTCTGCTTCTCCTGAATGCCAACTCTATATCCATGTGTAATATCCAGAGAATCCATCATTTGCTTTAGCTGTGCTGCATTAGTTTATTTCTAGCGTTATGTGATATTTCTTCCACTTTTTGGGGGGTTCGCGCTCTCCCATTATATCATGCTGCTTCCGATCTTCCCGCTTGATCTCGTCACTTAATGCAATTCGAGGAAGTCGTGTGCATTTCACAGGAAAAACTATATTGAGCGATGTATGTTACTGGAAATAACCACTGTGCATATACTCATATTTGTATTAAACAATTTATTTACCATTACATGACGTTTTGTGGCTTTTCTTTATTTTATTACTATTATTGTTCTTATGGAGAAAATAGTTTGCTTTTTTTTGTTCTCAAAACAATATATATTTTGGTAGAGGGGAGAGTGTAGTCAGGGGGTTTAGGTTAAAAATGTTCTCTTGGACAGAGGGGGAGACTCCTGCTGCAGCCGGTTGTCCTACGGCCAGGCACAAGGCAGGAAAGAGGACTCAGAAATGGCTACATTTCTTTATATACTGCTAAAAAAAATAAAGGGAACGCCAACATACAAAATCCTTGTTTAAGTGTTCTCTTTATTTTTTTGAGCAGTATATATTTCTCAATTTTAGGCCTGTTTCACACGTCAGTGCAAAACACAAACGTTTTTGACTGACGTGTAAAAAACGCATATGTCCCTCTGTGTGCCAAGAATCACGGCACACGTGGGTTGTCCATGTGCAATCCGTGATTGCATATGGACGTATGCTCACCTGCCTGGTTCCTGCTGTCCGTGGTGCTGAAGTCTCCGACTCTGCTGCATCCGGCTGCCTCTGCTCTCTGCAGCTACTTCCGGGTCAGCTCAAGCTGCATAAATGAATATGCAGGCCATAATAAGCTGGGCAGGAAGCTGCAGAGGGCAGGGTCTGCACACAGCGTCGCTGGAGCCGGGTGAGTTGAAAATGTTTTTTATTTTCAATGTCCGTGTTTTTCTGGTACATGTTTCATGGATCACACCATAGTGAGGTCCGTGGGACATCAGTGATGCCAGACAAAAACGGTCTCCGTGCGGCAATCACGGACATGCGAGTACGCCGCCCGGAGACACGGTCAGTGAAAAATCACTGATGTGTGAGCAGACCAATTGATTATAATGTGTCTGCGTATGTCAGTGATTTTGGTATGTATAAAAACTAGCACATACATACCAGAATCACTGACGTCTGAAACAGGCCTTAATGTGGACAGAGGTGGAGACTCGTGCCTGGCCCTAGGACAACTAGCTGCAGCAGAAGACGGTAAAGAAGACGAATCAGAGACAGCTACATTTCTTTATATATTTCTCAATTTTAATTTGGACTGAGGGGGAGACTTCTGCTACAGCTAGTTGTCCTAGGGTCAGGCACAAGACAATAAAGAGGAGGAATCAGAGTTGGCTACGTTTCTTTATATATTTCTAAATTTTAATTTGGACACAGTGGGAAACTCGTGTCCGGGCCTAGGACAACTATCTGCAGCAGAAGACAGTAAAGAGGAGGAGTAAGAAATGGCTACATTTCTTTATATGTTTCTCAATGTTAATTTTTTACACAGGGGCAGACGCCTGCTGCAGCCAGTTGTCATAGGGCAAGACACAAGAAAGTAGAAGAGGAGTCTGAGATGTATACAGTCCTTTATATAGTTCTCAATGAGACAAAATAGGAGAAAAGGAAAGGAGAAAAACAGGGAAGGAACATCTGCCATTGTTCTTACATTTTCTATAGTCAGTGTCCCTTTACAGAGAACTGTCCTTCTCTCCTGACATGTCTGATTTACTAAACACATTTTAGTCCCAAGAAAATTGTCCCAGAGCATCTTTTTCTTAGACGTATGTTGTGTTTATCTTTTATTCTGCTTGGAAATGCTTAAATCATTTAGAACTAGGCTTTACTTTTTGCATTTTCATTACGGTGTGTAATTATCACACTGTCATGATTGATTAGACATTAGTCAGTGTCACTCCAAATTACAGAGTAAAATAATATTTGTTCTGCCCACAGACACCACTAGGAGGCACTCATGAGCGTATTGAAGACATCTGGATTAATAAAACATCTGCTTTTTGCAAAAAAACAACTATAATTACCAGAAAATGTATAATAAATTTAGGCACTCGCCATAAGTCATTTTTTTAACCTAGTATGAATGCTGAAGTTCTCCTGAATCCGGCGTTGTTTTTCTTTTGTTCCTGCACCTCTCCATTGCTGAGTTATAGTCACTTCTTCCCTTTATGGAATCTAGTCTTTTAGACAAGTGGGCGTGTTCCACAAGACGTTTAGAGCACATGACAACACCCATTTGGCTAAAACAAGACTAAAATTACATACAGGGAAGATGGGGCCATATCTCAGGAACGGAGAGGAGCAGGAACAAAAGAAAAACTACGCCGGATTCAGGAAAACAGCAGCATTTACACCAGGTAAAAAAAAAATCCATATTTTTGAAAAATGACAGCTCTTCCTTAAACGATCTGAAAATCAGCAACGACAGTAGATAATGAGGCTAACCGTCACTGGACTCCATGATTGATGCCAATCAGTCAGACTTGTACAATTGCTTCCACTTTTAATCACAGCTCCAAATTTAACTATATCTTGTAGATAAAAATTAGCATTGACTTTGTCAGCAGAAAGTATTTGCCCCCTCACACAATGAAAGAGGTTGTCGATAATTACATCGGTCCCGGACAACGTCCTCAGAAATGGTTCATCTGATACAAGCTTTACTGTAATGGCATTTTCCCAGCAATTAAATTTGACATTTCTTAAATACCGCTCTTGAATTTGCAGAACAGTTAATATTAGACCACGATGTGTCAAACTAATAACGGTTGATGTATAATGCAAGGTGGTTTAATACTTTGTTTCGAAGTGTACCCCACTCCTTCCTCAGGAAATCCACCAACTCTGACTAGCTTCTCTGCCCCTGCTGAAGAAAACACTCCCCACAGAATGATGTTGCCACCGTCATGTGTGATGATAGGAATGGTGCTTTCAGGGTGATGTGCAGTGTTAGTTTTCCTCCTCCTTTGCACTGTATTTAGTTTCATCCATCTTCCCATCAACTCTTAGCAGCTTCTCTGCCCCTGCTGAAGAAAAACAACCCCACAGCATGATGCTGCCCCCTCCATGTATGACGGTGGGGTTGGTGTTTTCAGGGTGTGTTCAGTGTTAGTTTTCCTCCATAATAGCCCTGTATTTAGTTCCATCCATCTTCCCATCAAGTCTGAGCAGCTTTGCTGCTCCTGCTGAAGAAAAGCCTCCCCACAGCATGATGCTGCCACCACCATGCGTGACGGTGGGGATGGTGTTTTCAGGGTGATGTGCAGTGTTAGTTTTCCTCCAGAATTATCCTGTATTTAGCTCCATCCACCTTCTCATGTACTCTGATCAGCTACCCTACCCCAGCTGAAGAAAATCCTACCCAAAGCATGATGCTGCCACCACCATGTGTGATGGTGGGCATGGTGTTTTTAGGATGATGTGCAGAGTTAATTTTCCTCCAGGATTGTCCTGTTTTTAGCTCAATGCATCTTCCCATCAACTCTGACCAGCTTCTCTGCCCCTGCTTGAGAAAAGTCTCCCCACAGCGGGATGCTGTCACCACCATGTACACTATGACGGTGGGGATGTTGTTTTCAGGGAGATGTGCAGTCTAGGTTTTCTGTCACACATAGTGTTTTGCATTTAGCCCAAAAAGTTCTACTTTGATCTCACCTGACCAGAGCCTCTTCTTTCACATGCTGGCTGAGTCCCTCAAATAGCATGTAGAAGAAGGAGCTTTGGTTGGATACAAATGCTTGCTACTTTGGGTTGGTATAGCAGATACAATTTCAATAAAATACATTTAAGGGGTATTAATACTTTTTCAGTGCACTGAAGGTACAGAATATATATATATATGTGTATATATATATATATATATATATATATATATATATATATATATATATATTCTATACAACTGAAATGCCTCTTTGTCTTCAGTTTACATCGTAAACTTGTGTTTCTCCGCTGTATTGAAACTACAAATGTCAGCACTGTATGGCAGTGCACAGTTTTTTCAGGGTATGCTGGGATTTATAGTTCCACAACAGCTACAGATCTACCGATTTAGACTTTATTTCACTTAGTTCATTTTTTTTCTTAAATTATTAAATGCTGGAACATGATAAGAATGTTCCTTGTCTCTAGTTTCGCTAATGTTTTCAGAGTGATCATTTCTCTGTCGTTTAGGTTAGGTTCTCCATGATGGCGGCGCACGGTCGTCTCAGTCACTTGTTTTGAATGCAGTATTTCCAGAAACAAGCTGCAAGAGATTAAAAGTGATGGTCAGGATATTGTCACATTTCACATGCCTTCTGTATGGTTTCTTTCATTATCAGGCTGGATTTATCACTTGCCAAAAATCTACATTTTTTTAACCTGGTATAAAGTGAACTGTTCTCCTTAATCTGGCGTTCTTTTCCTTTTGTTTCTGTGCCTCTCCCTTCCTGAGATATGACCCTTTTTCCTTATATGCAGCTTAGCCAACAGGGCATGGTCCTTTAAGAACACGCCCACAGAGAAGAGTTGAGGACCATGCCCACTTGGCTATAAAGACTACATTTATATGCAGGGAAGACTAAGCTATATCTTAGGAACAGAGAGGCACAAAAACAAAAGAAAAATAACGCCGGATTCAGGAGAACAGCGGCATTTACACCAAGTTAAAAAAAACAACCAAAAACATATGTGACAGATATGTCCCATATACATAAAATCATATGTAAACCTAATATACAACTTTTAGTGAGTTGTTTTTTTTACCTCTCTTCTTGCTTTTCCTGGGTAAATTCTGAGAAATTTTCCTAAAGTGCCTCCCCCTCACAGGGGTATTGTCTGCGATTTCATCAGTATGATCTACGTTCTCCTCTAGATGGAATGAAGGGCTTGGGCGCTCCTCTCGCGCTTCATCCTGTGCAGCAGAAGAGTTGTTAAAGAGGAACTCTACGTGAAAATATCGCAAGTGTCAACCACTTTAGCAAGGGAAAATAGAACAAGGCACATTTCTAAAAATTGACGCAACATTTCTGAAGCAAATCCGGACCAACATGTGCGTGTGTATGTGTATATATATATATATATTATATATATAATATATATATATATATATATATATACATATACACATACACATGTTTGTGAAGTGGCGTAACATGAAATTCATAGGCTCCAATCCAGAAGCTCCAATGAGTCCCCAAGATATTTTAAGGGTATGTGCACACGCTGCAGATTTGGTACAGACATTTTCTGAAACACATCTGGAGCAACATGTGCATATATATATATATATACTGCTCAAAAAAAATAAATGGAACACTTAAATACCATTTTATATGAACACTTAAACAACAATATGGTATTTATGTGTTCCCCTTATTTTTTGAGCAGTATATATATGTATACATACACACACATATATATATATATATATATATTTTTACTTATTTATTCATGTGTCTGCAGTGGCAGATTTGGTACAGAAATTTTCCAAAGCAAATCCGGAGAAACATATGCTTATATATACTAATATATATATATATATATATATATATATATATATATATACACACATATTCACGTGTATACAGCGGCATAATCCAAAAGGGTATGTGCACACACTGCAGATTTGGTACAGACATTTTGTTCATGAAATCATCACCTTCTGGCAGAAAAACAAATGCATTTTTGGTGCGTATTCGCATGCATTTTTAATGTATTTTCTTTCCATGCGTTTTTTTTAATGAAGTCAATGGCTGGAAGGGTAAAAAAATGCAGGAAAAAACACCCCGGCATTTGACATGCTGCAAATTTTTTCTGCACCAAAATCTGCACCAAATCAGGAAAAGAAAAGCAACGTGCACACTGGATTTCAGTAATCTCCTAGGCTGTGCTGGCTTCAGGATAGGCATGCAGATTTGGTGCATATTTCTCAAAAAAACGCATCAAAAAACGCACCGTGTGCACATAGCCTGAGACTTTAATAGCACTGCTCTTTTCAGGTAGGCCAAAGAGACTTTTTGGGACCCTTAGGCAATGTGCGCACTTTGCGTTTTCACCTGCGTTTTTACCTGCGTTTCAGCTGCGTTTTAATTTTCCAGCAAAGTCTATGGGAAATGGGGATTTCTTGTGTGCACTTTGCTGTTCAAAACGCTGCGTTTAATTTGCATAATTTTGGGCAAAAACTCTGCGTTCAAAGAAGCAGCATGTTAATTATTTTTGCCATTTGGGCTACATTTTGCTAACATTGAAGTCAATGAGAAGTTGCAAAAAACAAGCAACATCAAAATTCCAGCGTTTTACCTGCTTTTTAGGTGCAGAAAACATGCGTTTCTGACATCAAAATAATGGAATGATATGTCCCTTTACACACACACATAGTCCGGCAATTAAATTAATAAAAAATATTAATTTATTGTTATTTTCGCCATAAATAGTATAAAACCGCTTAATTAAATATAACTATTTTCGTTTTGATATAAATAATTATATTTGTTTTCTTTTTTTTTTCCTTTTTTCATAGTGTTTGACTGTTTAAACTTTATTTAGCAGTGTCTTTATGTTCAAAACGCACAATGGAAAAGCATGTAAAAAGCGCTAAAAACGCGGCCAAAACGCGGTAAATACGCACGCGTATTTATCACGTTTTCGTGGTCAAAAGCAACCGCTGGTTTCTATGGGAGTTGTGTTATGCTTTATTTACCCTCTGGAGGGCGTACTTTCATTTAACCCTTCAAAGCAGCCAAAACATATTAAGGCCTATTAATAAAACTGCCTACACAGCCAAACTGTCTCTGCAGCCCACAGCAACCAATCACAGCTCAGCTTTCATTTCTCTAAGGCAGAATATGAAATGTAAGCTGTGCTGTGATTGGTTGCTATGGGCAGCACAGACAATTTGGCTTTTTAGGCCGTGTTATCATTCTCGGCCTCAGACACTAATGGTAAAAGTTGTCAGCTTGCTGTTCATTGAACATCCTGACAGATTTATCCATTTTCCATCAGTTTTTAATAAATAAAACATATAAAGAGGGGATTTCCCATAAACAACATGTCCGACCACCAATTCATTTCTCAGGGGGAGAAGCGTTGCCAAGCAACAAGCCACTTACCAGTCGGTTCTTTTTTCCAAATAATTTGTTGGCTACAAGAAGAAAAAGAAAGGTTACAAATGAAAATTCTGAAAAATATATATCAAATAACAATTAAATGGATAATATATAAAAAAAATTGTATGTTTTTTTTCCCAAGCCAACAGTGCCACACTTGTCCACAGGCGGGATCCGGTATTACAACTCAGTCTTATTCTGCAGACCGAGCTGCAATATCCGACGCAGCCTGTGGACAAAAGTGGCGCTGTTTTAAGAAAAAAAAAAAAGAGTACACCCCTTTTCTCATTTAGTTAACTCCTTCAATACATACAAGACAGCGTCAGGAGGGAAACATTGTGGTAATTGTAGGGGTTCATGGCAAAACATGGTCACTTGTGGCATTACTAAAAGTGACTAGTGATCATGGCTGCCGTCAGGGCATTACAACCATGACTGGTATATGGGGCCCGGTGGAGAGGAGGGCCCGCTGTAATTACTTAGCTTTATTAAGGCCAGGTCCGGCATTACCGGGCCTCAGTGATCTTAATGTTTCTCCATATAAAAAAAAACCGGACGTCAGCCATGTTGGTATTTCTGCAATTCATCGATCGTTAGGCTTGTGTTTACGTACTTACATTGCAAATGTTTTACTGTAAAATCGTCACATCTTAAAGTTTTTTTTTTACTTAACTGCATGTATTTGGGGTTAAAAAAAAAATTCAATTGGGTTTTATAGAAAATGTTGCACCATTTGGCTTTTACAAATTTTATGTTCTCTATGGTCATAAATCAGCTAAAAAAAAGTTGCAAATTATCCGATCACATCAGGATAAGGCTACTTTCACACTTGCGTTGGACGGCTTCCGTTGCTATCCGCAGCCTTGAGGAATTACAGTAACCGTTGCAGGAAACCGTTATATGCCTCATAGACTTCTATTAGCTACGGATAGCAACGGATGGCCTTGCATTGCGTCCGCCCCGCGGCGCATCAGTTGTTTTGATGCTGACCGTCAGTGACCGTCAGGCGGATGGAACGCTGCATGTAGCGTTTTTCTGCACTTCAAAAAAACGCAACCTGCAGGATTCCGTCGGCGTCCGTTGTTTTTTATAATGGACGCCTATGGTGGCGGATTCCGTTAGAATCCGTCATTTGACGGATTCCGTTAACGCATCCGTCTTTACACAACTGCGCATACTCAGATGTGTAAAGTCAAGGAAAAAAAAACTATATTGGATTGCGTTATTTTGTACGATCCGTAGCATCCGTTGTGCCACTATATGCGCATCCGTTGCATCCGTCACACAACGCAATGCTACGGATCCCGTCCAACGCAAGTGTGAAACTAGCCTAAGCTTACTGATGGATTCTCAGTAAGCTCATTCTATAGCCAGCAATACACAGCATGACACAGAGGGTATAGAAGGCAAAAAGTACAAAAAACATTTAATATAACCCAATTACAAAAATGATTTTTAGCCAAAAATGCTCACGTTTAAGTAAAAAATAAAAAAAAAATGTCCCCGAAGGTGGACGTCAGAAATTGTATTTTTTCCCTTTGATGTGGCAACATCATAAACAGTGAGCGTTCTAACCTTCCCCCCCCCCCCCTACATGCTGGCACAATGGAAGGTGGAAATGTATTTTTTATTGTCCCCCGTGTTTACATTTTTGCTTGGTATTCAGAATTTGCGGACCCTCAGTGTACACACATTCACATTCCTGCTATTTACTCATTCAGTAACCAGGCACTAAGGCATCTGGGGCTGATGGTGGCACCTCAAGGTTGTGGATCAAATCTCCGGAGGTGCCGCATGTCCTTAACTCCTGAGCATAGTCTAAAATTATCCAATCCACACAGACAAATAAATTAAACCATAGATGTCCATAAATATAGTGACGTGTAATAATGAGAAATAATGCAGGGAAAAAGTATTGAACACAGGAAGAAAGAGAAGTGCAAAACCCATAGAAAGTAAGGACACCAGCTGAAATCTATCAGTAATTAGAAACCAATACTGCCCCTTACTGAAAAATAATATCAGCTGGTTCAACTGATGGCCTCTAAAAAGGTGTCTCATTACTAAGGTGCCACACAAGAAACATCCCATGATGGGTAAAACCAGTGAGCTGTCTCAAGACCTTCACAACCTTATTGTTCCAAAACATACAGATGGCATAGATTAGAGAAGAATTTCTAAACTACTGAAACCTCCAGTGGGCACTGTTGAGACCATAAACTGGATAAGGAAAAAACATAATTTCACCATAAACCGGCCATGACCAGAGGCTCTCCACAAGATTTCTAACAGAGGAGTAAAGAGCATTATCAGAAGAGTTGTCCAAGAGCCACGGACCACCTGTGAAGAGCTACCGAAATCAGCAGGTACAATTGTTTCAAAGAAAACAATAAGTAATGCACTGACTCTCCATGAACTGTATACATGCTCACCACACAAGACTCCATTGCTCAACAACATTTAGACAAGTCTGTGAAATAATGGGAGAATATAGTCTGGTCAGATGAAACCAAAATTGAACTCTTTGGATGTCATAAAAACACACCATGTTTGGAGGCCAAAAGGCAGCACTGCATATCATCCCCAAAATACCAACAACAGTGAAGTTGTCTGAAATCTTGTGGGGAGCACCTGGAAATGATGTTCTTTTCACTTCCAGATTATGGCCCCAACAATGCTCACTGGATGTTTCAATAGTTTAGAAATTCTTTTGTAACCAAAACCAATGCCATCAGCATGTTTTGTAACAATAAGGCTGCAGAGGTTTTGAGCCAGCTCACTTGTCTCACCCATCATGAGGTGTTTCTTTTGTGGCACCTTTGAATTGAAACACCTTTTTATAGAGCATCAGTTGAACCAGCTGATATTATTTTTTCACAAAGGGGTAGGATTGTTTTCCAATTACTGATAGATTTCAGTTGATGTCATGACTTTTCATGTTTTTTTGCACCTCTTTCTTCATGTGTTCAATACTTTTTCTCTGTGTCATTTCTCATTATTACACATAACTTAATATATGGACATCTTTGGTTTGATATCTTTGCTTTATGGATTGGATGGGTTGTTACTGACATCTGGTGAGAAATTCAAGTCAATAGGACCTTTAGAAATATATTAACTTAGAAAACTTGGTGACACATTTAATACTTATTTTACCTCCTGTATATATTATATGTGCAATGATATATATGTAAATCTATAATACCAGTATGTGTGTGTATCTCTCTGTAGCTCTGGCAAAAATTAAGAGACCACTGCACATTTTTATAAAAATCAGCTTCTCTACATGTCGGACACCCATTCCATTCCAGTGTCAGTTGAATTCCAACCAGAGTACAGACCGACAGAGGGCGAAAGTGACCCTCCACTGACCGGGATGACCGTCATCTTATTCGAATGTCCCTCAGCAACCGCAGGATGAGATCAAGTAACCTACAAAAGGAATGGCAAATGGCAGCTGGTGTGAAGTGTACGGCAAGAACAGTTCGTAACAGGCTCCTAGAGGCAGGGCTCAAGTCATGTAAAGCTAGAAAAAAGCCCTTCATCAATGAGAAGCAAAGGAGAGCCAGGCTGAAGTTTGCCAAAGACTATAAGGATTAGACCATAGAGTACTGAAGTAAAGCAATCTTCTCTGATGAGTCTAATTTTCAGCTTTGCCCAACACCTGGTCATCTAACGGTTAGACAGAGATCTGGAGAGGAGTACAAGTCACAGTGTCCTGCACCCACTGTGAAATTTGGTGAGGCATCGGTGATGATCTGGGGATGCTTCAGCAAGGCTTGAATTGGGCAGATTAAACTTTGCAAAGGACTGATGAATCAAGCCGCATACAAGATTATCTTGGAAAGAAGTTGTTTCTTCTGCTCAGGCAATGTTCTCCAACTGTGAGGACTGTTTTTTTCCAGCAGGACAATGCCATACAGCTAAGTCAATCAATGTGTGGATGAAGGACCACCACATCAAAATCCTGTCATGGCCAGCCCAATCTCCAGACCTGAACCCCATTGTAAACCTCTGGAATGTAAGCAAGCGGAAGATGGATAGTCACAAGCCATCTAACAAAGAAGAACTGCTTACATTTTTGCTCCAGGAGTGGCATAAGGTCACCCAAAAGCAGTGTGAAAGACTAGTGGAAGCAGCCAAGACGCATGAAAGATGGGATTAAAAATCATGGTTACTCCACAAAATATTGATTTCTGACTCTTCCTGAGGTAAAACATTAGTATTATTGTTTCTAAATGATTCTGAACTTGTTTTCTTGCATTATTTGAGGTCTGAAAGCACTGTGCATTGTTTGTTATTTAGACCATTTCTCATTTTCAGAAAATAAATAAAAAATGTATTGCCTGGAAATTCGGAGACGTCCGTAGTTTATAGAATAAAAGAACAATTTACATTTTACTAAAAAATCTAAAGAGAAAAATCAGAAAAACTGACAATTTTGCAGTGATCTCTTAATTTTTGCCAGAGCTGTATAAGAGAGGCCTGGATACCTTTCTTGAAAAATATAATATTACAGGCTATGGGCACAGGATTCTGTGATGGGGCTATCATCCAGGGATCTAGTCTGATTGACATATGTGGAGTCAGGAGGGAATTCTTTCCCCTAATGTGGAGCTTACTGTCTGCTGCATGGGTTTTTTGCCTTCCTCTGGATCAATATGTTAAGGGGGCTTCACACGGTATCGATATCGCTAGTGTGCGTACCTGCCCACATCGTTTGTGCGACACGGGTATATCGCTGCCCGTCGTGCACAAAATCGCGCTCCCCCGTCACACGGCTTACTTGCCCTGCGACGTCGCTCTGGCCGGCGATCCGCCTCCTTTCTAAGGGGGCGGGTCGTGTGGTGTCACAGCGATGTCGGCAGGCGGCCAATAGAAGCGGAGGGGAGGAGATGAGCGGGACGTAAACATCCCGCCCACCTTCTTCTTTCCGCATTGCCGGTGGAGGCAGGTAAGGAGATGTTCCTCGCTCCTGCGGTGTCACACACGGCGATGTATGCTGCCGCAGGAACGAGGAACTAAATCACTAATGAGAGGTAAACGATTTTTTGTTTTAGGACGACCTCTCCGCGGCAAACGATTTTGGCTGCTTTTGCGATCCTTTTAGGTCGCACATAAGTGTCACACGCTGCAATATCGTTAATGAAGCCGGATGTGCGTCACTAACGACGTGACCCCGACGATAAAACATTAACGATATCGTAGCGTGTAAAGCCCCCTTTAGGTTAGGTCATGGGTTACTCAATGGACCCAAGTCTGCCTTCAACCATAAACACTATTGGTGGTAATATGTCTGTATTTACTGTATGTAGTGTATGTACTTCTGGTATGCAGTGTATATACGGTGAGTATATGTGTCACATGTGTGTGCAGTTGAGCTGTGATTTTGGAGTGTGTATCTGATGTGTTCTTATATAAATTAATCTTTACATTTACCTTTTATTCCGGTGATTTTTGCTGCAAACCTGGAACTGGCGATTTTTTCTGCTTTTTCCAGTAAAGCTAGAAATTCCACAACGCCGTCCGTATTCTCTGCCGCAAGATGCTCTTGTTGTGTCTGTTCAGTTTCTTCTAAGAAATAAATGAGCAATACGTGTAAATGTGACAAAAATGCCTAAGAACCATAACTTTTTATATTAAGGGACACGGGTGCCCACAAGGGGGCACTACCCGTGCCTAGCACATACTCCAAAACATATGAAAAGAACGGAGAAAATGGTGCAAAACATATAACAATATTTATTAGTCTATGAAATAGACAAAGACACACACAAAAAATGGCCATTATATAAAACACCATAAAAACACCAATGGGGGGGGGGGGGGATATAACCGCAAGATGGAACAGGGGGATGATTGCAAAAGTATGCAGAAATAACATGTTAATGTAGAATCAGATGGATTTGTCTGCAAAGTACTGCAAATGGAATGAAGATATCCCATCCTAACTAGTAGTTATAGCCAGTGCAATCCAGATATAGCAGCAAATAGCAGATAGACAAATATAAAATGCAAAGTGCAAAAAAGCCACAAGTCCCAATGGAGGGGAACCCCCATGTAAATGAGCCCCCTAAACCTCCAACGTACGTTTCGCAGAACAGTTGTTACCCCTGTGGACACCGCTTCATCAGGGAAGGAAGGCATACTTTTGCAATCATCCCCCTGTTCCATCTTGGTGTTATATCCCCCCCCCATTGGTGTTTTTATGTTTTTTTATATAATGGCCACTTTTCCTTTGTGTGTCTTTGTCTATTTCATACATTAATAAATATTGTTATATGTTTTGCACCATTTACTTCTCTGGTTTCTCCGTTTTTTTCCACGTGTAAATGTGGCTGCTAGGGCTGGTGATGAGTATGTGTGATGTTGCTTGTGGAAATCTGTTCTGGTCACCGTGGCACAGTAGAGATCAGGCAAAGTTTCAATGGCTCTTGTGTTAGAAAAGTGTTCACCTAATGTATTATTTCTGAAAAGACTCGTCCTTTGTTGTCATTCCTGCACCTTCTGATTGCTGCACGAGCCCACTATCTAAATTACTGGGGAAAATGGCCGAGTGTTTCATGGACAAGCAAGGAAAATGACATGATTTTAGTTATGGAGGTTGGCTGAGATGGGAAATAAATAAATCTTTTCTGAAAGTTACCAAAAGGTTGAAATAACAGAGTTAAAACAATTTGATATAAAAAAAATAACCAAAATTCTTAAAGGGAACCTTCCAGCACATTATTACATAAGGAAATAAAGTCTAGTTGTATAGACAGTTAGGGGTACTTTACACGTTGCGACATCGCTATCATTATATCATCGGGGTCACGTCGTTAGTGACGCACATCGCAACGTGTAAATCCTAGATGGAACAATGAATGAGCACAGAAGCGTACAATCTCGCTGATCTGTGTAACGTCGTTCATTTCCATAATGTCGGATCGACCGCAGGTATGATGTTGTTCCTCGTTCCTGCGGCAGCGCACATCGCTGTGTGTAAACCCGCAGGAACGACAAGCATCTCCTTACCTGTGTCCTGACGGCTATGCGGAAGGGAGAAGGTGCGCGTGATGTTATGTCCCTCTCATCTCCGCCCCTCCACTTCTATTGGCCGGCCGCTTAGTGACGTCGCTGTGACGCCGAACGCATCTCCCCCTTGAAGGAGGGATTGTTCGGCAGTCACAGCGACGTCGTCGACCAGGTGAGTGCGTGTGACGCTGCCGTAGCGATAATGTTCGCTACGGCAGCGATCACCACATATCGCATGTGCGACGGGGGCGGGTACTATCGCGCTGGACATCGCTAGCCGATGCTAGCGATGTCGCAACGTGTAAAGTACCCCTTACAGTCATGGCCAAAAGTGTTGGCACCCTTGAAATTGTTCCAGAAAATGTCTTTCTCCCAGAATATTATTGCAGTTACACGCTTTGTTATACACATGATTATTTCCTCTGTGTGTATTGGAAGAACACAAAAATAAAACAACAGAAAAAAAGGCAAAAATGGTCTGGACAAAATTCTTTGCACCCTCAGCTTAATATTTTTGTGCACCCTCTTTGGAATAAATCCCTGCAATCAGTGGCTTCCTATAACCGTCCACAAGCTTCTTACTCCTCTCACCTGGAATCTTGAGCTGTTCTTTATAAACTGCTCCAGGTCTCTCATATCTGAAGGCGTCTTCTCTTCTGCCAACAGTAATTTTAAGATCTCTCCACAGGTGTCACTGGGATTTGGATCCATACTCATTGCTGCCACTTCACAACTCTGTTTCCATCCATTTCTGGGGGCTTCTTGAAGTGTTTGGGGTCATTAATCTGTTGAAGAGCCATGACCTAGGACACAAACCCAGCTATCTGGCACTGGGCACTATATTGCCACCGACAAGTCTTTGGTAATCTTCAGATTTCATAATGCCTTCCTTACACACAGTCAAGACACCCAGTGACAGAGGCAGGAAAACAACCCCAAACATCTCTGACCTCCACCATATTTGACTGTAGATTCTGTGTTCTTTTTTGTAGGCCTCATTCTGTTTTCAGTTAACAGTAGGATGATGTGCTTTACCAAAAACCTCTGTCTTGGTCTCATCTGTCCACAAGATGCTTTCCTAGAAGGATTTTGGTTTACTCAAGTACATTTTGGCAAACTACAGTCTAGCTTTTTATGTCTGTGTCAGCAGTGGGGTCCTCCTGGGTCTCTGGCCATAGCATTTTCATTTAATTCAGTTCACACTGACACTGATGTCCCCTGAGCCTCAAGACAGCTTGAATTTATTTGGAACATGACTGGGGCGGCTTATCTACCATCCAGATTATCCTGTGTTGTAACCTTTCCTTAATTTTTCTCTGCTGTCCATGTCCAGGGAGATTAGCTACAGTGCCATGGATTGGAAACTTCTTGATTATGTTGTGCACTGTGGACAAGGAAACATCAAGATCTCTGGAGATAGACTTGTCACCTTGAGATTGTTAATATTTTTCAACAATTATGATTCTCAAGTCCTCAGACAGTTCTCTTCTCATTCTGCTCTTCGTGCTTAGTGTTGCACACACAGACGCACAATGCAAAGACTGAGTGAACTTCTCCCCTTTTAATCTGGTTTCAGGCATGATTTTCATATTGCCCACACTATTTGCCACAGGTGAGTCTGAACGAGCATCACATGCTTGAAACAAAATTGTTTACTCACAATTTTGGAAAGGTGCAAACAATTTTGTACTGCCCATTTTTGGAGTTTTGTGTGAAATTATGGCTTTTTTTTCTTGTTCCAATACTCGCAAAGGAAATACACAAATGTATGAGAAAAGATTGCAATTGCAATAATTTTCAGGGAGAAATACTTCATTTTCTGGAACAATTTGAAGAGTGCCAACACTTTTGGCCTTTACTGTATTCCTTATTTGAAATTATGCTTTTTCATTTTATTTTTTTATAAATCGGATGTCCTAGTCATGGGAAATCGAGTGTAGAAGTGATAAGCAGATCAGGCTGGAAGTGCACTGGAGGCGTGTTATAATTCATCCAAGTGCACTGACACACCTCATCTGCTTATCACTTCTACACTAGATTTCTCTTGACTGGAAAAAAAAAAAGTGTAATTTTTTTAGGGGGAAAAAGGCTGTAAAAGTAAACTTACAAGTTCCCTTTCACTAAAAATTCTGAATTGTAAAAAAAACCTCTATAATTCTAAGATTGAAAAATTGAATTCTAAGTTAAAAATTCAACATTCTATGACAAATATGAATGACTAGAAGGTGGCCCGATTCTACGCATCGGGTATTCTAGAATTTAGGTATTGTGTAGTTAATGTATGATTTTTGTTTTATATATATATATATATATATACTAGAAGGTGGCCCGATTCTACGCATCGGGTATTCTAGAATTTAGGTATTGTGTAGTTAATGTATGATTTTTGTTTTATATATATATATATATATATATATATATATATATATACATATATATATATATATATAGATGTTGTTGTCTGTAGTTAGCAAGTGTTTGTGTAGGGCGCTGTACATGTTCTGGGTGTTGTCTGGGTGTGACGGGGGGTGAGAGCGGTGTTGTTTGTGTGTTGCGTGTGTTGCATTATTTGTGTAGCGCTGTGTGTCTGTAGCGTTGTGTGTGTGTGTTGCGCGGTTTGTGTGGGTGTGGGGTGTGTGTGTTTTGGGGGGAGGTATGTTTTGTGCAATGTGTGTGTTGTGCGGTATGTGCGTATATTTGTGTGTGCCGCGGTGTTCGTGTGTTGGGTGTTGTGTGTGTGCGGCGTTGTGTGTGTGGGTGTCTGTGTAGGGCAGTGTTTGTGGTTCCAAGTGTGTGTGTGGTGTGTTGTGCAGTGCGTGTGTGGCAGTGTGTGTGTGTGTTTTGGGGGGAGGTGTGCACCCCCCTTCGTGCTCCATCCCCCATGCTGCGCACCTCCCATCGTGCTCCATCCCCCATGCTGCGCACCCCCCATCGTGCTCCATCCCCCATGCTGCGCACCCCCCATCGTGCTCCATCCCCCATGCTGCGCACTCCCCATTGTGCTCCATCCTCCATGCTGCGCATTCCCCATCGTGCTCCATCCCCCATGCTGCGCATTCCCCATCGTGCTCCATCCCCCATGCTGCGCACTCCCAAACGTGCTCCATCCCCCATGCTGCGCACTCCCCATTGTGCTCCATCCCCCATGCTGAGCACTCCCCATCGTGCTCCATCCCCCATGCTGCGCACTCCCCATCGTGCTCCATCCCCCATGCTGCGCACTCCCCATCGTGCTCCATCCCCCATGCTCCGCACTCCCCATCGTGCTCCATCCCCCATGCTGCGCACTCCCCAAACGTGCTCCATCACCCATGCTGCGTACCCCCCATCGTGCTCCATCCCCCATGCTGCACACTCCAAATCGTGCTCCATCCCCCATGTTGAGCACCCCCCATCGTACTCCATCCCCATACTGCGCACTCCCCATCGTGCTCCATCCCCCATGCTGCGCACTCCCCATCGTACTCCATCCCCCATACTGCGCACCTCCCCATCATGCTCCATCCCCCATACTGCGCACTTCCCAATCGTGCTCCACCCCCATGCTGCGCACTCCCCATCGTGCTCCATCCCCCATGCTGCGCACTCCCAAACGTGCTCCATCCCCCATGCTGCGCACTCCCCATCGTGCTCCATCCCCCATGCTGCGCACCCCCCATCGTGCTCCATCCCCCATGCTGCACACTCCCAATTGTGCTCCATCCCCATGCTGATCACCCCCCCATCGTGCTCCATCCCCCATACTGCACACTCCCCATCGTGCTCCATCCCCCATACTGCGCACTCCCCATCGTGCTCCATCCCCCATACTGCGCACTCCCCATCGTGCTCCATCCCCCATGCTGCGCATTCCCCATCGTGCTCCCATCCCCCATGCTGCGCATTCCCCATCGTGCTCCATCCCCCATGCTGCGCACACCCAAACGTGCTCCATCCCCCATGCTGCGCACTCCCCATCGTGCTCCATCCCCCATGCTGAGCACTTCCCCATCGTGCTCCATCCCCCATGCTGCGCACTCCCCATCGTGCTCCATCCCTCATGCTGCGCACTCCCCATCGTGCTCCATCCCCCATGCTCCGCACTCCCCATCGTGCTCCATCCCCCATGCTGCGCACCCCCCATCGTGCTCCATCCCCCATGCTGCACACTCCAAATCGTGCTCCATCCCCCATGTTGCGCACCCCCCATCGTACTCCATCCCCATACTGCGCACTCCCCATCGTGCTCCCATCCCCCATGCTGCGCACTCCCCATCGTGCTCCACCCCCCATGCTGCACACTCCAAATCGTGCTCCATCCCCCATGTTGCGCACCCCCCATCGTACTCCATCCCTCATACTGCGCACTCCCCATCGTGCTCCATCCCCCCATGTTGCGCACCTCCCCATCGTACTCCATCCCCCATACTGCGCACTCCCCATCGTGCTCCATCCCCCATACTGCGCACTCCCAATCGTGCTCCACCCCCGATGCTGCGCACTTGCCCATCGTGCTCCATCCCCCATTCTGCGCACTCCCAAACGTGCTCCATCCCCCATGCTGTGCACTCCCCATCGTGCTCCATCCCTCATGCTGCGCACCCCCCATCGTGCTCCATCCCCCATGCTGCGCACTCCCCATCGTGCTCCATCCCCCATGCTCCGCACTCCCCATCGTGCTCCATCCCCCATGCTGCGCACCCCCCATCGTGCTCCATCCCCCATGCTGCACACTCCAAATCGTGCTCCATCCCCCATGTTGCGCACCCCCCATCGTACTCCATCCCCCATACTGCGCACTCCCCATCGTGCTCCATCCCCCATGCTGCGCACTCCCCATCGTGCTCCATCCCCCATGCTGCACACTCCAAATCGTGCTCCATCCCCCATGTTGCGCACCCCCCATCGTACTCCATCCCCCCATACTGCGCACTCCCCATCGTGCTCCATCCCCCATACTGCGCACTCCCCATCGTACTCCATCCCCCATACTGCGCACTCCCCATCGTGCTCCATCCCCCATACTGCGCACTCCCAATCGTGCTCCACCCCCCATGCTGCGCACTGCCCATCGTGCTCCATCCCCCATGCTGCGCACTCCCAAACGTGCTCCATCCCCATGCTGCGCACCCCCCATCGTGCTCCATCCCCCATGCTGCACACTCCCAATCGTGCTCCATCCCCCATGCTGATCACCCCCCATCGTGCTCCATCCCCCATACTGCGCACTCCCCATCGTGCTCCATCCCCCATACTGCGCACTCCCCATCGTGCTCCATCCCCCATACTGCGCACTCCCCATCGTGCTCCTTCCCCCATGCTGCGCACATCCCCATCGTGCTCCATCCCCCATGTTGCGCACTCCCGACGTGCTCCATCCCCCATGCTGCGCACTCCCAAACGTGCTCCATCCCCCATGCTGCACACTCCCAATCGTGCTCCATCCCCCATGCTGCGCACCCCCCATCGTGCTCCATCCCCCATACTGCGCACATCCCCATCGTGCTCCATCCCCTATACTGCGCACTCCCCATCGTGCTCCATTCCCTATACTACGCACCCCCATTGTGCTCCACAGTCACACATCAGACAGTAAACACGCACACATCTGATCGCATACACTCACACACACACCCCACTTCTCCCTGTGCCCACCGGTGGGCGGTCCCAGCAGCTGTGCTGCACGCCATGCTCCTCTGCCGACACTCACAGATCCGATCGCATACACTCACACACACACACTCACACATCAGAACACACTCACGCACATCCGATCGCATACACTTACACACACACTGATATCGCACATACGCGCTGACACAATCACAACATCCGGAGATACCACATGCTTCCGGCCATGTGATCCTCCGGCAGGTCCTGGAAGATCACTGCACAGTATCGCCGCCGAGAAGCAAGCGATATCACGGGATGTTGTGAGTATGTGGATGCGATCTGATGTGTGTGTGAAGTGTGTGTGAGAGTGAGTGTGATCTGATGTATGTGTGTCTGTTCTTATGTATGTGCGTGTGTGTGTTCCGCCGCTGCAGGACCTTGATGCGCTCACCTCGGGGCAAGAAGCCATTCCGTGTGGGGGGCGGAGCCTGGGCGAGCGGCCAATCCGTGCGGGGGGCGGAGCCGAGGCGAGGAGAGCGGCCAATCCGTGCGGGGGGAGGAGCCGAGGCGAGCGGTCAATCCAATTTGGGAGGGTGGGGCCATGGCGAGGCCAGCGGCCAATCCGCTGTTTGTCACCGTAAGGACATGGCCAATCCGTGCGGGGGGGGCGGACCCGAGGCGAGGCGAGCGGCCAATCCGTGCGGGGGGAGGAGCCGAGGCGAGGCGAGCGGCCAATCCGTGCGGGGGGGCGGGGCCATGGCGAGCCCAGCGGCCAATCCGCTGTGTGTCACCGTAAGGACATGTGTCAGGGTAAGGACACAATTTTGGAGCAAGACAGACAGACAGACAGACAGAATAAGGCAATTATATATATAGATTCTGAGAAAGTTCTTGACTGAAACAAAATCCACCAGAATTGGACAAAATATAATAATAATAATAATTATAAGAATAATAACAACAACAATAACAATGTAAAAATAAAAAACAATGACATAAATAATCATGCAATTAACAAAAAGAAATAATAATAATACAATAATAAAAACACTAACATTAATAATAGCTATAACAATAGTAAATATTATTATTATTATTATTATTAGTAGTAGTAGTAGTAGAAGTATTAATAGCAGTAATACTACTACTACTATTACTACAAAAATAAAATTAATAATAATAAAAATAATAATAAATTAAAAATTAAAACACAATAACATTAATAATTATACAATTAAAATAATAATAATAAACACTAACATTAATAATAATAGCTATAACAATAGTAATTTTGTATTATTATTATTATTAGTAGTAGTAGTAGTAGTAGTAGTAGTAGTAATAATAATATATTAAAATTAAAAATAATAATAACAATAGTGATAATAATAATAACAATAAAAATTTAAAAATTAAAAATCAATGGCATTAATAGTTATACAATTAAAAATAGTAAT
Organism: Anomaloglossus baeobatrachus; assembly: GCF_048569485.1. Classification (NCBI taxonomy): domain Eukaryota; kingdom Metazoa; phylum Chordata; class Amphibia; order Anura; family Aromobatidae; genus Anomaloglossus; species Anomaloglossus baeobatrachus. The sequence continues at coordinate 40,307,591 of NC_134354.1, read as the reverse complement.
AATGAACACTAACATTAATAATAATAGCTATAACTATAGTGAAAATAATAATTACTAGTAGTAGTAATAATAATAATATTAATGATAAAATAAACATCTAGATTGGATACATGGTTATTGGATATCAATAATTTAAAAAAAAAAAACTATAGATATAGTCTTAGGAAATAAGCTTGCCAAATGTCATGATCATGTATATATACATATATAATCTACTGCATATATATATAAATATATATTGTATATACACATAGAGATTTATATACTGCATAAATACAGATAGCTATAGATACATGCATGCATATATATGCGGGTCTGTACGTACCATCTCTGAGTTGCAGCGTTTCATTGAATTGGTCGGTGGTTGACCTCCACCTTGCTATGCACCCCAATTTGGGATGTATTCCATCTGTCTGGATTTTGGCGGTTGGTGACTGTTCACATTAAGTCATCAGGCTTTGTCCACAGGCTATTTACTTCATGCAGCATTTGCTTGGACCTGTCCCGCCCACAGCCATGACTCAGTCATGGGTACGGGATTGAAATAGACCAGGTGAGTGCTGCTAAGAGCAGTTCTACTATTCATATGTGAGGCCGTATGGCACATTTTATAAAAATATTTTAGTGTAGGACTGCTTCAAATGAGATTTGCCGTGACGTGGCGAAGCAGCTCAAGAAATTGCAATTTTTTGCCAAAAATCTCAAAATTTTTAAAATAAGTACAGTTTGGAATGTTTAGTGCCGCAGTGCACATTTGGTGCTGGCTTTTTGTTTTTTCTTCATTGAATTGGTCGGTGGTTGACCTCCACCTTGCTATGCACCCCAATTTGGGATGTATTCCATCTGTCTGGATTTTGGCGGTTGGTGACTGTTCACATTAAGTCATCAGGCTTTGTCCACAGGCTATTTACTTCATGCAGCATTTGCTTGGACCTGTCCCGCCCACAGCCATGACTCAGTCATGGGTACGGGATTGAAATAGACCAGGTGAGTGCTGCTAAGAGCAGTTCTACTATTCATATGTGAGGCCGTATGGCACATTTTATAAAAATATTTTAGTGTAGGACTGCTTCAAATGAGATTTGCCGTGACGTGGCGAGGCAGCTCAAGAAATTGCAATTTTTTGCCAAAAATCTCAAAATTTTTAAAATAAGTACAGTTTGGAATGTTTAGTGCCGCAGTGCACATTTGGTGCTGGCTTTTTGTTTTTTCTACATATATAATCTACTGCATATATATATAAATATATATTGTATATACACATAGAGATTTATATACTGCATAAATACAGATAGCTATAGATACATGCATGCATATATATGCGGGTCTGTACGTACCATCTCTGAGTTGCAGCGTTTCGGTCCCCAGTGGAGAACATTTGACGACTCGTGTGGTAGAGATCAGCGCGGTAGCGATCACACTAATGAGCACTATGACTTCCATCTTGCTCCCTAGTTCGTTAGCTCTGAGCGCCTTTGGATAAGGCTTGTCCAGTGGTTGCGGGTCCTTTGATGCTCTGCGAGAAGCTCGGACTCTTATAAACCTGCCTCCCCCCCTTTACATTGACCGAGACCTCAATCAAATTCCACTTTTACTAAGTCGCATTTGTGACATTTGGTGTCCAGTCCTATATTGTGTGGTCTGCATTGTGTCTTTGGTACTGGTAATACGAGCGCCAACGTCAGAGGCCTTTTCTCTCCCTGTGCAAACACATTAAATGTGTGTTATCGTTGCTTGTACAGGGTCCCCCAGATGTGTGCACAAACTCTGCGGAGGAACTTTCTGATTCAGCTATCTGGATGGCACAAAATATCTGAAGATGTTCATTGTCTCGGAAGTGCATGTTAATAAGGGGCTAATTACAAAGGACATTGCAGACATGCCAGTGACGCCAGCAGTTGGCATAGTAAATGTCCAACCTAACACAACATATCTGATAAATGGAGCGGTCGGCCATTAGAAGATAATTTCATGAAAAAAAAAGGTTTATAAAACCTGGAAATAGAAACAGAGAATAAAATAAAATAATAATAAAAAATATATTTACATACAGTACAGACCAAAAGTTTGGACACACCTTCTTATTCAAAGAGTTTTCTTTAATTCCAAGATTCTGAAAATTGTAGATTCACATTGAATGCATCAAAACTATGAATTAAAACATGGGGAATGAAATACTTAAAAAAGTGTGAAACACCTGAAAATATGTCTTATATTCTAGGTTCTTCAAAGTAGCCACCTTTTGCTTTGATTACTGCTTTGCACACTCTTGGCATTCTCTTGATGAGCTTCAAGAGGTAGTCACCGGAAATGGTTTTCCAACAGTCTTGAAGGAGTTCCCAGAGATGCTTAGCACTTGTTGGCCCTTTTGCCTTCACTCTGCGGTCCAGCTCACCCCAAGCCATCTCGATTGGGTTCAGGTCTGGTGACTGTGGAGGCCAGGTCATCTGGTGTAGCACCCCATCACTCTCCTTCTTAGTCAAATAGCCCTTACACAGCCTGGAGGTGTGTTTGGGGTCATTGTCCTGTTGAAAAATAAATGATGGTCCAACTAAACGCAAACCGGATGGAATAGCACGCCGCTGCAAGATGCTGTGGTAGGCATGCTGGTTCTGTATGCCTTCAATTTTGAATAAATCCCCAACAGTGTCACCAGCAAAGCCCCCCACACCATCACACCTCCTCCTCCATGCTTCACGGTGGGAACCAGGCATGTAGAGTCCATCCATTCACCTTTTCTACAAAGACACGGTGGTTGGATCCAAAGGTCTCAAATTTGGACTCATCAGACCAAAGCACAGATTTCCACTGGTCTAATGTCCATTCCTTGTGTTCTTTAGCCCAAACAAGTCTCTTCTGCTTGTTGCCTGTCCTTAGCAGGGGTTTCCTAGCAGCTATTTTACCATGAAGGCTGCTGCACAAAGTCTCCTCTTTACAGTTGTTCTAGAGATGAGAAGGTGTGTCCAAACTTTTGGTCTGTACTGTACGTGAACAGTATATACATACAATACTGTGCATAGGTTTTACGCAAGTGTGGAAAAAATGCTGCAAAGTAAGAATGATTTAAAAAAATTAAAGCGTTAGTACGTTATTTTTATCAATTAACAAAATGCAAAGGGAATGAACAAAAGAGAAATTTAAATCAATATTTGGTGACCCCCCTTTGCCTTCAAAACAGCATCAATTCTTCTGGGAACATTGAATAAAGTGAGGGATTTGGCAGGATTATAGTCAGGTGTATGAGTAACCAGTTATACCAACCATTTGGAAGTAATCAGTTTTCAATTGCAGAGTGAAGACCAGTCATTAACTAAAACAGAAACAATTGTGTAGGAGGCTTGAAACTGGATGAAGAACAGCAAAATTCTGCTGCAAAGGTAAGATTGTGAAAGACCGTTTCATATCACTGGCCAAAGCAGTAATTATTCTACTACAGACCCTGACAGAAGTCTGTCGCTTATCCATGTTATGTAAATAAAAGCTTATAGGCCCATAACCTGCTAAACAGATGGATGCTGGAAAAGTGGCAGAAGGTGGATTTCTCTGACAAATCTTTAGTTGAATTACACCACAGCCGCCGCAAATACTGCAGGAGACCTACTGGAGCCCGTATGGATCCAGAAAACAGTTAAGTTTGGTGGTAGAAAGATCATGGTCTGGGGTTACATTCAGTATGGGAGTGTGCAAAATATTTGCAAGGTGGAGGCAATATCAATAGCCTAAAATATCAAGAAGTATTAGCTACCTCTTACATTCCCAATCATAAAAGGGGTCAAATTCTGCAGCAGGATGGTTCTCCATCTCATACATCCATCTCTACAATAGAGTTCCTCCTGGCAAAGAAGATCAAGGTGCTCAAGGACTGGCCAGCCCAGTCACCAGACTTGAACATCATTGAGCATGTTTGGGGTAGGATGAAAGAGGAAGCTTGGAAGACAAAACCAAAGAATTTAGATGAACTCTGGGAGGCATGTAAGACTGCACTCATCGCTATTCCTGATGACCTCATCAATAAATTGTATGAATCATTGTTGAACCGCATGGATGCAGTCCTTCAAGCTCATGGAAGTCACCCAAAATATTAAATATGGCTCTAATAGCACCACAACTTCATTCACCAATGTTATGCAACATATCGTGGTATTAGAAGTTAATTATTTGTTTGAAGTTCCCATTACTTTCTGTGGGCGACAAAACTTTTGTCTTGCCAAAATCTGACCTTTCTGTGTTCATTAAATGATCAAAATGTTATCTTTGCAGTAACTTTATTTTCATAACCTAAACCAAATTTGGGAGGGTTTCAGCTTTCAAAAGAGTAATTTATGAAACCAATGGATGAATTTAAAGTCAGGTTAAAAGCTTTTATTTACATAACATGGATAAGCAACAGAACTTTGAAAAAAAAAATAAAATAAATAAATCTTTATTTATATATAGCGCTAACATACTCCGCAGTGCTTTATATCCTGATATGTATATCAGGAACACTGTCCCCATCCGGGCTCACAAGCTAAATTCCCTATCTGTATGTCTTTGGAGTGTGGGAGGAAACCGGAGGAAACCCACGCAAACACGGGGAAAACATACAAACTCCTTTGAAGATGGTGTCCTTGGTGGGATTCGAACCCAGGACCCCAGCGCTGCAAGACTGCAGTGCTAACCACTGAGCCACCGTGCCACCCACTTGTCAGGGACTGTAAGTTCTAAAGAATTTAGCAGGGTGATTGTTCTAAACATCTTGGAGAACTAAACACAGAACTATTGTGAATCTCAAGCCGAGTGCCAGAGGACACACGGCAAGCAGCGCAACACAAAGGAAAAACCAGGGAAGATGTAGAACGAAAGACAGGAAGGGAAGCAGTATTACCTCCTAACACTTACCTGAGTCTGATCCCTACACGCCTTAACATCACACAATGGGTCCTTCCCCCGTTCGCAATCACGTGGCTAGTCTCTTGTTGGCCCTGAACTCACCCTGACTAGTGAGTAGGCCAGCGAGACACTAGTCTCACTACTGCAGTAAAACAACAAGAGGAAGGTAAGACAATCAGGCGGGGAAAGACGCAACAAATAGCACTCCTCAGCAGGAAACTTGACAGCTGCACCTGAATTGAACACCTCAGCTTCTCCAGAGGCAGGCACCTTCAAAATAGTCAGCATAGAATGAACTGTAGCTGGCACAGAAGAGAGTGAGTAGTGGTTTTATAAAGCAGAAGGGAGTGGCTGTAACTGAGATTAACAGCTACAAGTCAATCTCAGCAGGATAGAAAAGAAACCTTAACCCCTTCAGCACTGAATTGAATTAAATACGCTCCTACTCAGGATGAACGATGAGTGGTCTTAAGGTTAATTCCTATTTATACTGCAGATAAGTTCTTGGTGACATCGGCTCTATGTTTGGGGTCATTCTCCCGAAGCACAATTAATTTGGACCCAGTCAAACAGCTCCCTGATGGGATTGTATGATGGATGAGTACTGTGACACCACTGTGTGCATTATTCCTGCGTTTTTGATTATATGCATAGTCATTGTATATGAGGTAAAGACACATGACACAGAGCCTAAGGGTGGCTTTACACGCTATGATATCGGTACCGATATCGCTAGCATGCGACCCACCCCCTTCGTTTGTGCGAAACGGGCATATCGCTGCCCGTCACGCACAAAATCCGGCACCCCCGTCACATGTACTTACCTGCATAGCGACGTCGCTGTGACCGGCGAACCGCCTCCTTTCTAAGGGGGAGGTCCATTCAGCGTCACAGCGACGTCACTAAGCGGCTGCCCAATGAAAGCGGAGGGGCGGAGATGAGCGGGACGAACATCCCGTCCATCTCCTTCCTTCCGCATTGTGGCCGGCGGCAGGTAAGGAGATGTTCCTCGTTCCTACGGGGGGTCACACACAGCGATGTGCACTGCTGCAGGAACGAGGAACAACATCGGCAAAGCGATAGTATGGATAATTGGGAGTGGACCCCCTTGTCAACAAGGAGCAATTTTGGACGTTTTTGCAACGATCCAAAATCGCTCTTTGGAGTCACACACTACGAGATTGCTACAGCGGCCGGATGTGCGTCACAAAATCCGTAACCCAATGAGATCGCTGTAGAAAAATCGTAGCGTGTAAAGCCCGCTTAAAGAAATAAGAAGGGCATCAAGCTGTAAACTTGGTGCTGCTGGTTATCACGATGAGTTGGGGCTTAATTCCAATTTTGCTATGGGCCCCATTTTATAGCACATCTGCCAGGTAGTTGAAGCGATAGACCGAGGGCCCTCCGCTCTGCAGAGCAAGTCACAGAATCAGACGGACTAACGGATAAACCAGGGAGAATGTTTATTTACAAGGAATAACAAGCAGCGGGAGGAGGGAAAAGGAGTAAAGGCGGGAAAACACCTCTCAGTATAACGGTGGATTAGGCTGGAGTTGTGTGTTGGGGGGGTTTAATAAAGGGGTGAAAGAGGGGGCTTTTTTGTCTTTTATTTAAAATAAAGGATTTTTCGGTGTGTGCTTATTCACTTTACTTACGAGTTAATCATGAAAGCTGTCTCATAGACGCTGCCATGATTAAGCCTGGACTTAAATGGCAGCGATCCGCTGCCATTTAACTCCTTATTACCTGGATTGCCACCGCATCACGGCAATCTGGAAGAGCCAGGGACACTCCAGGACTGCCACATAATGGATGCGGCAGTCCCGGGGCAGCTGCGGGCTGATATTCTCGGCTGCGGGAGGGGGGGGCATTAACCCTGGCCCTCGCCCTCCCCAGCCAGAGAATACCGGGCCGCCGCTGTGTGTTTACCTGGCTGGACGGTAAAAATACAGCGGAGCCAGCATTTTTTTTTTTTTTTATATATGTACGTTTGATTTGTATGTGTATTCTATATGTCTGTGTCTGATATGTGTGTGTTTACTCTCTGCTCCGCTTCCTCTTCCTGTCATAATGACATCACTTCCCTGCAAGATGCTTGATGAACACTACCGCAGGTAAACCGCGGCTATACCGGGGGTATACCGCACATCATTTGCTACCTGCGGTATACCCGCGGTATTTCGCGATTACATTACAGTGAATGGAGTGAAATACCGCAACTATCTGCGGAAAAGAAGTGACATGCACATTTTCTCAAGAAATTTTCTCACGAAATACTGTAGAAAGAATGTTTTTGAGAAAAAAACGCAGTGTGCGCACAGCTATTTTTTTTTCCCATTGGTTTTGCTGGGAAATGTCTGCAGAAAGGTTACAACAATTTCTCAAGAAATTTCTGCAGCAAAACCGCGAGTAAAAACGCAGTGTGCGCACAAGGCCTAACAGTATGCTCTTTAGGCGTAGCAACTGACCACGTCACCACAACTAGTACAACATACAATATGGTTTTAACAGCGGTACAGCGATGTATAACATTATACTATCCTGCTCTGTCCTCTATCCTAAGAGGTCTCCCCTAATGGGACCGTGCGGATACTCTGACTATGGAGGCCTAATATGGTTCCCTAACCGCTACGCCCGGGCGTACAGAAACAGCCCTTTCCTCAGGACCGGTCCGCTCTGAGGCTTGAAGGTACGGTGGTGTGCACTTTACTCCGGGAGGGCGATGCAGGACTTCTCTTCCCACAATTCAACGGGCAGATGGGCTCATCAGGCGGGGTCTTGTGGCAGGCCGGATACCGACTCTCCTGTGTGCGACCCTTTGCACGTCCTGGAACTCTCTTGCACCGTCTGCCACTTCCTTCTTCTCCCTGCACTTTTGTCAGTGCAGACCAAACAAACACACAACAGCAGGGGAGATGCGGGCCATTCCATTGTGCTCTGCAGGGAAGCAGTCTCTTAAAGCCACAGTACAACAAAGTCTTAGGGGTACTTTGCACGTTGCGACATCGCTAGCATCGGCTAGCGATGCCGAGCGCGATAGTCCCCGGCCCCGTCGCACATGTGATATCTTGTGATAGCTGCCGTAGCGAACATTATCGCTACGGCAGCTTCACACGCACTTACCTGCCCTGCGACGTCGCTTTGGCCGGCGACCCGCCTCCTTCCTAAGGGGGCGGGTCGTGCGGCGTCACAGCAACGTCACACGGCAGGCAGCCAATAGAAGAGGAGGGGCGGAGATGAGTGGGACGTAAACATCCCGCCCACCTCCTTCCTTCCGCATAGCCGGTGGAGGCAGGTAAGGAGAGGTTCCTCGCTCCTGCGGCTTCATACACAACGATGTATGCTGCCACAGGAACGAGGAACAACATCGTATCTCCTATTGGTGCGACATTATGAAAATGACCGACGCTACACAGATCACCGATTTTCGGCGCTTTTGCGATTGCTTATCGGCGCATCTAGGCTTTACACGTTGCGACGTCGTTACCGGCGCCGGATGTGTGTCACTTTCGATTTGACCCCGACAATATCGCAGTAGCGGTGTCGCAACGTGCAAAGTACCCCTTAAAGTCACAATAAAGTAACATCCTCAGTAGAGGCTGCACTCCCCTACATAGTCACAAAGTCACCCAGGCTTTATGGAAATGTTTAGGTCCTGCTCTCGCCGTCCGTGCACTGGATCCCTCTGCTTACACTAACACGAATGCAGGATTAGATCTTTATAAGTGGAGGAGGGAAATACTAGTAGTATCCAACAATTTCCTTTCTCTATACTATAAAGATGTTAATAATAAGCCGGTAACATCGACTTCAGTGGACTGTATCATCCATTTTACAGGTCTGCCCAATCAATAGTGACTCGCCCACCCCAGGGCTATGGGACACCCGGTGCCGGGCCGGACTAGTCCGGTGGTAGTCAGTGGTGGCTGGGCCCGGCTCCGTGGCCCTGGTGGGTGTCAGTTGAATATGTGGCGGATGACTTTAAGTTTGTATTCGTGACGCCACCTGTGGTCTGCGGCTATTAAGCCGCCGCTGCTGTGTGAGGCCACCGGGATGATGTTATAGCAGCAATGGTGGTACTGCTCCCCACAGGTGGAGCAATGCCCGGGGCACAGTTGGTGCTTGTAGAAGTCTATGGTGCTGTGTGACTAACACGGTGCAGGGCCGACAAGCAATGAAAGAAACAGGCACAAACAGTAGTCTCTTTACCTTCTCCTCTTTTACTCGGCAGAAACTTAGTCCAGGGAGACCGTCACAGATGGTAAAGATGATCCGGCCGGCCTGGAAGTGCCTGGGGTGATCTTTGGCCAGTTGAGTATGAGGCCTACTCCTTAATCTTTCTCTGCTGTTTTAGGACACTGCACTTTAGGTTTGCAATTGCCCTCTTGCTGCTGGGACTTGTTATTCGTCCCCTTTTCTGTGTGGTAGACCGCGCAGGCCCTCTCTGGTGCTTCTCTGCTGGAGCCCACACCAGGCCCTTGGGATGCAGTTGTACCTTCAGATTGCTTCTGGGACAGGGGGCTTGCAGCTCTCCTGCCCTCCGGATTCAGCTACCAGGGATGGATTTTATGCCCTGGCAACTACAGACTCCGATGTCCGAGTCTCTGCTGTGCCTCTCTGCTCCCCTTGCTTCACTGGGCCAAGCTATCCAAGCTCTAGGCCCCAGTTTCACAAGGCAGCACTACCCTGCGTCTGCACTCTTTCACTCCTGTCTCCAGACTAACCACTACTTCCTCCCTTCAGCCAGACTTAAGGAATCCTCCCTGAAGTTCCAGGTTCAGAGCTCCCTCTGCTGGCCGGAGGGAGAATTGTGTTGAGTGTTAACTTACTGGCCAATAGATCTCCCAATTACCTCCAGGCTCAGCATTAACCCTTTGGGAGGGCAATGCTGTTGTGGCGACCAGGTCCTGGGGCGCCACACTCCCCCTTAGTTAAATTCAGTACTCCCGGACTGTAGAAACAAACATGACATGTTAGAACATTTCATCCCATTATGGGAGGCGCAAATACTTTAACGTTACAAACTTAAACGTTACTATAAGAGTCCAGTGTGGCTCCCTGCCGGGTGTCCATTACACTGCTCCATGGGGGACCCGCCGCGATCAAACCCCCAACGTAGGCTCTGGGCGTGCGTCAGAGCATTGATGACCCCACTCTATGCACGCCGGACGGGTTTTTCTTCAGGGGTGTCGAGCACACTGGTGCTAACTATGAACAATTTAGGTGTTGGCCACCCATAGTCCAGTGGCCCAATTGTCCATTTTCGCAATCAAAGAAAAGAAAAACATTTTGTACACAACCTTACAGACATTTTGCATAACTATGTACATTCTAATAAATACTCCTTCTTCTTCCCTTATACAGTTGACTCTCTATACCTTGGAGGGGGTTGTCCCCGAGTGCTGCGCTGGGACCTACGTAGCTCTGGTGTTTGCCCCTGACTACGTGGTGCGTCTTCTATCTCAGCACTACAGGTGGACCTAACCCCAATAGGTAAGCGTGATGGTTGCCTTTGTGGGCTAAGAGTCGCCAAGGGTATGACAGGTTCACCACTGACAGGGGGTTGATCCTCCTGTTCCACTGCTGGCGTGTCATCTCGTGCTGGCGCGGACGGTTCTTTAGGTGGATCCGGAACCTTTTCTGTTTCTGGCTCGACCAACTGCGGAAACGTCAAAACTGGTACCACTATAGCATTGTTTATTCGGGTCCAAGTTTTGGGGAACTTTCCAAGGATGGTTTGAATCATCTCCCCTTCTTTCTCTTGACTTTGGGGACTTCCTTGTACTCCTTCCATTTCTCTTTGGATTCTGCACCGTTCAGGGCACGCTTTCAGGCGGTCTCGGGAAATTGCTTGATAGGTCTTGCCTTCATCCTTGCTTATGAGGCATACCTTACTATTGTCAAAGTTGGAGGGGATAATGGTGTAGGGCTCGTTTTCCCACTGATCATCCAATTTATGCGTCCTCCGCTTCTTCTTGAGGACTTGTTCTCCAGGTGCTAAGGGAGTTGCTGGGGCTGTTTGATTGTAATGCTGCTCTTGTCTCGTTCTTGCTTGAGACAGGCTCCTCTCTACGCACTCCTGGACCTTACGGTACCGCTGCTGCCGTTCTGTATCCCAATCCTCTATTTTTTGAACCGCCTCAGGCGACACAGTCCCCATCTCAAAGTCTACAGGCAACTTGCCAGGCCTGGATCGCATCAGGTAAGCGGGGCTGCAGTTGGTCGAATTCACTGGGATATGGTTGTACAGGTCTACCAGATCTGGCAACTTTTCTGGCCATTGGTTCCTTTCCTCCAGCGGTAGGGTCTTCAGCATATCAATAACCACATGGTTCATTTTCTCGCACAGTCCATTGGTTTGGGGGTGGTACGGTGTGGTTCGGATTTTCTTACAACCGTACATGTTACAGAACTCTTGGAACACTTCAGCCTCGAATGCAGGACCCTGATCAGTGAGTACACTTTCCGGATAGCCGTGAGGTCGACAAAAGGATGCCTGGAACGCTCTAGCTGCTGTCCTGGCTGTCTGGTCCTTCACAGGCACTACTACCAGGAAACGAGAGTAATGGTCCACAATGGTGAGGGCGTACACATAGCCTGACCGGCTTGGTGTTAGCTTCACGTGGTCCAGGGCCACCAACTCCAGGGGCTGCTTCGTGACAATTGGCTGTAGGGGAGACCTTTGGCTGGCATCATCCTTCCGCCTCAGGTTACACGGGCCACAGTCTCGGCACCACTTCTCGATCATCTTTCTCATGTGCACCCAATAGAACCGATCACGGAGTAGGGCCTCCAACTTCTTCCACCCGAAGTGTCCTGCGTTATCATGATACGCTGCTAGGACCATTGGAGCATCCCTCTGCGGAACCACTATCTGCCAGACAAGTTCATTTGTTCGCCAGTTGACATATCTCTTGCAGAGCTTGCCTTGGTAGGTGAACAGTCGTCCCCTCTCCTTCCACAGCTGCTGGGCTTCCTCTGGAGCGTCTGGGCCAAGATGGGTCTCAGCTTGCGCTAGCTTCTCTTTGACCAATCGCACGGCCGGGTCACCATTCTGTGTTTCTTCCCAATTATGGTGGAGTAATGGGTTGACCGAGACCTCGTGCTGGCTTGAGCGCTTCACTCCCACTTAGTGAACCTTACCAGGCTCCGTTCACTTTTCAAATTTCCTTCTGGGTCACGCGGGGTTAACAGCGCTCTGCTCTGATGGCGCGCTCCCTTCGCGCTCTTTTTCAGGCACGCCCCCCTTCTTCCTGCGCTCGGCGAGGCTAATGGCGGCGGCGGTTTACAGACAGTACACAGTCTTTTAAGCACAATTCCTGCAGGCGCACAGTACCCGGTGTGACCGGGCACGAAATCCTGTTCGTGACGCCAAAAGTTGACTCGCCCACCCCAGGGCTATGGGACACCCGGTGCCGGGCCGGACTAGTCCGGTGGTAGTCAGTGGTGGCTGGGCCCGGCTCCGTGGCCCTGGTGGGTGTCAGTTGAATATGTGGCGGATGACTTTAAGTTTGTATTTGTGACGCCACCTGTGGTCTGCGGCTATTAAGCCGCCGCTGCTGTGTGAGGCCACCGGGATGATGTTATAGCAGCAATGGTGGTACTGCTCCCCACAGGTGGAGCAATGCCCGGGGCACAGTTGGTGCTTGTAGAAGTCTATGGTGCTGTGTGACTAACACGGTGCAGGGCCGACAAGCAATGAAAGAAACAGGCACAAACAGTAGTCTCTTTACCTTCTCCTCTTTTACTCGGCAGAAACTTAGTCCAGGGAGACCGTCACAGATGGTAAAGATGATCCGGCCGGCCTGGAAGTGCCTGGGGTGATCTTTGGCCAGTTGAGTATGAGGCCTACTCCTTAATCTTTCTCTGCTGTTTTAGGACACTGCACTTTAGGTTTGCAATTGCCCTCTTGCTGCTGGGACTTGTTATTCGTCCCCTTTTCTGTGTGGTAGACCGCGCAGGCCCTCTCTGGTGCTTCTCTGCTGGAGCCCACACCTGGCCCTTGGGATGCAGTTGTACCTTCAGATTGCTTCTGGGACAGGGGGCTTGCAGCTCTCCTGCCCTCCGGATTCAGCTACCAGGGATGGATTTTATGCCCTGGCAACTACAGACTCCGATGTCCGAGTCTCTGCTGTGCCTCTCTGCTCCCCTTGCTTCACTGGGCCAAGCTATCCAAGCTCTAGGCCCCAGTTTCACAAGGCAGCACTACCCTGCGTCTGCACTCTTTCACTCCTGTCTCCAGACTAACCACTACTTCCTCCCTTCAGCCAGACTTAAGGAATCCTCCCTGAAGTTCCAGGTTCAGAGCTCCCTCTGCTGGCCGGAGGGAGAATTGTGTTGAGTGTTAACTTACTGGCCAATAGATCTCCCAATTACCTCCAGGCTCAGCATTAACCCTTTGGGAGGGCAATGCTGTTGTGGCGACCAGGTCCTGGGGCGCCACAATAGCTTCATAGGATTTTACTGGTCTCATACGCGATCTGCGGCGGTCTCCAGCCGGCCGCATCATTGCTGTGGACTGAATTTTCCTATTGCCTAAATGTCACCTTGTTCTATAGAGGCGTTATCTCAGCAAACACTGCAATCTATTGTGCTGAGCGAGATCGGTGATGTCAGAAGGCGGCTATCAGCAGGAACCGCGGCCTCCTGCCACAGGAAAGCCATCGGAGGAGAGGACAAAACCCGAAAATGAGGCGGAAAGTGGAATATATGGCTGCATGACTGTCAAAGGAGCACAGAAAAGAGAAGATAAAGAGATAAATCGATATAGTATATTTTAGATTTTCATGGGAGGACACTGCAGATCAGACCCTGTAATACAATGTACAGTGTCAGTGTGCAGCTCATATAACAGGGTAAATTTGGTGCCCTCTAAATAACGCAACACACAGCCATTAATGTCTAAACCGCTGGCAACAGAAGTGAGTACACCCCATAGTGAAAATGGATAAATTGTCCCCAATTAGCCATTTTTGCTCCCCAATGTCATGTGACTCATTCGTTTTACAAGGTCTCAGGTGTGAATGGGGAGCAGGGGTGTTGCATTTGGTGTTATCTCTCACACACTCTCTCATACTGGTCACTTGAAGTTCAACATGGCTCCTCATGGTAAAGAATTCTATGAGGATCTAGAAAAAAGAATTGTTGCTCTACATAAAGATGGCCGAGGCTATAAGAAGATTGTCAGCACCCTGACACTGAGCTGCAGCATGGCGGCCAAGACCATACAGTGGTATAACAAGACAGGATCCACTCGGAACAGGCCTTGCATGGTTGACCAGAGGAGCTGAGTGCACGTGCTCAGCGTCATGTCCAGAGGTCGTCTGTTCAGAATAAATGTATAAGTGCTGCCAGTATTGCTGCAGAGGTTACAGGGGTGAGGGGTCCACCTGTCAGCGCTCAGACCATATGCCGCACACTGCAGAGGTTACAGTGGTGGGAGAGTCTGTCTGTCAATAATCAGACCATGCGCCGCACATTGCAGAGGTTACAGGGGTGAGGAGTCCACCTGTCAGCGCTCAGACCATACGCCGCACACTGCAGACGTTACTGGAGTGGGGGGGTCCACCTGGTAGTAATCAGATCATGCGCCACACACTGCATTACATTGTTCTGCATGGCTATTGTCCCACAAAGAAGCCTCTTCTAAAGATAATGCACAAGAAAGCCACAGTTTGCTGAAGACAAGCAGACTAAGGACATGGGTTACTGGAACCGTCCTGTGGTCTGATATGACCAAGATAAACTTATTTTGTTCAGATGGTGTCAAGCGTGTGTGATGGCAACAAGGTAAGGAGGACAAAGACAAGCGAGTCCTGCCTACAGCCAGGCATGGTGGTGGGAGTGTCATGGTTTGGGGCTGCATGAGTGCTGCCTTCTGTGGGGAGCTACAGATCATTGAGAGAACCATGAATGCCAACATGTCCTGTGACACACGTGTCACGCTCCCCGGGTCCTCGGCTCCCCTCCCCGGGTCCTCAGCCCCGCTCCCCGGCTCACCTGCCACGCTCCCCTCGTCCCAGCCTCCGGTGCCCGTCCTCCATAGGTCCTCTGGTCGCCGATCCCGGCGTCCGACATCTTCCCAGGCCCTGGCCGGCTCTCCTGCGTCCTCCTCGCAGCCTCCTTCCCTGGCTTCTGGCACCCGGGCCGCGCGCATGCGCATTAGGGCACGCGCGCGGTCACTGACCCTTTCTTAAAGGGCCAGCGTCCAGTAACAGGAAATGAGGTTAGTCAGGTTCAGGATATAAAGGGGGTTCTTGTCCAAGGGGGCGGGGCCTGATCTTCGTGTTCCCTGAGCTAGGAGTCAGGTCTCCTGGTGTTTATGTGCCTGTACTCACCTATCTCTCTTTGTAGAGCCGTACCTGCCTCGCCATCCAGTCTGCCGTATCCCGAACCCCGCACGCTGTCCGTCTGCCATCCGACAGCACCTGCCATCTCGGATCCCTGCGGTGACCCGTCATCTTGCTCCAGAGGTTCCGGACTCCGCCTGATATCATCTCGGCCTCCGAACCTGAGCTACGTCACCAAGACTACCTTCTGTGACTCCGTGGTCCCAGGGACTCCTCCGCTGTCTTCACTTGCACGGACTATCCTGCTGCCCTTCAGTGCTTCAGCTGCCGGACTCCCTACCTCCATCTTAGAGTTCGGTCCAGTGGATCCACCTCCTGGGTCTGCCCGACCGCCCGGCCGTGACAACACGGAAGCACAGCATAATTCCCTCCCTTCATATTCCAGTATAATGACCCCAAACACCTCCATGATGACCACTGCCTCGCTAAAGAAACTGAAAGTAAAGGTGCTGGACTGGTCGAGTGTCTCCAGACCTAAATGTACCGCCCCACTGCTCGGATCCGGTCTTTCTGTGGGAGGCTCGAGGGTCTCCGGAGCCGGGGGGTCTCACGGTCACTTCAAGTAAAAAGGGGGGTGATGAGATGCAGGATGTAGGACGTATATGTACGGGCTGGGCCGTATGGAGTTCGTGACGCCACCCACGGTATGTGGTGAGTTTGGACACCACCGCTGCAGTTACGGGGCACCCGGGGGAGATGTTGTACAGCAAGTTGTTAACCCCTCCGTGGGCAGGGATGGTGGCCCCGGGACCCGTTGGGGTTTGGCAGTGCAGGGAGATGGGCGACCGCAGGGTGCTGGTGTACTCACTATTAGAAAACACACGAGTCTCTGGTAAATCAAGGTGAAGGTGGTCGGTGCCTGCAGCCGGCTGCGTTCGGGTTCCCCCACCCGGCTGGTGGTCTCTGTCTTTCTCCTGCACCTGTTTTACAATGGTGGACTGCCTGTGCTTGCAACTTCAGGAGTCCGCTCCCGGCTGGTTGTCGCCTAGGGAGCCCTATGCCCGCAGACGCTGGCCCGTGGGATCTCTGAGCCGTGGCGGTGGCCTTTTATCCCCCTTGGTGGGCTGTTGCCTTCAATCGGGACTTTGGGTGGAACAGGCCCTTTAGTCCTGGCCGCAATCAGTTAATTAACCAGTTCCAGTCACTTCTGGACCTAGCTTCAGGGTCTGAGTACCCCCCTGTGTGCTCCAGTTTCCGAGTCGGTTCCCCGGGTCGGTACCGTCGGGCTACAATCCTGTCTCGGTCCACCTCGGTTCCACCGAGCCGTCTGCCTCTTAGCCAAAGGTACCAGGGCTCCTACCCTGGTACCTGTCTGTTTTCCTTCAGGCCTGAGACACAGGACTGACCTCCACTCTCTTCGAATTCTACACTCTATTGAACTCAACAGAACTGACATTTCCCCGCCCCGGGCTGTCTAAAACTCCTCGGTGGGCATCTTCCAACAGCCTGGTTCTGCCCCCTGGTGTGTCTGTCAAGCCCTTAGCGGGTGACTAGGGTTTTAAGGTTGGCTGTGTGTTACCTGTGAGGGAAGGGTGTAATGCGGGCAGGGCTGCCACTAGGAATTTCAGGGCCCCATACTGGCAAAAGTTTGGGGCCCCCTTGAGGCTCTGCCCCAGCTCCGCCTTCACCCCAGCTCCGCCTCCACTTCAGCTCCGCCTCCACCCCACGAATCTTCCATAGTCTCACCGCCACTCTTGGAAAACTTCACTTCTGCACTACAGCCTCACCAATCACACATTAACCCTTCACATTGAACACCGGATCACACACGCAGCCATCAGATTTTGTTTTGGCCAAAAGATTTTTTTTAAGCCACCAAGACAAGGTGGACTCTTTCGGCCGGACCCTACTCTCCTCTAACTTTATTTTTTTTCTTTTTAAATCTAAGTTCTTTGGTATATATTTATTTTTGGTATATCTATTTTTTTTTCTTTAAGGGAATGTGTCACATACAGTTTTTAAAGTAATTGAAACCAAATTGTGATAATGCAGACTTGTGGATTTAGACCTAACAACCCCTTCAAAGGGAATCTGTCACCAGGTTTTTAACACCTAATCTGAGCGCAGCATAACATAGGGGAAGAGATCCTGATTCCATCAATTGTCACTTATTAGGCTGCTTAGTATAGTTTCCATAACATCACTGGTTAATCAGCAGGAGATTATCATTACAGGGCTACTTGTCATGCTGCAGGTAGTCCAGCATATTCATGAGCTCTGTATAACTGCTAGATCTGCAGCACAGAAAACATTGATTTTATCACAATGAAAGCAAACAGCCCAGTAAGTGACACATCGCTGGGATCAGGATATCTGTCTCTACTTTATGCTGCTCTCAGATGGGGGAGCAAAAACCTGCTGATTCCCTTTAAGGCTCTTTCAGCAGATAGATAGATAGAATCATAGATAGATAGATAGATAGATAGATAGATAGATAGATAGATAGAATCATAGATAGATAGATAGAATCATAGATAGATGGCTAGATAGATAGATAAATAGATGGATATGTGGCGCCCCTGTGGCTTCAGTCAACACATGGTACTGCACCTCACTTAAGGTGCAGTACTCATCCTGGATCCAGAGGAGGTTGGTACCAGTTCCACAACACAAACTCATATACACAACCAGGTTGCCCTCCCCATTGGGGACCAGGCTAGGGTCGGGTCTTAAGCTACTCACCAAACATGGGGGGCATCCACCCACTAGTGACAGGGAACCAGGGGAGGAGCAGCCACCAGGGGGAATTAGGAGCTTACATAACAGTTAGAGTGTTCTCCAGCAGGAGAGAACAGGAGTGGGACCGGTGCGGTTCAGGGTGCAGAGCCTTAGGGTGGAATAGACTTCACGTTGTATCACCAGAATCTGCAGGACAGGGGGATTGCAGGTCCCTCTGACCACCACGAGATCCTGGAGCACAGTGCCACATAGGGTCTGGAGTTGTGATTACAGTCAAGCCCCACAGTGGCCCCGCGTCACCTACACACGGGACAGGAGTTAACACTACACGAACCGGGATCCCCAAGCAGCTTCAGGCCACGGGGATCCATCTGTAAAGACGCAAGAAGGAAGGGCCCATCGACCACCGGACCGGTTCTAACGTTAAACGGATCCGGGATCAGCTGGGGCCCATCACGGCTGGAACCACAGCAGCTGATTCAGCCTTTTGATTGCCGTCGCCTCGCGCTTCGGCACCAACGGCCACTACTCTCCTCATCATCCTCCCCGGGGCCCCGCTCCACCTGTGAGGAGCAGAACCATCCTTGCTGCAACACCATCCGCCCCGGAGGACAGCGACAGCTAATCCCTGGCCACGTACCACAGGTGGAGTCACAAGACTATCATACTCATCATTCCCCCACCATCATCCAAATCCCCTTTTATTGTACACCTCGGGGCCACGAAGCCAGGCAGTGCCTCCTGTGACATCCCCCTGACCCGACATCACCGGCCCGACGACGAGTAACATTGAACCCCTGCCCCGTGGGTGCTACAGATAGATGAGGGACGGACGGACAGAGGGACGGACAGACAGAGGGACGGACAGACAGAGGGACAGACAGAAAGAGGGACGGACAGACAGAGGGACGGACAGACAGACAGAGGGATGGACAGACAGACAGAGGGACGGACAGACAGACAGAGGGACATTCCTTCTTGTGATTTCCCACCCGGGTCAGGGTGTTTCCGTGCGCCGGAGGTGAGATCAGGAGTGTAGAGGGGTGAGCGGAATTTTCTCTACCTACTTATATAACAATAAAATATACCTAGAATTTTTCTTTTTATGTCCCTCAGGCTAAGTTCACACTTGCGTTGAACGGCATCCATTGCATTGCGTTGTTTGACGGATGCAACGGATGTGTTGCATATAGTGGCACAACGGATGCAACGGATCCTGCAAAACAACGGAATCCGTTTTGATTTTTTTTTTTTACAGTTTTACCGGCGGCAGACTATTGTGAATGATCAGCTGATCGCTCCCAGCAGCCGGTCGCCGGGTGATCAGCTGATCGCTCCCAGCAGCTGGTCGCCAGGTGATCAGCTAATCGCTCAGCCGCCGAAAATGTGTGCGGGGGGCGGAGTGCGGGGTGGGTATAGCTGAGCGGGGCCATGGCGCTGAGGACAGGTGTGTGTGTGTGTGTGTGTGTGTGTACATGCGGAGTGGAGTGCGGGAGGGGGCGGAGCCAAGCGGGGAAGTTTCGGGCTCCCTGCACATGTAGCAAGGGTAAATATCGGGTATAACTAGACAAAGCACTTTGCTTGGTTACCCGATATTTACCTTGGTTACGGGTGCAGGGAGCCAGAGAGAGCATGCGCAGTGAAATCCTACGGATTCCGCTGCTGAAAAAAAAATACATGCTGCGTTCCTCCCGTTGGGCGGAAGCAACGGAGCGTCGCCCAGTGGAAGCAACGCAGGTCCTTTTGGCACAATCCGTCGTCCATACAAGTCTATGGGAAGCAGCGGAATCCGTTAACGGATTCCGCTGTTTTCCAAAAGGGCAGATTGTGACGGAAGGAAAAAAACGCAAGTGTGAAAGTACCCTTAAGGGTGCTTTACACACTACGACATCGCTAGCGATCTCATTAGCGATGTAACACGCGAGATCGCTCTTGCGATCTGCTGAGATAGCAAGTACGATCTTGATTTTAAAGCATGACCTATGCGCGATCTCGGCGGGTCACAAGTGCGATCTCGCATGTTACATCGCTAATGAGATCGCTAGCGATGTCGTAGTGTGTAAAGCACCCTTTAGTTCACACTTCCGTTGATTTGCCTCAGTCATAATCCGTTGCCTTGAGGAATTATGGTATCCGGCAAAATATTTTGCAGGAATCCAGTATTTCCCCATAGACTTCTATTAGTGAAGGATTGCGACTGATGATGCTGCGTTGCATCCGCTGTGTCGCGGTCAGAAGTTTTTTAACTGACCGCCCAGCGGGAGCAACGCAGCCTGCAACGTTTTTTGAGCACAATCCGTATGATTTTGCTGCGCATGCTCTCTCTGGCTCCCTGCACTCGTAACCAGGATAAACATCGGGTAACCAAGCAATGCGCTTTGGTTAGTTACCCGATATTTACAGTGGTTACGTGTGCAGGCATCCAGCGCTAAGCGGTTTACCCTGGTAACCAATGTAAATATCAGGTAACCAAGGTAAATATTGGGTGCAAAGTGCTTACCCGATATTTACCCTGGCTACGTGTGCAGGGAGGCTGACACTTCCCCGCTCGGCTCCGCCCCCTCCCACACTCCGCATGTACACACTCACTCACACACACACACACACACACACACACTCACTCACTCACACTCACACACCTGTCCCCAGTCATGCAGACCACGTCACTGACATGCTTGGCTCTGCCCCACTCGGCTCCGCCCCCCACACTCCGCCCCCCGCACACAACGGAGTCCGACAATGAAATTCTTTTCTTTGTCATCCGTTGTGCAACGCATCAGTCTTATACGGCAAGCAACGCATGTGACTGATGCAAAACAACGGAAGTGTGAACTTAGCCTTAACCTCATAACGATGGCCGTACGACTTAAAGCGGCGGAAAAACAGGGTACTTATTCTGTTTCGCCGCTTTAAAGCGTCGGGCCGAAAAAACACTGTAGCGCCCCCCAGCGACCGAAAATCTCGGGGGTTTCAGCTACCGGGGGTAGCTGAGACCCCCCAGATGATGAATCGGGGTGTTTATTCTGAACCCCGATAATGTGATGGCCGGTATACACCGTATACCGCCAATCACATTGAAAAAAATTAAATGGCCGGTAAAATTGATTTATTTCTCATCTGACGTGATCAAATATGTCAGATAAGAAAGAAATATGAGCCCCTAGTGCCCTCAAGGCCCCCTCGGTACCGGAGAAATCCATCCACCCCCACCCCCACCCCCCTCCTCCGGAAAATCCAAGATGGCGCCGACGCGCGCTGAAAACTGCCGCCGCCGGCTTTGCATTAATTTCCCTCCGATCTGAAATGATCAAACATTTCAGATCGGAGGGAAATGTCCTCCCCCTGATCACTCCTCCGGTACACCAGAGCCCTCTGGTCCCCCGGACCCCTCCGGTTCTCCAGAGCCCCCCCTACCTCCTCCGTTCCTCCTCCGGAGCATGCAAGATGGCGACGCGCACAGCAGCGCGCGGCCGCATTCATCCTCCTTCCCTCATTTCTGTCGCATGTGACATGTCACGTGACAGAAAAGTCGTCCCCAGGTCTCCCGCCGTCACCGCCCCCGGTCTTCCCCGGTACCTGGCTGCTAGTCCAGTCCCCGCGATCACTCCGCCTTCCTCTGAAAAGCTGGAGGCGCATGCGCAGACAGCGGCTGTCAACTGGCTCCTTGCAAGCAGGGACGCTTAACTCACTACCGCTGAAACTGCTGTACTGTGGACCGGAGGAGCGTGAGTGCAGTAATCTGCAGCCACACTCCTCACATGGAGGGCCTGCTTTTTCAGAAAATGGGGGTACGTTCTCTCAGCATGCCCCTCATATTATGGAATGAGGTTACTGCAGGTCACTCTGCCCTAGGTTGGACCGGGGCAGTGTGAGTGCAGTATTCTCAGATTACTGCCCCACACTGCTCACAGGAAGAGCTTGCTCTTTCAGAAAATGGGGGATACGTTCCCTGAGCGTGCCCCCCATATGCTAGAAGGTCCAGAGTCATCGTGGGACTTCCAAAATGGATTACGGCGGACTGGAATTTTTTTTATTTTCAATACATTGGTGAAAGAGGGAATGTTTTGGGGAGTGTTTATTCAAATAAATTTTTTTTGTCGTCTTTATTTTTTTCTATTACTGACTGGGTTATTGATGTCGGGTATCTGTTTAGATGCTGTGACATCTCTAACCTCTGGACTTGCTGCCAGGTGACATTACACATCTAGCATCAACCCCATTTATTACCCCATTTGCCACTGCTCCAGGGCAACGGGATGAGCTGGGGCGAAGCGCCAGAATTGGCGCATCTAATGGATGCGCCACTTCTGGGGCGGCTGCAGCCTGCTATTATAAGGTTGGGAAAGGCCAAATAACCATGGCCCTTCCCACCGTGATTATACCAGGCCACAGCTGTCTGCTTTACCTTGGCTGGTAATCCAATTTGAGGGGGACCCCACATTTTTTTTTAATTATTTATAAATAATTATAAAAAAAACAGTTAGGGGAGTCCTCCAAATTGGATCACCAGCCAAGGTGAAGCTGCCAGCTGTGGTCTATAGGCTGCAACCGTCTGCTTTACCCCAGCTGGCTATAAAAAATAGGGGGAACCCATGTCGGGTTTTTTTAATTATTTATATTTGGGTTAAATACATGGCTAACCACAATGAAAGTCACTAACGGGCACCAGCTTAGAATATGCAGGGGGTAGGACATTATATATGTGTTAGACGTCCATCCATCCTAGCTTTTTAGGCTATGTGCCCACAATCAGGGTTTGCAGCGTTTTGGGCACAGAGTGTTTTCACTGCATCCATAACGCTGCGTTGTGCAGTACAAGCACAGTGGAAGGATTTTTAGAAATCTCCTGCCCATGTCACTTCTTTTCTCTGCAGCATAAACTGACCTGTGGTGCGGCTTCCTGAGCAGCAGCATGTCAATTTATGCTGCGGAGAATAAAGTGTTCTTCGGAGGGAGAATAAAGTGTGCAGTGGTCTGAACCCGGAGTGTATACACAGGTAGCTGCGTTCTCCCGTGGACAACACTCACATCTCTGCAGGAGGGCTCGCACTGCATCCTAGACAGTGTCACCAGATTGTGGGCAGATAACCTAAAAGTGAGAAATTTGGCGCAACAGCAACATTTTTGTTAAGTACTTGTAGATTCAAAATTCTCACTATACCCCTGAATAAAGTGCTTGAAGGGTCTAGTTTCCAAAATGGGGTCACTTGTGGGGGTTTCTGTTGTATAGGTGACCTAGGGGCCCTGCAAATGCGACATGGTGCCCACAATTTGTTTCAACTTTTACAAAATTCAAATCATGCTCCCTCCGTTCCGAGCCCTACTGTTTGTCTAAACGGAGCTTTTTTCACCACATATGGGCTATCACTGCGCTCATAAGAAATTGGATAACAAACTGTGGGGTCCAATTTTTGGTATTTCCTCTTGAAAAAGTGAAGAATTTGGTGCTAAAGCAACATTTTTCAGAAAAAAAACCCCAAAATTTTCAATATGACTACCTAAGGTTATGAAATTCTATGAAGTATCTGTGGGTTCAAATGCACACTATACCCCTAGATAAAATCCTTGAGGGGTCCAGTTTCCAGAATGGGGTCACTTGTGGTGGAGCTCCACTGTTTAGGCACTTCAGGGGGTCCCCAACGCAACATGGCGTTCGCTAATAATTCCTGCCAATTTTGCAGTCAAATGGTGCTCCTTTCCTTCCGAGCCTTGCCGTGCACCCAAAGAGTTGATTTCCACCACATATGATGTATCAGCAAACTCAGGAGAAATTGCACAATACATTTTATGGTGATTTTTTTTCCTGTTACCTTTGTGAAAAAAAATCTACCTGGTTGAAGTCACAATTTTGTGGTAAAATTTTATTTTTTTATTTACATGGCTAAACGTTATAAAATTCTGTAAAGCACCTGGGGGTTCAGGGTACTCACCAAACATCTAGATAAATTCCTTGAGGGGCCTAGTTTCCAAAATGGGGTCACTTGTGGGGGGTTTCTGCTGTTTACGTACCTTAAGAGCCCTACAAATGCGACATAGTGCCCGCAATCTTTTTCAGCCAAATTTCCTTTCCAAAATTCAAATATTGCTCCTTCCGTTCCAAGCCCTCCCATTTGTCCAAACAAAGGTTTCTGACCACATGTGAGGTATCACCGTGCTCATAAGAAAGTGGGTAACAAACATTGGGGTCCAATTTTTGGAATTACCTCTTGAAAAAGTGAGAAAATTGATGCTAAAGCAACATTTTTGAGAAAAAAAATAAAAATTTTCAATATGACAACGTACCGTTATCAAAATCTGTGAAATACCTGTGGGTCCAAAATGCTCGCTATACCCCTAGATAGAAGCCTTGAGAGGTCCAGTTTCCAAAATGGCATCACTTGTTGGGGGTTTCTGCTGTTTAGGTACCTTAGTGGACCTGTAAATGCAACATGGTGCCCGCATTCTATTTCAGCCAAATTTGCTATCCAAAATTCAAATATTGCTCCTTCTGTTCCAGGTCCTCCCATTTGTCCAAACAGAGGTTTCTTACCACATGTGGGGTATCGGCGCGCTCATAAGAAAGTGGGTAACAAGTTTTGGGGTCCATTTTGTTGTGTTATTTCTTCTAAAAATGAATAAATTTAGGGTAGAGCAACATTTTTAAGGTAACATTTTATTTTTTGCTTTTTTCATTCCACATTGCTTTAGTTCCTGTGAAGCATCTGAAGGGTTAATAAACTTCGTGGATGTGGTTTTGAGTACTTTCAGGGGTGCAGTTTTTAGAATGGTGTCACTTTTGGGTGTTTTCTGTTACCTAAGCCTGTCAAAGTCACTTCAATTGTGATGTGGTCCCTATAAAAATGATTTTGTAAATTTTGATGTAAAAATGAAAAATTACTGATAAACTTTGAACTCTTCTAACTTCCTAACAAAAAAAAAAATTGTTTACTTTACATCAGCAAAATTTTGGAGACAAGTGGTAAATGTAATTTATTAACTACTTTGTGTCACAGAACTTTCTGGTTTAATGGTAAAAAAATTCAAAATTTGAAAATTGCTAAATTTTTGCCAAAATTAAATTTTTTTCATAAATAAACTAAAATAAATTGCACAAAATTTGGTACTAACATAAAGCCAAATATGTCACGAAAAAACAATCTCAGAATTACCGGGATCCGTTGAAGCGTTCCAGAGCTATAACCTCATGAAGTGACACTGGTCAGAATTGCAAAATTTGGTCTGGTCATTAAGGTGAAAATTAGCTCAGTCACTAAGGGGTTAATATACCCCTTTGGGCCTGATTCATCATTTGCAGGATTTTTTTTAAAGTCTTTCCTCTTTTGTCTTGCTGTACCAGTTGCTGATTTTGTCCCCAAATTCTTCAAAATTATTTACTGTGTTCATGAATTTGGCTCCAAATCAAACATGTTCTTTTTGTTCTGTTTTAACCTGTTTTGGCACAAAAAAATGTACATCTTGCACATTGGCGCAGAAAATATACTGATGTACTCAAGAACACAGTGGGGGGTGGGAACTGGAGTGGATTTGCACGAAATTTTGGGGCGAAAAACATCTGGTATCGCTAAACTCCCCCACTAAAGTGGGGGAAAAAAACCCTCAAGTGAGCACATATAAAATCGACTTAAATATGAATGCATATAAAATAGAAAAAAGGTGCAAAACACACACAACTAAATAAAAAATATCCCACAGGTACAAAGGCAATGATGAATTGGGGGCACAGTGAGGCTGTTTTTGACAATTGTGTAAGGAAATGTTGCACTGTCCCATGTGTAGATCCCAGTCGGGGTCCACCATGGGGATCATTTCCCTGTGGGGATTGCTCCGCCTGCAAACACATTACTAAAACTTGTGAATTTTCTAATTCCACTGGTGATAAAAATTTGAAAATTTTACATCATATCAGCTGTAACACCGAACCGGTGGTTTATATGGCTGTGTGTCCTTGTGATCTCCGCTGCATTGGTATGACGACGAGAACTTTGAAAGTTCGTATGTAGTAACATGTCAGAGACATTCGGAATTCTCGTTCCTCCTTGAAGCCTGAAAAATTTCCCGTCTGATGGGTTGCCGGGATGATGGGCGTGATGACGTGTTTTTTTCCCTCCCATCTCCTGTTATCTGAGCAGCCGCGTCACTTCCAAGAATCCCTCTTGACGTAATGTAGGCCTATTGTTTCTACTCCTATGAATCTGATTGGTGGGGGTATTTAAGGACCACCTTTTCCTTCTCTAACCACGCCTCCTGACGAATCCTCTGGTGAAACGTACGTCGAGGTACAACTGGTCTCCTGTGCCTTGACTTTTGTCCTGCCAATATGACGCAAGGTAATGTCTTATTTTGAGCTATTAGTCTATTTCCAAGCTATTGCTACACTAGCTGGTGACTATGTTATGTCTAGTCAGTTATACTATGAGCTGATTTATTGTGTATCACGGCTATTCAATATATATTGACTTACCTATCATAGGTGGGAACTGTCTATGCATTGTCATTATTTGCTGAGCATGTGCAATGTTAAATCGACCACTATATGAGTTGGTATTTTCAATTGACTACTGTCTGCAATACTGCTGAATTTTGAATTGCTTGTCAAATATTTGGGTTGACTTTAAATACCATCGATTTTTATCGTTGCATGCTCAAACATCTTTTTGACTAATACGTCTCTTTCCAGCTATTATGCATATTTGATACATATCAATATTGTCTGTTATTTAGGCATTGGAGACCTAGTGTTTGTTTGCTCTGCTCTTTGGTGGTATCTCTCGCCACCACTATTTTATTGCTGCCACTTGTTCTTACACTTCATTAATACATTTTGTACATGTTTGTCACATTAATCTGGTCTGGTCGCTTCTTGTTTGTCGCACTTTATTAATAGGGTAATGAGTTTAGGTTTAATGTTACACTTCCGGATCTATCTTCTTATACTTTCCTTGTAGGAAGTGTTTTGTAGGTTTGTTTACATCTAATTACTTTATCCACAGAACTCCTAATTGGGTCTATGGACTATAAGAAACGTGATAAGACCTGGGTTACACGCCTTGGGTCGGTATTTGGTGAGCAGTCATCTAATAGTAAGGAGGAACAGAGCATTACGGACCTTAAGCTACAAGTTAAGGCTTTGCTGATGAAAAGGGCAAAAGTCTGGTGGAACAAGGCAGCCCTGGAAAATTATCTTCAAAAGGGTATTATACCAAGAGGGCTGCGTGCTCAAGTTTTTCCTACACTAAATATTCATGATATGGTGTTTACAAAGAAATGGGAAGACACGTTATCTAAATGTTCCCTCACATTACTCGAGTTAAGGCCGCTTTACACGCTGCGATATCGTGACCGATATCGCTAGCGTGCGTTCCCGCCCCCATCGGGTGTGCGACACGGGCAAATCACCGTCCGTGGCGCACAACATCGCGCTGACCCGTTACACTACTTACCTGCCTAGTGACGTCGCTGTGACCGGCAAACCGCCTCCTTTCTAAGGGGGCGGTTCGTTCAGCGTCACAGCGACGTCACAGCTGCATCACTGAACCGCCGCCCAATAGAAGCGCAGGGGCAGAGATGAGCGGGACGTAACATCCCACCCACCTCCTTCCTTCCGCATTGCGGGCGGGGGCAGGTAAGGAGAGCTTCCTCGTTCCTGCGGTGTCACACGGAGCGATGTGTGCTGCCGCAGGAACGAGGAACAACTTCTTTACTGCTGCAGTAACGATATTTGAGACTGGACCCCCATGTCACCGATGAGCGATTTTGCACGTTTTTGCAACGATGCAAAATTGCTCAAAGGTGTCACATGCAACGGCATCGCTAATGCGGCCGGATGTGCGTCACAAATTCCGTGACCCCAACGAGTTCACTTGAGCGATGTCGTAGCGTGTAAAGCCCGCTTTACTCATTGCTTGTGATAAAAAGGCAATGGAGGTGCTTGAAAAAGATATTGACTCTATCAGACAAAAGATCCAGTCAGCATTGACACAGGAAGAAGTTAAATCCTTTGACTCCTCCCTTGATGGGACACTCGAAGTGGGAAGGGGATATACAATCATCTAAAACCAAAACATTTCAACGGGAATTATCCGATTACCAATCGAACAGGGTGTATCGGTGGAATGTGCTTACCCCTAGTAGACCTTGATCACAGTCAATCTCGAGTATATCTTCTGCATCTAACATAGTACCATAGTTTCTAAGGCTGAAGGAAGACCTTATGTCCATCCAGTTCAGCCTATTTTTAGTGCCGCTGTTCTCCAGTGTAGAACCTGTGGAAGGCAAAAACCCACAGAGTAGAAGCCAGTTTTCTTCATAGGGAAAAAAATGTATTTCCCGACTCCTAAGCCGAAGAAGAATGCAATCATTTTTTAGACAAACGACAAACATTGGGAAAAGGGTCTACATCCATAAATCAGCCGACTTTTCACAACATGTCGGCAAGAGGGAGATATCAACACGGTTACAACACAAGGAAAAGGAAAGCCTTAAGGTAATTAACCTGTCGCACCATCATTTAACAGCAATACAGACACGGGTGTTGTCAAGGGGCCTTTCCGTTTACCCTGTAGGAAAATTTGATTATTTTACAGCCATCAAAGATCTTGAGTTATTTGCCCGTAAGCTTATTTTGAAAAAGCAATTTATTGGTGATACCTCTTTCTTCTCTACAGATGAGGAATGGCGGGCATTGAGAGATCTAGAATCCCTGGCACAAGAACATAATGCTGATGCCTCTTCACATCTTCCTACATATCTGCACCGCCGCCTCAAACACTTCCCAGTCTTACAAATTTGCCCACAGGTTGAGATTTTTGTCCGGCTTGTGAGGGCGGATTTCCCACACCTTCAGTCTGGAATTTCTGAGGACAATCTTTCCCCGGCTGAACGTAAAGCATTAAGATCACTACAACATCTGGATGATATTATTATAAAGCCAGCCGATAAGGGTGGGAATGTGGTGGTGTGGCCGATGCAGATGTATGAGACTGAGGCTTTCAGACAGCTGGGGGACAGTACATGATATCGTAGACTACCTAACTGTCCCTTCATCCCTTTCAAGAATCTTCTCAAGTCTCTTTTGGATGACAGGGTGGAGTCATCTGCTATTACATCACAGATGCAGGACTCTTTACTCCCTGACCACCCCATTATCCCCATGCTTTATTTATTACCTAAGGTTTACAAGGACCCCCTGACGCCACCGGGCAGGCCTATTGTCTCTGGCATCGGGGGTCTTTGTGAACCTAACTGCCAATTCATTGATTTCTTTTTGCAACAAAGTGTACTCACTTTACCTTCCTTTGTGAAGGATAGTTCTGATGTGTGTGTGCTACCATGATGGGGACGGTAGTGCCGGGGTGTGTGTGGTGATGATGGGGTCGGTAGAGCCTGCGTGCATGTGTGTGTGCGGTGATGATGGGGGCGGTAGTGCCTGTGTGTGCGATGATGATGATGGGGGCGGTAGTGCCCGTGTGTGTGCTGCCATGATGGGGACGGTAGTGCCAGGGTGTGTGCAGTGATGATGGGGGCGGTAGTGCCAGCGTGTGTACGGTGACCCCTATCCCTTCTACCACCATTTTAAAGTGCTGGATTCTGGTCCCCATACGACCTTTATATGGGGATAGGCGTCTGCCAGATATCCGGGATCAATTCCAGACCCAAAACGGGTTTTGTTTGTTTTTTAACCAGGTTGAACCCGCTAATCCGGGTATCTGTGAGTGCGCTCATCATGATCTCCTAAGGAAAGCAGCGAGCGACTGGGAACAACCACAACAAAAGCAAATCTGAAGGAGTAGTGATTGTGGAGATAAATAGGGTGTGGTCATTGTTATTACTTCCCTGACTGTGTATTGGTGCTTTCCCCGGATTAGGTACGTGCCATAGAAGTTCTCTACCAGTGTCCTATGCACATTTGGGCACTATATGGTGGCACATTTGACTACCTATTAGTTTGTGGCTCAGCATGGACCCGACCATCACTAATAGTCTCTACAGAACAGATAAGGAACATCTCAGCGCCATTACATATGATGCTCGGCACATAGCTTTCCATTGATATTGATGTGGTTTGGATGGATAATATTGTCGCGGGCGGAGGGGCCGCGCTCGCTAACGCTCAGGTCCGGGGCTTTTTCTGCTGCTGCTCGGTGGCTCAAGCGGTGGGCCGGACCCGGGGACTCGAGCAGCGCTCCTGACCCACAAGTGAAAAGGAGTGGTTTTTGGGGGAGATTGTTCGTGACGCCAACCACGAGTCGTGGTGATTGTAGGCACCACCGCTGCTGGTGACAGGGATCCCGGGAGGGATGGTAGGGAGCATCTAGGATGTTGGTTCCCCCTCCGTGGGTAGGGGTTGGTGATCCCGGGGCCCGGTGGATGGGCAGGGAGGCTGGGAGGCCAGGGTGCAGGGGTTGCAGGGCGGCGCGGTGCCGGATGGCACTGTTGTACTCACTCAGATAGTCAATGACAGAGTCTCTGGTAAACCAAACGGCTGGATGGACGGGTCCCGCAGCCGGCTGCAGTGTTGGTGTTCTCCCCAGACAGGGTGATGGTGGCTGTCTCTCCCTGCACCTTGTGGTAATGTTGACTATGATGGCTTCCCACCGGTAGTCCGCTCCCTGGCGTATAGGTACCGGAGGAGCACTTTTGCCCGCAGGCGCTGGCCCTTGGATCTCTAGCCTGTGGCGGTGGCTTTATATCCTCACGGTGTGAGCGGTTGCCTGTAGACGGGTCTTTGGTTGAGAGTGAACCCCAGGGGTCCCGGTCACTATCAGACCGTTACGGCGGCTCCTAGCCTGGTCGGGGTCGGATGGCCCTGTCTGTGTGTGCTTGGCTTCGGTCTGCTCCCCGGTTCGGTACCGTCGGCCACCGCCCATCCACGGTCCTACGGTTCCGCTGACCTCAGTCAACTCCTGCAGACGGCCACCACCGTCTGCCGACCTTGCTGTTTGTGCCTGGGCTCCAACCCAGACACAGTCAGTTTCTCCACTTCACTCCTCTCACTTTCACCTCCAAGACAAATCTGACCCCTTTCCCGCCTCCAGCCCTATGAACTCCTCGGTGGGTGGCGCCAACCGCCTGGCTCCTCCCCACCTGGTGTGGACATCAAGACTGGAGGGTGGCAACAAGGGTTTTTGTTTGATTGATATTACTGTCTAGGTGAGGGGGTGTGTGTGGTGTTATGTCTGTGACTACCTGGCTAGTCCAGGGCGTCACAATATCATGACTAATTGTCGTATTTTTACCGCAGGCTCATCTCACCGCCTGGAATAAACTACGACCGAGAGCTCAGAACCGGTAAGATGACACAACTGGCCATGAAATCCTGTGAGAGCCCACCAGAACCAGTGACATGTTTGTGGTCCTAGGATTAATGAAATCAATTAGAGGGGGAAAGAGCGGCCATAAAGCGACTACCGGATCACGGCGTGGCTCTTTACTGCAGTTTGTTCTGCAGGGGGATAATTGCTCACGTTTATTGTCCTCGGCATGTAAAATCAGACAGCCACTAGTAAAGGCTCATATAAAATCGATTCTGCTACCAAAACATAACTGCAGCTGAATGACGGCCAGCCAGACAATCCTGCTTTCATTTCCTGACCGTATGAATTACAAACATTAATATTGTCCCCATCACCAACAAGCAGCTTTTCTATGTTCCTCTGCTATTCCTCCTGGAAATTGTTTAATGTGGTACCATTCGTCTAGAGAAGGGCTGGAGTGGAGGCGCAGCTATAACGGAAGAATGGACATGACAGGGGTTTGTAAGGCCAGGCACATAGGGGGTTAAAATAGAATTTGGACAGGAAGGGGTTAACAAAGATTTGGCGGGCTGCTCGGCAACATGGCGGGGGAACTATAGGGATTTGAATAGTCATGTGGTGTAGGGGGCAGATAGGGGATTGGTGGGAAGTATGTAGGAAGAGGTGCGAGAAAGGGGGGAGGGAGTACCTTATAGGAGGAAGAAGAGCCATTGCATCAGACTGTCGTTGGATCCAGGACCGGTGAAAAATGGACCCTGCGGTGGCGTCGGTACGGAGGACGGCGATGGAGGACCAAGGCCGCGAGTGGCTGCAGGACCAGCTGAACGCATTACTGGGAAGGAGCATGGAGCCGGTCCGGCCACCAGCCCGTGTGTCGCCCACCTGCAGCGGTCGCCTCAGGGACATCACTGCCCCTTCTGGGACGCCACAGGGGCTCCACTTGATTACTTCTGGTCACAAGTATGTCAGGTTTATTTACATGGGAGTCGTGACGCCACTCACGGTTTGCGGTCAGGGTTATGGGTGACCGCCACTGCAGGTTTAATGAGCGTCTGGGGCTGATGGTGTATGCAGTCTGGTGGTGTGGCCTCCCGTGAGTGAGGCTGGCCCCAGGGGCTCGGGTGCGTAGAACCTCAGGTCGCAGAATAACTCAGTATCAGTCCAAAGTGTCTTCAACTTGTTTACTCACTTTTTGGTGTTAGTTGTGAGAAGCCCGGGTGATGCTGGGATAAACCAGGTGGAACCAGGTATCCTTCAGACTGGTCTAGGGGTAACCGTTAACTCGCCTTCTTAGCACTTCTTGTTTCGGACAACCCCTGACTTAAAGTACCGTCGGATTCATCCAGGGAATTCGCTACTGCCTTTTCTCCCCTTTCTGGCCCGTTTGCCGGCAGCATGGACCAAGGAAGATGGCTCCACGCTCGATCCTCCTTATGGGCCCCCTCATTGCTGCTAAGGCTCGGACTCTGTTTTGGTTGGTAGCGAACCTCTAGTCCCCTCACCTGCAGGATTTAGCAGACCACTAAATGGATGTCTGGCTCTAGGGACCTGTTCCCTGTGCGTGCCTAGTCACCAGGAGTCCCCATACTCGACTGCCTCGCTTAGGTGTCTTTCTGACTACCTCTCTTTGTGTGTCTTTCAGGCTGACTTGCCAGTGACCGATCTCCCCCGCCCACGGCCACTACATGTGCAGGGTCTGACTAGTGTCCGTACGACTGCTTGCAACCATGTTCACTTCATACTGGCTCCCTCCATCTCCTCTCTCTGACTGCCACTGCAACCTAGCTTCCAGCCCCTCCTCTCCACCCCTAGCTGAGATGTGGAGGAATGCTCCCTCTTGGGTCTGGCCAAGGGTCCCCTCTAGTGTGTGGGAGGCCTGGTTGCTATGTGTCTGTGTGTACACACCCTATTTCAGCCTTTAGGATTACCTGTTAGTACTGACCCAGCATGGGTGCAGTACCCAGTGGTGCCTGACCAGGTCAGGGGCGCCACACCCGACGTAGGCGTCCGCCAGAGCGCTTGAGCCTCGAGGTTCCCCGGCAGCAGAGGAGGATGAGGAGCCCGTTGGTATCTCCTCCAGCGGCAAGAGAGCAGTGGTGTCGTGCGGCAGGGAGAACTTCCAGGACCCGGACCAGGCCGGTGAGTGAGCGCGGGTGGGGGCAGAGTCTTCCCCTGCAGCAGTAGGACCCAGGGAGCTGAGATCCATATACCAGCATGGTGGTATATAGCAGGATGGGGGTGTATAGCAGGATGGGGGTGTATAGCAGGATGGGGGTATATTATGAGCAGGATGGGGGTATATTATGAGCAGGATGGGGGTATATAGCAGGATGGGGGTATATTATGAGCAGGATGGGGGTATATAGCAGGATGGGGGTATATTATGAGCAGAATGGGGGTATATTATGAGCAGAATGGGGGTATATTATGAGCAGGATGGGGGTATATTATGAGCAGGATGGGAGTAGATGAGCAGGATGGGAGAATATGAGCAGGATGGGGGTATATAGCAGGATGGGGGTATATTATGAGCGGGATGGGGGTATATTATGAGCAGGATGGGGGTATATGAGCAGGATGGGAGTAGATGAGCAGGATGGGAGTATATGAGCAGGATGGGGGTATATGAGCAGGATGGGGGTATATGAGCAGGATGGGGGTATATATCAGGATGGGGGTATATGAGCAGGATGGGGGTATATAGCAGGATGGGGGTATATGAGCAGGATGGGGGTATATAGCAGGATGGAGGTATATAGTAGGATGGGGGTATATAGCAGGATGGGGCCATATGCCAGGATGGGTTATATAGCAGGATTGGGCCATTTGCCAGGAAGGGGTATATAGCAGGATGCGGCCATATGCCAGTATAAAGCAGGATGCGGCCATATGCCAGGATGACGGTATATAGCAGGATGTGGGCTATACCAGGATGAGGGACATATACTGTATATACAGGGCAGGAGGATCATTACCAGGATGGGGTACCTTAGTAGAGAATTTGGGGACATTACCCCCATAACAGTGTCAGCAGCATATTCTCGCCCCATAACAGTGTGTCATGACCACAATTTTTGCTTAAAATTTTATTTTCCTATCTTCCTCCTCTACAACCATGGTGCGTCTTATGGTCCAGTGCGTCTTATAGTCCAAAAAATACGGTACTTATTTTCCACCATAATTTTCATAAAAAATATTGCTAAATTAGACGCGGTGATTTTCTGGATTTGTTTTCTCCTTTTGTCTCTCATAGTTGTGGTCACCTATGATGTCAATTACAGGCCTCTCTGATCTTTTTAAGTGTGAGAACTTGCACAATTGGTGACTAAATACGTTTTCCCTCCACTGTAATTTACACTCAGTGGCCCACAGTGCACTGAATAATACGCGCCAAATTCAATAAGAGGCGTGCACCTTTCATTGAATTTGCCGTACATTACGACTGCTATGTGTGCTGCCAGGAATATACTCCAGTCAGTGACTGGAGTACATTTCTAGCAAAAAAAAAAAAATTGCCACTTTTTTCACGTACGTTAGGATACATTTGTCGGGAAGTCATGAGCATGCACCAAATAAGGAATAACGTTTGGAACTCCATTCTAAGTCTGAACTGGGTGCAAAAAACCTAAATAAACATCACTATATGGAGATAAGGTATGCACACCAGTGATTATGCAAGGGGAATACATGTAATAGCAGAAACTGCTGTGTGAATACTGACATGAAAAATTCAATAGCTATATGTAAGAATGAAATGTGAAAAATGGAACCTGCTATTACATGTACAGGTTCCATTTTTCACATTTCATTCTTACATATAGCTATTGAATTTTTCATGTCAGTATTCACACAGCAGTTTCTGCTACTACATGTATTCCCCTTGCATAGTCACTGATGTGCATACCTTATCTCCATATAATGAGCATGCACCGTTCTGCCCAAGCTCTGTCCACTTTCCTCTTACTTGGACATAAAAAAAATCACAAAACATTTGTGGAATGAAGAAATGCGTAAAACATGTGACATTTTAAGAATTTTGACATCAAAACTCTGTCAAAAACTCGTTGATGAATTGGAGTCCAGTGTGTACAGATTTTGCCATTACTGAGCTAGGAGATGACAGTTGGTGCTCACATAGTTCTATGGAGAGAGGGAGAAGCTGGAGGCAGACACAGATATTCTACTGCAAGTTCACCTGTAGGGACAGATGATGTCACTGGTCTCTCGGTGATGTCACTTAACCTTTGACTTTGGTCCCTTTGTGATGTCATGTGACCTATAGAATGTGATCCCTTTGTGATGTCATAGAACAGTCATGAGAATGTCGCTGCAGCCTGAATATCGTCCATTTGTTTTCATCACTTAGTGAGTGAAGGCGATTTTTACTTGCGCTTAGCAAATTTTGGTGTTATATAAATTATAAGACCGAATAATAGAAGGCCTGTTAGAGGAGTAGTTCCAGGAGCCATCCGAGAGCGCTCTAGAGTGGACAGGACCTTCCTCAGCCCAGAATTTCATCTATGGAGCTGAATATGGAGAGTTTGAGGAAGAGAAAGAGAGAGAGAGGAGATGAGGTGCCAAAAAAAAGGAAAATAGAAACATCGGAGAGTGAAAAAGATGGCACCAACCAAAGCCTTATCAAGGCTCCAAAGAGACCTGGAAGCCCGATACAGCAGAGTATCGTGAGCAAGAGGAAAAGGGGAGAAGTGATGGGGGACAAAGCTGATGATAAATCCAGCGTCTCCCCCAAAGCTGAACCTGAGCTGAATATGGAGAATTTTAGGAAGAGAAAGAGAGAGAGAATAGATGAGGTGCCAAAAAAAAGGAGAATAGTAACATCAGAGGATGAAAAAGATGGCACCAACCAAAGCCTTATCAAGGCTTCAAAGAGACCTGGAAGCCCAATACAGCAGAGTATCGAGAGCAAGAGGAAAAGGGGAGAAGCAATGGGGGACAAAGCTGATGATGGATCCAGCGGGTCCCCCAAAGCTGACACTGAGCAGCTGTCAGGTGAGTGCAGATCTAAGACCCTGAGAGGCAAAAGCCCCCCAATGTAGTAATTGATGGGATTGTGAACCTTTAGAATTCCCCACCTATTATGATTTTTGTGCCTTTTCTCTTTGATACCTTCTAATATTGTTCTACCCCATGTTGTAATTGCTATAGGAGGCCACATTAGCATTATATAGGAATAATACATCTTATTTCTCCTCTCTCCATCAGGGACAACTCCAGCTGAATCTCCCATCATTGTGACTGGACTGGAGAGCTTCACCTTCCATAAAATCCTTGGAGAGGGCGGATTTGGTAAAGTAAGTATTAGGAATTGTGGTGACGTCTTCCTCATGTGTGTGATGTGGAGCAGTAATATGACCCTAGGAACATCACTGCTTCACATCTTCTCGTCACGTCTCATGGCAGGACGGGCCTTTCCTCCAGTTCTAATGCTTTGTATCCTCCAGGTCATGTTGGCCACACATAAGGCCTCCCAACAACAAGTGGCAGTGAAGATGGTGAAGAAGAGGCGCCTACTTAACAACTCAAGAGACGAGATCCTGATAGAACGACAGGTCCTGGAGATGACTAGGAAGAGTCCATTCTTTACTCGGGCTTTTTCCACCTTCCAGTCCCAGGTAATCCCTCCACAATTACTCCTATAGTTACCCCTCTATAGCTACCCCTATATATATTACTTGTAAGGCCACATCTGGAATATGGGATTCACTTTTGGACTCTATATTTTAAAAAGGATGTTCAGAAGTTAGTCTGTTCAAAGACAGCAACTATATTATTCCAAGGAATGGACGACTCCCATATGATGAGAGGTGGAAAAGTGGGATTTGTTTAACTTAGAAAAAAGACGTCTCAGAGGAGATTTCATTTATGTGTATAAATTCAAAGTACTGTAACATGACTTATTCCTTCCAAAGACAATACTAAAGACCAGGGGGCAATCACTGCAAGTGGAAGGAAGGTGATTCTGGCAGCTTAATAAGAAAGGGTTCTTTACAGTTAGAGCAGTCAGACTGTGGAATGCCCTACCACAAGAGGTAGCAAAGGCTGACACTAGAACAACTTTTAAAAATAGGCTAGATTATTTCCTCAGTGCACACAGCATTGTTGGTAACAAATGATTTAGTAACAAAATGTATAATTGGTGGAGGAAGGTTGAACTAGGTGAACCTAGGTCTTTTTTCAACCTATGTAAGGCCTAAAACACACTTCTGCATAAAAACGTACGTGTCTCCCGTTCCGTTTTTCGGGTCCGTGTTCCGTTTTTTAGGGGCGTTTCTCCGGTACGTATGGCATCCGTGTGATGGCGTATGCTGTCCGTGTGTGCGTGTGGAATGACCGTGTATGGAATGTCCGTGTGGAATGTCCGTGTGTGTGATGCACAATGTGGTTTATACATGTCGGCTGACAGCAGACAGAGTTGCGCGATGAGAATGAACTCGGGTGAACTTCACCCGACTTCATTGTCATGCCGCGGCTCTGTCTGTGTGCCGCGTACTGATTAGCGGTCACCCGTGAAGGATTCACCGGTGACCGCTAATCCCCTGAGTGACTGAAGTGAGCAGCCTTCTCTCATACTTACTGTTCCCCGATCACCAGTGCGGCGCTGCACAGCTGGTATATAAACTCCGGCGGCTTTTACTATTTTGAAAAAGCCGGCCGCTCATTAATCAATCTCGTATTCCCTGCTTTCCCCGCCCACAGGCGCCTGTGATTGGTTGCAGTCAGACACGCCCCCCACACTGAGTGACAGCTGTCTCACTGCACCCAATCACAGCAGCCGGTGGGTGTGTCTATACTGTGCAGTAAAATAAATAAATAATTAAAAAAAACGGCGTGCGGTCCCCTCCAATTTTAATACCAGCCAGATAAAGCCATACGGCTGAAGGCTGGTATTCTCAGGATGGGGAGCCCCACGTTATGGGGAGCCCCCCAGCCTAACAATATCAGTCAGCAGCCGCCCAGAATTGCCGCATACATTATATGCGACAGTTCTGGGACTGTACCCGGCTCTTCCCGATTTGCCCTGGTGCGTTGGCAATCGGGGTAATAAGAAGTTAATGGCAGCCCATAGCTGCCACTAAATGCTAGATTAATCATGGCAGGCGTCTCCCCGAGATACCTTCCATGAGTAATCTGTAAGTTACAGTAAATAAACACACACAGTGAAAAAATCCTTTATTTGCAATAAAAAACACTAATACCCTCGTTCACCTCTTTATTAAGCCCGAAAAACCCCTCCATGTCTGTCGTAATCCACGGAGGTCCAGCGTCGCTTCCAGCTCTGCTACATGAAGGTGACAGGAGCTGCAGCAGACACTGCCGCTCCTGCCAGCTCCACGCAGCAACTGAAGAGAGCCGCGCGATCAGCTGTGCTGTCACTCAGGTTACCCGCGTCCACCGCTGAATCCTCCAACTATGACAGCAAGTCGCCCGAGTGACAGCGATGTAGTCACAGGTGAGTTGCGGTCACAGTTGGAGGATCCAGCGGTGGCCGCGAGTTACCTCAGTGACAGCTGAGCTGATCGCGCGGCTCTCTTCAGTAGCTTCGTGGAGCTGACAGGAGCGGCGGTATCTGCTGCAGCTCCTGTCACCTTCATGTAGCAGAGCTGGATGTGACACTGGACTTCCGTGGATTACGTCGGACATGGAGGGGTTTTTCCGGCTTAATAAAGTGGTGAAAGAGGGTATTAGTTAGTGTTTTTTATTGCAAATAAAGGATTTTTCACTGTGTGTGTTTATTTACTGTAACTTACAGATTACTCATGGAAGGTATCTCGGGGAGACGCCTAACATGATTAATCTAGGATTTAGTGGCAGCTATGGGCTGCCATTAACTCCTTATTACCCCGATTGCCAACGCACCAGGGCAAATTGGGAAGAGCCGGGTACAGTCCCAGAACTGTCGCATATAATGTATGCTGCAATTCTGGGTGGCTGCTGACTGATATTGTTAGGCTGGGGGGCTCCCCATAACGTGGGGCTCCCCATCCTGAGAATACCAGCCTTCAGCCGTATGGCTTTATCTGGCTGGTATTAAAATTGGGGGGGACCGCACGCCGGGTTTTTTAATTATTTATTTATTTCACTGCACAGTATAGACACGCCCACCGGCTGCTGTGATTGTGTGCAGTGAGACAGCTGTCACTCAGCGTGGGGGGCGTGTCTGACTGTAACCAATCACAGGCGCCTGTGGGCGGGGAAAGCAGGGAATACGAGATTGATTAATGAGCGGCCGGCTTTTTCAAAGTAATTGTTGCCGCGTATTCGCTGCACAGCTGTTCCTCGCCGCGCTGGTGATTGGGGAGCGGTAAGTATGAGCCGGGGGAAGAAACAGACCGAGCGCCAATGTAAGTATGACTATGAACATCATGAAAAAAGGTAAGTATACTGAATTTAAAAAAAAAAAAAAGACATCGTTCGTTTAAAAACGCACACGGACGAAACGTGCTGAACACGGACATACTCTGTGTGCGGTCCATAGACTTTAGCGGGTCCGTGCCTGCGTGATGCCGGCCAAAAACGGACATGTCGTCCGTGTCGAAAAGCGCACACACGTACTTATCACACGGACGCACCTTCCGTGTGATATTACGCGTGTGTGCCATCACCCATAGAATAACATGGGTCTCCGGGTCTCCGGTACGTGCAAAAACGTACCAAACACGTACCGGAAACACGGATGTGTGTTGCGGGCCTAACTATGTACGAGGCTCACAATGTAACTGCTCTGAGTCTTCTATATATCCTATGAATGCCTGTCCATATGGCCATCTGTGTGCAATGTTCTTCTAGGTCACTACCATAGCATTACATGAATTATAACATTACCACCAGTGCCCCATATCTAGACTATACCAGTAACACCTATTATCTCCCCTGCTTTATCACAGGACTACTTATTCTACGTCATGGAATATCTCAGCAGAGGAGACCTTCTAGACATCATGTCAAACAATGCCCCATTTCCGATTGCAATCACCAGGTAAGACAGAATATGGATATATTAGATGCAGATGATGGTTGTCAGGCTCATCTGGCTTTATGTCATTATTCCTCTCTTAGTTTAGTTGATGAAATGTTGGATGTTGATCATTTTCTGTTGTTTTATTTCTCATTAGATTTTTTGCCGCTGAGCTGATCTGTGGGCTGCAGTTTCTCCACTCCAGAGGCATCATACACAGGTAGGTGCAGTACATCTTCTCTGTAGACCTGGTATATAAACTCTTATACCCTCATCCTATTACCCCCTGTAGACACTTGATATCTCAGGCCCTAATACGTTATCAGACTTTTACACTCCATTAGGCCTCTTTCACACGTACGTGCCTCGGGTACGTGTTTGGCAGTTTTCTCACGTACCGGAGACACGTACACGAGTACACCAATGTTACCCTTTGGTAACAGGCACATTAACGTAAATCCACACGGAACGTGTGTCCGTGTGGATTGTACGTTTGTGCGTGTGCAAAAACGGCCGACATGTCCACGTTTCCTCCAACATCACGGGTGTCACACGTCCCACACGGATGTAGTTTGGATGCGGTTCCACGTGGCACGCGCCGGAGAAACACACGTGTCATTGTAAAAATAAAAAAAAAAACCACAAACTCACCTCCACCAGCCCTGCTGTCTCTGCCGCGGCTGTCACCTGCATCCGACGCCCAGTGATTTTGAACAACGCATCTTCTTCACTGGGGGCAGGAAGCAGCGTCAGCAGGGCGTGGCCTGTGCCGGACACTGTCATTCAGCACCACAGGCAGCTCCGGAAGAATCAGGTAAGGCGGCACTTTCTGTTCTCCGTGTGTTATTACGTATAACACAAGGAGAACACGCATGTGCCACAAACACGGCACATGGAGAGCAACCACCCTTTTAATACGTACGTGTGAAAGAGGCCTAAAGCGGGCTTTACACACTGTGATATCGGTCCCGATATCGCTAGTGTGGGTACCCGCCCCCATCTGTTGTGCGACACGGGCAAATCGCTGCCCGTGTCGCACAACATCGCCCAGACCCGTCACACACACTTACCTGCCCGGCAACGTCGCTGTGACCGGCGAACCGCCTCCTTTCTAAGGGGGCAGTCCATGCGGCGTCAGAGCGACGTCACTGAGCGGCCGCCCAATAGAAGCGGAGGGGCGGAGATGAGCGGGACATAACATCCCGCCCACCTCCTTCCTTCCGCATTGTGGCCGGGAGGCAGGTAAGGAGAGCTTCCTCGTTCCTGCGGTGTCACACGGAGCGATGTGTGCTGCCGCAGGAACAAGGAACAAACTCGTTACTGCTGCAGTAACGATTTTTGAGAATGGACCCCCATGTCACCGATGAGCGATTTTGCACGTTTTTGCAACGATGCAAAATCGCTCATCGGTGTCACACGCAACGGCATCGCTAATGCGGCCGGATGTGCTTCACCAATTCCGTAACCCCAACGAGTTCGCATTAGCGATGTCGCAGCATTTAAAGCCCCCTTTAGAGAGACAAAAGAAAAAACAGCATGGAGGATCCACACCAGGATGGCAGCAGCTCAGAAATACACGATAGAAAGGAGAAACAAGAGCAAATTGCTGAATGAATAATCAGTATTTATTTAAGACAAAATCATTAAAGTGCACAGTGCAATACATAATGACACATAGTTTTAAACATATCAAAAGAGGATGGGGGACATGATATATGCAAATCAAATGCCGAGTACGGACGAAGGATAAATGCTCTCACAATAGAGGCTCACATATAACCTGACACATAAGGTGAAAGGAATACAGATCCCTAAACAGTTTATGTATGTCTGTTAACAGGGGTAAACCCTGTGGGAAAGTGAACCATACACCAGGTTTTAAACAAAAATCCCTAAGCAGGTAATATGTGCCTGTTAACAGGGGTAAACCCTGTGGAGAGGTAAACCATGCACCAGGTATTAATCAAAGAATCCCTAGACAGTTTATGTATACCTGTTAACAGGGGTAACCCTAGGGGGAAGTAAAAGTGCACCAGGTAAGAATCAGGAGATCCCTAAGCAATTTATATGTGCCTGTTAACAGGGGTAAACCCTGTGGGAAGTTGAACTATACCAGGTTAGAATCAGGAAATATCTCAGCAGTTTATATGTATCTGTTAACAGGGGTAAACCCTGTGGGAGAGTAAAACTACACCAGATAATAAATTGGAAGGTCCCTAGGTAGTTTATGTATGCCTGTTAACAGGGGTAAACCCTGTAGGAAAATTAACTAAGGTATAAGGTATTTGCACCTGGAGTTAGGGGAGGTGTCTGGTAGGAGCGTGGCAAAAGTGCCCGTTACAAGAGGCATTTAACTGGGTCCAGTGGCAGGAGGCCCGACGCATGTTTCGCGGCACTCTAGCGAATCATTGGCCACTTCATCATGGGGGAACGTAGAGGGTGGTAGACACTTGATATCTCAGGCCCTACTACGTTATCAGCCAGGCTAATATAATAATTAAATTATGGCATTTTTTTTAAACTCTTTCCAGAGACATAAAACCAGAGAACATTTTACTGGACAGCACCGGTCACTTGAAGATCGCTGATTTCGGTCTGGCCATGATGAACATCTTTGGCGATACAAAGACTTCAGGTTGGGCCGGGACTCAAGAATACATGGCTCCTGAGGTGAGAAATCGTCTACATGTCCCTGAGTGATCACTGTGTACAAGGCTGGACATCTCCATGTCTTCTGCTGGCTGAGCAATGTTCTTATTGTTTTTTTCATGTCTTCACAGATTCTCCAAGAGAAGCCCTACAACACGGCAGTGGACTGGTTCTCTGCTGGCGTGATGATATACGAGATGGCTACTGGCCAACATCCATTCTATCGAGGTAAAAGTGATGAGACCACCATTAAAGCAATAATTAATGATGATCCTGTCTTCAAAAGGAAAATGGACCCCCAACTCAAAGCCATCATTAAGGGGGTGAGTATAAAGACACATCTCAGTAATACAGCGGATATATGTAATGAAATACACAATGGAGAACGACTGGAGACTGAATAATCATCTTCATTTTATGTTCCCAGCTCTTGGATAAGGACCCAGAAAGTCGGCAGAAATTTGTGGAGAACATCAGAGATCATCCATTCTTTATGGAGATCAATTGGACAGATGTAGAGGAAGCCACAGCGTGTCCTCCATTCCAGCTACCCCCTGTAAGTATATGACCCAGAGAAGATGGTGGCAGTAGTACATTTCTGTTGTTTCCTCTTTATGAACGCTCTCACTCTTGTATCTTCTTTCCGCAGCCACCAGTGATGACATCTGATACAATGAAAGACGTCCTGTCCTTCACTGAAACCAACAATACACCAATAGACGAAACAGGTCAAAACCTGTTCTGTGGATTCACATTTGCCAATGAAGGATGGAAGGTCATAAAATCAATACCAAAACCTGTAATATCTAATCAAAGGCCTGTAAAACCCCATCGCAGGTGAGTCAGTGTAAATGGGACGGGGATAGGGGGACTTTTAGAGGCACATCTCTCATATTATGAATCTGTCAGCAGAGTGTAGTGTGGAAACCTCTTACTGACTGCCAC
The DNA here is from genome assembly GCF_048569485.1 of Anomaloglossus baeobatrachus. Classification (NCBI taxonomy): domain Eukaryota; kingdom Metazoa; phylum Chordata; class Amphibia; order Anura; family Aromobatidae; genus Anomaloglossus; species Anomaloglossus baeobatrachus. Next base: position 40,263,867 of record NC_134354.1, on the reverse strand, counting down.
TTACATGTTATCGCTTTAGGACAGTCCCAATTCATATGTCTTATTCCGATATAAGGATTCTTTCTAACCTATTATCTCTCCCGGCAGGACATTTGGCAGAATTGTGAAGGACGCCTTCCACAGGATCTGGAGGAGGATAAAACCCTGGAAGTGAACAGCTTTGAGAACCGCTGTTCACCGGCTCCTATTCCACCAGCACTAGGAGTGTCCTGAGGGCCGTGACCTGCAGTGTAGCCAAATCCACTCCTACGCCCTGCCATAATCAGGGCTAGGGGTTATTGCTGCGTCTGCAGTGTCTGAATACAAGGAGAAGCTGGAGACCATGAAAATCCTACCAGGAGTCACTAATATGACCGCGGACCAGCACTACTAGACAACAGTTTGCCTTGTGCCCCCAGGGAAGGGCACTTATCCTTACTTAGACCATGGAGCTGTAGACCATGACAATCCTACCAGGAGTCAATAATATGACCGTGGACCAGCACTACTAGACAACATGTTGTATTGTGCCCCCCAGGGAAGGGCACTTATCCTTAGACCATGGAGCTGTAGACCATGACAATCCTACCAGGAGTCAATAATATGACCGTGGACCAGCACTACTAGACAACATGTTGCCTCGTGCCCCCAGGGAAGGGCACTTATCCTTAGGCCATGGTTCCCTAGAGGTTTCCCCCAAAGGGGGTTTTTCCTCTCCTGAGTGCCAATGGATAAACATAACAAGAAAATGGCAACTTGTAGTCCTTTTCCCTCGGTGGAGCTCACACGACTAGTGGCAGAGAAGAACCTAAAAGGACATTTACCAGCAATAAACAAAACAATTCACTATCATGTGCTAGTAGTAATAGCAGATTTATTTATATCTTCATGGATAAGTTATTTTACATCCCACCCCTTAAGAGCACAGGGTGCATATAATGTGGTAATAATGCGTATCCACTTTTCATTGGTACCATTTTGGATTTACATCAAACTCTCTGGTCAATTTTTAAATCTGTATTTGGAGGGGTGAAGGAAGGAAGACATTTTTTCTGGTGTTTTTTGGGGGGGGGGTTCACTTGCGCAGGAGAAATAATATATACATGTTATAGTTTCAAATGGTTACAGCTACAGAAATCCAAATTATTATAGATAAAGGTGTAAACTGCAGGTACACGTCACGGCTGAGCTCCTGGTGACTATTGGTCACTGCTTCACTCTTCCTGGCAGCAGTTTAGAAAAATGTCTCCTATTATTGTGTTTATTCATAAAAGTTCAACCAGGGTGTAACACCTCAGTATAAACCCACCTTCACTTCCCAGATTTCCATACGAAACACCCGTCCATTCCTAAGGTGACACTTCTGTGGCGCCCTGGACAAACCAGAGGCCACAGATAACAACACCTACACACCCCACACTCCCGGTCAGGCACACCGAAGTCAGACACAAAACCCTTGTTGCCTTCCTCCAGGGGCTGATGTCCACACCAGGGGGGCGGGCCAGGCGGTTGGCCCCACCCACCGAGGAGTTCACAGTCCTGGAGGCGGGAAAAGCAGGCAGATGAGTTGAGGAGTGGAGAGAGATCAGTTTGGGAAGTGAAAGTGAGAGGAGTAAAGTGGCAGTTAAGCAGCCTGAAGTTGGTCCGGGTGTGTGGCCCAGACGGATCAGCAAGGTTGGCAGACGGTGGTGACCGTCTGCAGAAGTGGCCTATCGGAGTTTACCGTAAGGACCGTGGACGGGCGGTGGCCTGGCGGTACCGGCCCGGTACGCAAAGAGAAGCCAGCACCATCCGACAGGGGTTTACGGACCCCGGCAAGGCTAGGAGTCGCCGTGAATTTGCCAAATCCGTTAGTGAAGGGAACCTCCTGGGTTTCCCAGCAGCCAAATCCCGTCAGAAGGCAACAGTCCAACCGAGAGAGGGAAACACAGTCACCGCCAAGGCTAAAGTTCCCAGGGCTAGAGCCTGCGGGCAAAAGGGGCTCCTTCAGCACCCATCCAAGCTGGGGAGCAGGTTACCGGTGGGAACCCATTGGAACCGTACACGTTACACAGGTGAAGGGAAAGGCAGTCACCATCAACCTGCCGGGAACAGAAACACCGCAGCTGTCTGTGGGACCCGTCCATCCAGCCGTGTGTTTTACCGAGAACTGTGTCCTCATCATTGGCTGAGTGAGTACCACCGTGCCGTGCGGCACAGCGCTGCCCCCGTGACCCTGCACCTCGCCAGGCCCCGTAACCCGCCTGCCATCCATCCCTACCCCATCACCGGGCCCGGGACAACCAACCCCCTACCCACGGAGGGGAGAACTAACATCCAGGCTGCTTCCTGTCATCGCTCCCAGGATCCCCGTCCAGAGCAGCGGTGGTGTCACCAATCTCACCACAACCATGGGTGGCGTCACGGACAATAACCAAATCCCCACAATCCAATCCCCACCCTTTTCACTCACGGGCGAGGAGCGCCGCTCGAGTCCCCGGGATCCGGCCCACCGCTCGAGCCACCACCGAGCAGCAGCAGCCTCAGCGGCCGGACCCGAGCAGTGGGAGAGCGCAGCGTCTCCTCCTCCGCCCGCGACAATGGCACACCTCATCCTGCAAAATCAAGCCCTACAGCTATGTCACAAAAAACAGATATGATCCTTAGAAAGAGGAGGGGGAGTTGGGAAACAAAAGCGCAAAAACAAAAAAATCCTCCAGTAATGGCCTCAAAACAATGACTTATAATAGACCTTATACCGCATCCTGCAGGTCACAGAGGCCGCCGCAGTGCCCACCACCCCCATGAATGGCAAGGCTCACACATGTCCCCCTACTCTTGCTCCCCTGCTGTACTGCCATTGTGAGAAATGATGTGGGCACGTCCATTCTCCACACAGAGTTGGGTCCCATCTATAAAGTCAGCGGATACATATAACACATGGACCAGCATGAAGCACACCGTGCAGCTGTGGACCCTCCATCCCGTCAGTGGTGATTTCTCCACTGTCATTGATGAGGACAGTGATGAGAACAGTTTCACAATCTTCCCTAAAGGTAAAATATCACAATATGTAACAACCACTGCAGGCAATGAAAACTTAATATTAAGACCACTAAGTCCCTTGACACTGAAATCCCCCAATGGTCTCTATTTCTTGATACATCGATGATGTCCCAACACTTGACTGGTGTCATATACCCTTATAAACAATCTCTGGCCAATGTGAGACCACCTACTATTGGAATATATAGCTCTCGAGAGCCCCTATATGTACTTGTGTTGTCCATGACATCACTAATATACTCACACACAATAATTACTGCTCTCATGTGACTCTACGATGACTGATTCCCTTCTGATCATGAAATCATTCCTTCCTTAGTTCTATAATGAAGCCCCATGGTGGTTGCACTGTTCTGCCTTCATTATTAATACTGTTCTGTAGCTCAGTGATTTTTCCAGGAACAGCGCCACTCTTGTTCCATTGGCAGTAAGTGATATTGCAGCATTTACTTGAATCAAGGTGAGCATCAATTCCAGACACAAGTGGCGCTGTTTTTGGAAACATTTGCAGAATTTTATCTACCGTATTCTTGACCCCTTAATGCATTTGTCTTCTTTACCTCTCCATTCAATCAGAATCTGATCTGGTAATGTCCGTCCAAACCCAGCGAGGCAGATTAGATCGATGGAGAATTCCTCCAACACTCTGCAGACCGTTCTCTCAAATTCTGACCGACATCCAAACATTGTGTGATGGAGAACCTGGTGTAAGAGGAAACAAGATTGAAGGTCGGGAAGATTGAAATGGGAGGTTTGAATGAAGTGAATGAATAAACATGGCGCATGCTGCCTCCGACGCATCACTTTGTTGCCCCGTCTGTGTAATAATCTTTGCCTTTATACCATATCAGGACTGTAAGACGTCCATTAACCTACAAATGGAATGCAATACAAGAGGAACAGCAGAATACGCTGTGCAGCACATGCACATTTGCAATAATTGTCTGCTGCAATTTACATAGAAGACATACTTCATGCAGACTACAACTCAAAAATATCTCCCGGATCCGTGCTTTCCTTAACCAAGAATCAGCAAAAACATTAGTGCATGCCCTCATCATCTCCCGCCTCGACTACTGCAATCTCCTGCTCTCTGGCCTCCCTTCTAACACTCTTGCACCCATCCAATCTATCCTAAACTCTGTGGCCCGCTTAATCCACCTCTCCCCTCGCTATTCCCCAGCCTCGCCACTCTGCCAATCCCTTCACTGGCTTCCCATCGCCCAATGACTCCAGTTCAAAACATTAACCATGACATACAAAGCCATGTACAACCTTTCTCCTCCATACATCTGTGACCTAGTCTCCCGATACCTACGCGCACGCAACCTCAGATCCTCACAAGATCTCCTTCTCTACTCCTCTCTTATCTCCTCTTCCCACAATCGCGTACAAGATTTCTCCCGTGCCTCCCCCATACTCTGGAACGCTCTACCTCAGCACATCAGACTCTCACCTACCGTGAAAAGCTTCAAGAGGAACCTCAAGACCCATCTCTTCCAACAAGCCTACAACCTACAATAACCTTCAGTCCAGTACAACACTGTGCAACCAGCTCTGTCCTTACCTATTGTACCATCACCCATTCCCTATAGACTTTGAGCCCTCGCGGGCAGGGTCCTCTCTCCTCCTATACAAGTCTGTTCTGTACTGTTAATAATTGTTGTGTGTATACCCTCTTTCACTCTAAAGCGCCATGGAATAAATGGCGCTATAATAATAAATAATAATATCTTACATCTAGGGAGCAGTGTCATAACTTGGCTTGCAAAGTCTCCTTAAGGAGAATAGTGTTCCCCTGTGGTCCCCACATAGCTGTCTCATGAGCCAGATCAGACACCCCCATACTTTGCACTGACGAGGGGCAAGCACCCCGAAACACCGTGTCTGCAAATTGGGATTCTGATCTGGCATATATATCCTAAGTCATATTGCAAAGGATTGTTAAAAATCTACTTGTGACTTTTAGGATCGCTACTTCCAATAGGTGGCGCTGCGCTAGAGTTTGTCTCCTTTACCGGAGAGACAATTTGAATAATAAATAAACAGCTGACTTAGCGTTGATTTTCTTCTACAAAGTTTAGCATTCTTTTAAAATCTTCCATGAGATCAGTGAAATCTTCGAGGAATCCTATTAGTAAAGTGTTCAGTTTCCTGCAGCGCCATCTCAGGAGGAATTGAGGATTACACTATTCCATTCATATTAGTGGAGCGTAATGCAGGACCTACCCGTGTGGGGATCCCGGCTCCAGGAGCCCTCTTGAGTTCCACCACAGCGCTATTATTGGAGATGATGAGGGACAATAATAAAAACCAGAAACAGCAAGTCCATACACCCAAAATTTTGATATATATATATACTGATTGAAATTATATATATATATACACACACACACATATACAGTGCCTTGAGAAAATATTCGGTCCCTTGAATTTTTTAACCTTTTCCCACATTTCAGGCTTCAAACAAAGATAAAAATGTTAATGTTCTGGTGAAGAATCAGCAACACGTGGGACACAATTGTGAAGTTGAATGAAATTTATTGCTTATTTTAAACTTTTTAAAAAAATAAATAACTGAAAATTGGGGCGTGCAATATTATTCATCCCCTTTACTTTCAGTGCAGCAAACTCCCTCCAGAAGGTCATTGAGGATCTCTGAATGATCCAATGTTGTCCTAAATGACTGATGATGATAAATATAAGCCCCCTTCATGTAATCGATTCTTAGTATAAATGCTCCTGCTCTGTGATTGGACTCTTGTCCACTTGCGATTTTCATGTGCGAGTGCAATCCTATAAAAAAAATCGGATCTCACTCGCACCAGTGTTAAGCTATGAGGCCGTGTCCTTTTGCTTATTTTGTTACGGCACGACTCGCGCTCTCGGTGGAATTGCAGCATGCTGCGCTTTCATGCGTTTATCGCCAATGTAATTCAAGGGGTGTGATTTTTTTGCGTATTTGATCCGCATGTCATCTACACCCCATACGCAGAACATACGTGAGACAAAAGCATACCATTGCTAAACACCGGACTGTCTAAACTAATCAGTAATTAAAGGGAACCTGTCAGCAGAAATTTCGCCCAAAACCTACAAGCTTCCCCCTCTGCAGCTCCTGGGCTGCATTCTAGAAAGGTCCCTGTTATTATTGTGCCCCATGTGAGACCAAAATAAAGACTTTATAAAGTGGTACCTTTTTGTATTCAGATACTGTAAATGTGACACGGGGGCGGGCTTTCTGGCGTCCGTTATTCTGCCCCCTGGTCCTGTATGCCGCCCCTCATCGCTCCTTTCCATAGCTGATGCACCGCCCACTGCTCCAGCCATCCCCGCGCATGCCCAGTGCCAGTCTCACGTGACGTGTTCGCAGGCAAATGATTATGGGCGGGGCTGTGATTGTTATCAGCAAGTGCCCGCCCATAATCTCGTGAGCGCGCAAACCTCACCAGCGGTCACACTGTGCTCAGGGTACATGCTAGACTGTATGAGCTGCTTCCAGGGATGACGTCCCTTTTGTCACGTGATAGTATTTTGAACACGCCCCTATCACGTGACAAAAGGGACGTCATCGCTGAAGTGTGAGGGATTGCCAGAACTGCTGCAGACGTGATACTGGACTCAAGGGACCTCCGGACCGTCTCCTTCCTCCATTCCAAGAGACTGTAAGCTAGTCCTCTGGTGAGAGGGCTGAAGATTTCCCCATCTCTGCTCCTTGGAGTCACCGTCGTTTACCCGGAGTCCAGGCCTGCTACGTGCGAGCCCTCCCTCCTTGTGTTTTGGACTGGTAATATAACCCATAGGGCAAGTCAGGGACAGAATTCTTGTTTATCATTGCTGTTTTTTTTGTGTTCTGCGCCATGTGTCTGAAGTTAAAGATCCGGATAGCAAACCCTGGTTATGTGTGCTGCTAAGCCAGCGGCGTGTGTCATTGAGATGTTTACCAGTAAAGAAATGTACCCTTGCATAAAATCTGAGCGTTGGCATTTTGATGGCGCAGATTATGGGAACTCAGCCGTGGTCTTACCCGCGGCCACTTCACTGCCATGATGGGGACGGTAGTGCCGGGGTGTGTGCGGTGATGATGGGGGCGGTAGTGCCCGTGTGTGCGATGATGATGGGGGCGGTAGTGCCCGTGTGTGTGCTGCCATGATGGGGACGGTAGTGCCGGAGTGTGTGCAGTGATGATGGGGGCGGTAGTGCCGGCGTGTGTACGGTGACCCCTATCCCTTCTACCACCATTTTAAAGTGCTGGATTCTGGTCCCCATACGACCTTTATATGGGGTTAGGCGTCTGCCAGATATCCGGGATCAATTCCAGACCCAAACCGGGTTTTGTTTGTTTTTTAACCAGGTTGCACCCGCTAATCCGGGAATCTGTGAGTGCGCTCATCATGATCTCCTAAGGAAAGCAGCGAGCGACTGGGAACAACCACAAGAAAAGCAAATCTGAAGGAGTAGTGATTGTGGAGATAAATAGGGTGTGGTCATTGTTATTACTTCCCTGACTGTGTATTGGTGCTTTCCCCGGATTAGGTACGTGCCATAGAAGTTCTCTACCAGTGTCCTATGGAGATTTGGGCACTATATGGCGGCACATTTGACTACCTATTAGTTTGTGGCTCAGCATGGACCCGACCATCACTAATAGTCTCTACAGAACAGATAAGGATCATCTCAGCGCCATTACATATGATGCTCGGCACATAGCTTTCCATTGATATTGACGTGGTTTGGATGGATAATATTGTCGCGGGCGGAGGGGCCGCGCTCGCTAACGCTCGGGCCCGGGGCTTTTTCTGCTGCTGCTCGGTGGCTCGAGCGGTGGGCCGGACCCGGGGACTCGAGCAGCGCTCCTCGCCCACAAGTGTAAAGGTGTGTTTTTTGGGGGAGATTGTTCGTGACGCCACCCATGAGTCGTGGTGATTGTAGGCACCACCGCTGCTGGTGACAGGGATCCCGGGAGCGATGGTAGGGAGCAGCTAGGATGTTGGTTCCCCCTCCATGGGTAGGGGTTGGTGATCCCGGGGCCCAGTGGATGGGCAGGGAGGCTGGGAGGCCAGGGTGCAGGGGTTGCAGGGCGGCGTGGTGCCGGATGGCACTGTTGTACTCACTCAGATAGTCAATGACAGAGTCTCTGGTAAACCAAACGGCTGGATGGACGGGTCCCGCAGCCGGCTGCAGTGTTGGTGTTCTCCCCAGACAGGGTGATCGTGGCTGTCTCTCCCTGCACCTTGTGGTAATGTTGACTATGATGGCTTCCCACCGGTAGTCCGCTCCCCGGCGTATAGGTACCCGAGGAGCACTTTTGCCCGCAGGCGCTGGCCCTTGGATCTCTAGCCTGTGGCGGTGGCTTTATATCCTCACGGTTTGAGCGGTTGCCTGTAGTCGGGTCTTTGGTTGTGAGTGAACCCCAGGGGTCCCGGTCACTATCAGATCTGACCGTTACGGCGGCTCCTAGCCTGGTCGGGGTCGGATGGCCCTGCCTGTGTGTGCTTGGCTTCGGTCTGCTCCCCGGTTCGGTACCGTCGGGCCACCGCCCGTCCACAGTCCTACGGTTCCGCTGACCTCAGTCAACTCCTGCAGACGGCCACCACCGTCTGCCGACCTTGCTGTTTGTGCCTGGGCTCCAACGCAGACACAGTCAGTTTCTCCACTTCACTCCTCTCACTTTCACCTCCAAGACAAATCTGACCCCTTTCCCGCCTCCAGCCCTGTGAACTCCTCGGTGGGTGGCGCCAACCGCCTGGCTCCACCCCACCTGGTGTGGACTTCAAGACTGGAGGGTGGCAACAAGGGTTTTTTGTTTGACTGATATTACAGTCTAGGGGAGGGGGTGTGTGTGGTGTTATGTCTATGACTACCTGGCTAGTCTAGGACGTCACATTCCACCTTGGTAAAATGCAGACCGTCCGCAGGCTGCCCGTCCATCACCGGCTTTATTTTTTTTTTTAACTGCAAAAGATAAATTAACATATTAAACATTTCAACTCAAGCATGTTCAGATCTTCCCTTACGGGAGGTATGGCACTTAAACGTTGCAAACAATCTATAAAAACACTTTTAATAATGACGGACGGGTTCATGTTCTTCTGCCTTTCCCACCCAAACAACTTAGCCTTGATGCTGCCCCTAAGAAACAGGCAGCACCCCTTTTCCCCAGTCCGGAAACAGGAACATGGCTAGATCACCCAGGCGGGAACGGGTACGGTGTCTCGCACCCGGCTGTCACTTCAGGGGACCCCACATCCAAGAGGGACCCCTGACCCCCGGAGGATGGTCACCGGTCCTGGTGGTGACCGGACCCCAGCCGACTCTGCTGCGGGTCCTCCCTCCAATCTTCCTCTCCGGAGGCGGCAACGGAATACAGCCCACAAACTATTTACAAGACCACAAGTTCGTGGTTGGTCTGCCAGTTCTCGGCCTTGTTCATGAGCAGTTTCTCATGTGGGCTGCATTAATCATGCTGATGGTCCCAACGGGGACAACTTTCTCCTTCCACGGACGGTAATCAACTGGTAGATGATCAGGTGAAGTATTCGGATTGATTAGCATTCATTCATTCAAAACAAGGTGCTGAGGGTCCCAACGGGGACAACTGTGTTGCAACGGAGGACCACTGCTGATTCAACTTTCTTCAGAATAAACGCGGGCATCTACATCCGCTCTCCTGCCCAGGAGCCAGGACCACTTGGATGCCCACAGCGCCGGCTACGACCGGCCTCTCATACTGCCGTGGACCCCACCGATCAGTGGCCTGCTCCGGGTCAGCCTGTGTGGGGGACGGGCCCAGCTGGAGTCCCTCCATGCCGGCTACGACCAACACCTTCTGTAATGAGGGACTCCGCTGTGACGTGGCCTGCTCTGCCAATTGGCAGCTGCGTCCCCGCCGGGCCTCAGCCGAGGCCGAGTATCTGGGCTCCTGGGCGAGGGTCGCCACCGTTGCGGCCGGGCGGACTGCCGGAGCCGTTGTCATCTCTGTTGCAGCTTCCTCTGGGATCGCTGGTGCGTCCAAGTCGGGATGAGGTGTTTTCTGGACACAGGCGCGACGTGGGGCCGGTACAGGTGTCGGAGCGATGACGGGCTGACTGCTCGCGTCTTCTGCAGGCGGGTCTTTGCAGGCTGGCAGAACGGACTCCGCTGGCGGTGTTGGTGGCAGCGGACCGAGCGGAGGAACAACGGCAACCGGTACGGGCGGCGGGGGAGGCGATATAGAGGGCAGGGGCAGACCGGGTCCCTCAGCTGCAGCGGCCGGTCCCTGGGGGACATAGGGGCGTGGGTCGCTTACCCGCTCCTCCACGGTTGCTTCCACTGCGCATGCTCGCACAGCCGCAGCCGGTTCCTCCACTTCAGCTATCCACCGCTCCATCGGGGAATCAGCCTGGGCCTGGATCTTCTGACACATTCTTCCACGTTGGTATCCAGGAACGTGTTTCGGCAGGGTCCTGGTATCCCTGCACTCCGCAGTGCTAGTTACATGCCACCATTCTTCACCCGCTCCCCCCTTGGTTCTTTCTAGCACTTCCTCTTTGGGGTCAGGGCTTCGCTTTCGCGCCTTCACTGCTCGGGGAAGACGACTCGAGCGGGAAACTTTCGCGCTCAAGATGGCAGATTTTCAGATTTTTCAGCGGGATGCCGCTGACGGGAACCACAAGGCGCACCTCCACTGGTAAGTGGACTGGTCCAATCCTGTTCGTGACGCCAAGTTGTCGTGGGCGGAGGGGCCGCGCTCGCTAACGCTCAGGTCCGGGGCTTTTTCTGCTGCTGCTTGGTGGCTCAAGCGGTGGGCCGGACCCGGGGACTCGAGCAGCGCTCCTCACCCACGAGTGAAAAGGGGTGGTTTTTGGGGGAGATTGTTCGTGACGCCACCCACGGGTCGTGGTGATTGTAGGCACCACCGCTGCTGGTGACGGGGATCCCGGGAGCGATGGTAGGGAGCAGCTAGGATGTTGGTTCCCCCTCCGTGGGTAGGGGTTGGTGATCCCGGGGCCCGGTGGATGGACAGGGAGGCTGAGAGGCCAGGGTGCAGGGGTTGCAGGGCGGCGCGGTGCCGGATGGCACTGTTGTACTCACTCAGATAGTCAATGACAGAGTCTCTGGTAAACCAAACGGCTCGATGGACGGGTCCCGCAGCCGACTGCAGTATTGGTGTTCTCCCCAGACAGGGTGATGGTGGCTGTCTCTCCCTGCACCTTGTGGTAATGTTGACTATGATGGCTTCCCACCGGTAGTCCGCTCCCCGGCGTATAGGTACCCGAGGAGCACTTTTGCCCGCAGGCGCTGGCCCTTGGATCTCTAGCCTGTGGCGGTGGCTTTATATCCTCACGGTGTGAGCGGTTGCCTGTAGTCGGGTCTTTGGTTGAGAGTGAACTCCAGGGGTCCCGGTCACTATCAGACCGTTACGGCGGCTCCTAGCCTGGTCGGGGTCGGATGGCCCTGCCTGTGTGTGCTTGGCTTCGGTCTGCTCCCCGGTTCGGTACCGTCGGGCCACCGCCCATCCACGGTCCTACGGTTCCGCTGACCTCAGTCAACTCCTGCAGACGGCCACCACCGTCTGCCGACCTTGCTGTTTGTTCCTGGGCTCCAACCCAGACACAGTCAGTTTCTCCACTTCACTCCTCTCACTTTCACCTCCAAGACAAATCTGACCCCTTTCCCGCCTCCAGCCCTGTGAACTCCTCGGTGGGTGGCGCCAACCGCCTGGCTCCTGCCCACCTGGTGTGGACATCAAGACTGGAGGGTGGCAACAAGGGTTTTTGTTTGACTGATATTACAGTCTAGGGGAGGGGGTGTGTGTGGTGTTATGTCTGTGACTACCTGGCTAGTCCAGGGCGTCACATTCCCCCTTGGTAAAATGCAGACCGTCCGCAGGCTGCCCATCCATCACCGTTCTTTTTTTTTTTAACTGCAAAAGATAAATTAACATATTAAACATTTCAACTCAAGCATGTTCAGATCTTCCCTTACGGGAGGTATGGAACTTAAACGTTGCAAACAATCTATAAAAACACTTTTAATAATGACGGACGGGTTCATGTTCTTCTGCCTTTCCCACCCAAACAACTTAGCCTTGATGCTGCCCCTAAGAAACAGGCAGCACCCCTTTTCCCCAGTCCGGAAACAGGAACATGGCTAGATCACCCAGGCGGGAACGGGTACGGTGTCTCGCAGCCGGCTGTCACTTCAGGGGACCCCACGTCCAAGGGGGACCCCTGACCCCCGGAGGATGGTCACCGGTCCTGGTGGTGACCGGACCCCAGCCGACTCTGCTGCAGGTCCTCCCTCCAATCTTCCTCTCCGGCGGCAACGGAATACAGCCCACAAACTATTTACAAGACCACAAGGTCGTGGTTGGTCTGCCAGTTCTCGGCCTTGTTCATGAGCAGTTTCTCATGTGGGCTGCATTAATCATGCTGATGGTCCCAACGGGGACAACTTTCTCCTTCCACGGACGGTAATCAACTGGTAGATGATCAGGTGAAGTATTCGGATTGATTAGCATTCATTCATTCAAAACAAGGTGCTGAGGGTCCCAACGGGGACAACTGTGTTGCAACGGAGGACCGCTGCCGATTCAACTTTCTTCAGAATAAACGCGGGCATCTACATCCGCTCTCCTGCCCAGGAGCCAGGACCACTTGGATGCCCACAGCGCCGGCTACGACCGGCCTCTCATACTGCCGTGGACCCCACCGATCAGTGGCCTGTTCCGGGTCAGCCTGTGTGGGGGACGGGCCCAGCTGGAGTCCCTCCGTGCCGGCTACGACCGGCACCTTCTGTAATGAGGGACCCCGCTGTGACGTGGCCTGCTCTGCCGATTGACAGCTGCGTCCCCGCCGGGCCTCAGCCGAGGCCGGGTATCTGGGCTCCTGGGCGAGGGTCGCCTCCGTTGCGGCCGGGCGGACTGCCGGAGCCGTTGTCATCTCTGTTGCGGCTTCCTCTGGTATCGCTGGTGCGTCCAAGTCGGGATGAGGTGTTTTCTGGACACAGGTGCGACGTGGGGCTGGCACGGGTGTCGGAGCGATGAGGGGCTGACTGCTCGTGTCTTCTGCAGGCGGGTCTTTGCAGGCTGGCAGAACGGACTCCGCTGGCGGTGTTGGTGGCAGCGGACCGAGCGGAGGAGCAACGGCAACCGGTACGGGCGGCGGGAGAGGCGATATAGAGGGCAGGGGCAGACCGGGTCCCTCAGCTGCAGCGGCCGGTCCCTGGGGGACATAGGGGCATGGGTCGCTTACCCGCTCCTCCACGGTTGCTTCCACTTCGCATGCTCGCACAGCCGCAGCCGGTTCCTCCACTTCGGCTATCCACCGCTCCATCTGGGAATCAGCCTGGGCCTGGATCTTCTGACACATTCTTCCACGTTGGTGTCCAGGAACGTGTTTCGGCAGGGTCCTGGTGTCCCTGCACTCCGCAGTGCTAGTTACATGCCGCCATTCTTCACCCGCTCCCCCCTTGGTTCTTTCTAGCATTTCCTCTTTGGGGCAGGGCTTCGCTTTCGCGCCTTCACTGCTCGGGGAAGACGACTGGAGCGGGAAACTTTCGCGCTCAAGATTGCAGATTTTCAGATTTTTCAGCGGGATGCCGCTGACGGGAACCACAAGGCGCACCTCCACTGGTAAGTGGACTGGTCCAATCCTGTTCGTGACGCCAAGTTGTCGCGGGCGGAGGGGCCGCACTCGCTAATGCTCAGGTCCGGGGCTTTTTCTGCTGCTGCTTGGTGGCTCAAGCGGTGGGCCGGACCCGGGGACTCGAGCAGCGCTCCTCACCCACGAGTGAAAAGGGGTGGTTTTTGGGGGAGATTGTTCGTGACGCCACCCACGAGTCGTGGTGATTGTAGGCACCACCGCTGCTGGTGACGGGGATCCCGGGAGCGATGGTAGGGAGCAGCTAGGATGTTGGTTCCCCCTCCGTGGGTAGGGGTTGGTGATCCCGGGGCCCGGTGGATGGACAGGGAGGCTGAGAGGCCAGGGTGCAGGGCTTGCAGGGCGGCGCGGTGCCGGATGGCACTGTTGTACTCACTCAGATAGTCAATGACAGAGTCTCTGGTAAACCAAACGGCTGGATAGACGGGTCCCGTAGCCGACTGCAGTATTGGTGTTCTCCACAGACAGGGTGATGGTGGCTGTCTCCCTCCTCCCCGCCCGCGACAACTTGGCGTCACGAACAGGATCTTACCGCTCTGCCGTTTGGTAGAGGTGCGCCTTGTTACCGCCGGAGGCATCCGGCTGAAAAATTTCAGAAGTCGCCATCTTTGGCGCGAAAAGTTCCCGCTCGAGCGTCTTCTCGAGTAGCAGAGGCGCGAAGGCCAAAACCCCGCCCCGAGTGAGGAGGGGCCGGAAAGAGCTAAGGGGGACGGAAACAAGATGTCTGCGCCCGACGGAGCCGCTGGAGGAGCGGCGGTCGCAGCCGCGGTGGCACCCGTGGATGGGAATGGGCCTGCCCCGGCCCCAGTCGCGCTAGCGGGAGGTGCCGCGGCCCCCGCACTCGCTCAGGTGATGCCGTTCTCCTTGCCCTATGCGCCCGGAGCTACCTGGCTACCGCAGTATGACGGGAAACCTGACGCTTTACAGGTCTTCCGGAAAAAACTTAACCCGTTGCTAGAACTGTACCCCCTGACTGATAAGCAACGGGCGGCGGTAGTGCTGGGCCAGTTAACCGGCGCGGCGGAGCAGGAGGCGGAGACCTGGGCCGAGGGGGACCGGCTTTCTGTGGCCACCATCTTTGAGAAGCTACAGACTGCCTTTGAGACCCGGACTGAGGCTGAGCTGAGGATGCAATTTTACCAGTGGCGGCAACGGACTGTGGATAGCATTCTGGACTATGCTTTACGTCTGCAAACCGCCCTCCGCACGCTAAAGCGGGTGAATCCCATCAATGAGGAAGATAGCAACAAGATGTTAGTGGAGCAATTTGTGCAGGGCATGAAGTCCCCCGAGGATCGCAAACAACTCCGGCTGTGGGCCCTGGAACACCCTGATGTGGACTTTGATGTGTTAAAGGAACGGGCTATTAAGGCACTACAGCCCCCAGCTTCAGAAGTCCTGGAGCCAGCCCCGTGGCCTGTTGAGACGGCCCCCGTTGTGGTGGCTCCCGCCCCACTAACCTCTTCAATACCTGCAGCCCCAAGCAGTACCGTGGAGGAGCTGGCAGCTCAGGTCCGTCGCATGGACGGAGACCTCGCCAAGATCCTTGCTGCACTCCAACCTCTGACCCGATCTCAGCCTCCCGCACAAATACAGCTTGCTGACAGCCCCGAGGACGTCCCCTGGATGCAGCGGAGAAACACTAATATCCCGCGGAGCAGACCTCCAACCTGCTACAAGTGCCGTAAGCCTGGTCACTACTTCCGACAGTGCCCGTTAAAGAGCAACCCCTGGGGCCCCGGGCCAATCCTCAGGAGTAGAACATCGTGGCCCCCCGGACTGGCGAGATCGATATATCGGGGCCCGACCCATCATCCCCGTGGCTGTGGACGGTATACCGGTGATGGCTCTCTTGGACACTGGATCACAGGTAACCACCATACCATACGTTGTATCAGCGGTATTGGGGAACGGATGAACTGGCACCCCCAGATACTAGTATAACACTGATTGCTGCCAATGGACTTCCATTGACCCAAGTGGGGTATAAACAAGTGGCTATGACTGTGGGGCAAGCTGAACTACAACATCAGGGCATGATTGTGATCATGAATGAACCCAGTGATCATAACCCGAAGATAGTGCTAGGAACCAATGTGATGGAGCACTGTATGACTGATGTGTTGACCCTATTACAACAGCTGGCCGCCACAGCAGCAGGAAGCCGGCAGAGAGCTGTGCAGCGTGAGATTCGGGCTTTGATGTACCGCCAGCATGTAAGCTCAACAGGAGGGGAGATTGGTGGAGTGAGAGTAATGGATGTAGCTCCGTTGACTGTGCCCCCTAGGAGTGAGATGATGATTTGGTGTAGGGCAGCAGTAGGGCCTCAGGGGCGTGATTACCCGGCCATGATGGAGCCCATACCCTCTGAGCATTGGCCCACTGTAATGGCCGCCCGAGGGGTGGTGGATGTGAAGAAAGGGAGAGTGCCTGTGAGGGTGTTGAACTGTGGAGAGGAAGAAGTTAGGCTTCCCCGGTATGCCACCATTGCCAAGCTGCTCACCCTGGACCCTCACACTATCCATGAAGCCAGTCCATCAACACTCCCACCTACCACTAGCACTTCCCCACCGCAAGGGGAGACCAAGGAGTGGCACCAACAGCTACATGTAGGCACTGATGATAGGTTTTCAGTAAGCATCCCCTAGACTTTGGGCAGATCAAAGGGGTCCAACACCACATCCCCACCGGTGAACATCCCCCTATCAAAGAGAGGTATAGACCTATTCCCCCTGCACATTACCAGTGTGCCAAAGATATGTTGAGGAATATGAAGGAGGCAGGGGTTATTCGGGACAGCTGTAGTCCCTGGGCCGCTCCGTTGGTACTGGTAAAGAAGAAGGATGGTACCATGCGGATGTGTGTGGACTACCGGAAGATTAATCAAATAACCCATAAAGATGCCTACCCACTGCCTCGTATCGAAGAGTCTTTGGCTGCACTAAGAACTGCAAATTACTTCTCTACCCTTGATCTCACCAGTGGGTACTGGCAAGTGGCCGTGGCCCCAGAGGACCGGGAGAAGACCGCCTTCACCACCCCGATGGGGCTCTGCGAATTTAATAGCATGCCGTTCGGGCTGTGCAATGCCCCCGGAACCTTCCAACGGCTGATGGAGTGCTGTCTGGGACATCTAAACTTCGAGACCGTCCTGTTGTACTTGGATGATGTGATTGTTTATTCCCAGACGTACGAAGTCCATCTGGAGCACCTGGCCGAGGTGTTTGCGTCCCTTGCCAAGTACGGGATGAAATTGAAGCCCTCTAAGTGTCACCTGCTGAAACCCAGGGTGCAGTACCTAGGGCACGTGGTGAGTGCAGACGGTGTCGCCCCCGACCCTGAGAAGATTACTGCCATCCAGAGCTGGCCGAGACCAACCACAGTGAGGGAAGTAAGGCAGTTTCTGGGCCTGGTGGGGTACTACCGGCGCTTTATAAGGGGTACACGAAGATGGCTGCCCCCATGCAGGATCTCCTCGTGGGACAGATCAAAGGTGGTAGACCCATTGGAGCCCCACTGTTGTGGGAGGACAAGCATGAGGAATCCTTTTGCCAGCTGAAGGTGGCCTTGACCGGAGAAGAGGTCCTGGCGTACCCTGATTATGGGCGCCCGTTCATCCTCCACACAGACACCAGTAACGTGGGACTAGGGGCAGTCCTATCCCAGGTCCAGGATGGAAAGGAGAAGGTGATTGCCTATGCTAGCCGAAAACTCCGGCCGACTGAAAGGAACCCTGAGAACTACAGCTCCTTCAAGCTCGAGCTCTTGGCGTTGGTATGGGCTATCACGGAGCGCTTCCGCCACTACTTGGCTGCAGCAAAATTCACCGCGTTCACGGACAACAATCCGTTGACTCACTTGGACACGGCCAAGTTGGGCGCGCTGGAGCAGCGGTGGGTAGCCCGGCTAGCCAACTATGATTTCACCATAAAGTACCGAGCCGGTCGTGCCAACATAAATGCTGATGCACTCTCCCGAATGCCCCATTTGTTAGAAGAGGGGTGCGAGGATGACGACCTCGAGGAGATTGAGTTGCCTGCGTTTCACCAGCCGCCTACTGAGAGGGTACAAGTACATCAGCAACGGGTGGATCTGGACCCACGGCCCAGTCAAGAGTGGCAGGAAGCCCAGAACCAGGCGCCGGCTGTTCGCCTCGTCAAGACTCTGGTGGAACAGGGTGCTGTGGGAATAGACCCTGCCGCTCCAGCCGAATCCCAACGCTTGTGGAAGGAACGTAAACGGCTTTACCTACACCAAGGGAGGCTGTACCGTGAGCTGATCAACCCGAAGACCCATGAGAAAATATGCCAGTTGGTCGTTCCTCAAGCTGACGTGGCTACTGTCCTGCGGGCATACCATGATGGTGCTGGGCACTTCGGGTGGAAGAAGCTGGAGATGCTGTTGAGGGAGCGGTTCTATTGGAGTGGGATGCGTGAATCGGTGGAAGCCTGGTGCCGAGAGTGTGGTCCTTGTACGCTGAGGAGAAAGGACGAGACTAGCCAGAGGGCGCCCTTACATCCAATAGTCACCCATCAGCCGCTGGAGCTGGTCGCCCTAGACCATGTCAAGCTCACCCCCAGCCGAAGTGGGTACACCTACGCGTTGACCATTGTAGACCACTACTCAAGATTTATGGTGGTAGTCCCCGTTAAGGACCTAACTGGTCGAACTGCTGCTCGAGCGTTCCAGGCTTATTTTTGCCGACCCCATGGATACCCAGAAAAGGTGCTGACTGACCAAGGCCCGGCCTTTGAAGCAGAGGTGTTCCACGAATTCTGCCAGTTGTACGGCTGCAAGAAGATCCGGACCATTCCTTACCACGCCCAGACCAACGGCATGTGTGAGAAAATGAACCACTTGGTCCTGGGGCTCCTCAAGACGCTACCCCTGGAAGAACGGAACCTGTGGCCGGAAAAGTTACCTGACTTGGTCGACATGTACAATAATATCCCGTCTAGCTCGACGAAGTGCACCCCAGCGTATCTGATGAGGGCTCGGCCTGGCCGCCTGCCGGTGGACCTGGAGATGGGGTTGGAGGCCCCAGAAGCGCTCCCTTCGACAGCGGAGTGGGAAAGTCGGAGGAGAGCACAATACCGGCAAATCCAGGAGTACGTGGAGAAAAACCTCAGTCGAAGTCGAGAACAGCAGGAGCACCGGTTCAACCAGAAGGCGTCCGCGGGTCCTTTCCAGCCAGGAGATGTAGTGTTGAAGCGGAAGAGGAAGACCCACAAGCTGGATGATCAGTGGGAACAAGTTTCTTATGTCATACAACCCACAGAATGGGGAGATGGGAAGGCCTACCAGATCAGTCATGACCAAGGGGGCACTCTGGCCACAGTTTCCCGGGACCATCTAAAAAGGTGCCCACCAGCATTGAGGGCAGAGGCTGAAGTACCGGTTCCTCCACCAGCAGAGAAGGCAGCAGAGGTAATCCACACTGTAATGGGTGACTTCCCAGCAAACTGGACTACACAGAACGGCGCGGTGATTCTTCCAGTGATACTGTTCCCACAACCCGTGGATGAAGAAGTAGTGGAAGCGGTCAACCGTGAGCCAGAACCAGTGCCAGTGCCCAGGGACGAACCTGTACCCAGCTCCCCTACACCTCCGCCTGCTTTACACTATAGCAGGGAGGAGGAGCCGATTGTTCCTTCTACCCCACTGTCTAGCCTCACTGACACTGGGCCCCGGAGGTTCACCCGTCCCAACCTAGGTAGACCCCCACTTAGGTACAGGGAGACCGTCCTGTGAGTAAAAGGGGTAAGGGAATGTAAAGAGTTGTTTGTTTGTGTGAAAGTTGGAAAAGTTTACAGAAAATGATAAGAAAAATTATTACCGTGTACTTCACCTGATTCTTTGTCATTTGCAACCGGCCGGAGCCGGCACCGTTGTCCCCGTGGGGACCGTTTAAAAAGTTAGCATGGGAACTATCCATAGACAAGCCCGTGAACTTGCAGGGCAACCACAAACGTTAAGTGGCTTGTAAATAAGTTGTTTGCCGTTACCATTTTTCGCAATGCCGCCTCCGGAGAGACAGGTTGGAGGGAGGGCCCTCAGCAGAGCAGGCTGGGGCCCAGCCACCAAAGGAACCGGTGGCTACCCTCTGGAGGGAAAGGACAGATCCCGCTCGGGTAATTTGTGCTGGACTGTGGGTCAAGGGGTGCTGCCTGGGCTTTAGGGGCAGCATCAGGGCCAGGTTGCTTGGGTGGGAGAGAGCGGAAACCGTAACCGTAAACCGTTTGAAACGTTTAAGTGAAAGTGCCTCCCGTTATGGGAAGATTCATTAAAAATGTATATATGTTACCGTTTACAATGTTATATTTTGCAGAAAAATAAAACCGGTGTTGGACGGGCAGCCCGCGGACGGTCTGCATTTTGCTAAGGGGGAATGTGACGCCCTGGGCAAGCCAGGGGTCACAGGTCATGCACCAGCACACCCTACATCCCAGTTAGGAACACCAAAGCTAAACTAAAATCCTTGTTGCCTTCCTCCAGGGGCTGATGTTCACACCAGGGGGTGGGCCAGGTGGTTGGCTCCGCCCACCGAGGAGTTCACAGCTCTGGAGGCAGGAAGTACCAGGCAGTTGAGTTTAGGGAGAGGAGTAGACAAGTAGTGAAGTGAAGGAAGTAAAGTGGTAAAGGAGGACAGTAAGAGTGGTGACAGAAAAGAAAGAGTGAGAAAAGCCTGAAGTAGTCCAGCTGAGTGCAGGACAGGGTCAGCAAGGTCAGCAACGGCGGTGACTGTCTGGAGGGGGACCGTTTGGAAGTTCCTGGAAGGACCGCGGACGGGTAGTGGCCCGGCGGTCTGGAGCAGTGTACCAAAGGACAGTCAGCACCAGGGCAGGGGCCTCTTGGACCCCGGCAAGGCTTGGAGTCGCCAGAATTTGCCAAATCCATCAGTGAAGGGGACGCAGATCCCCCACCAACCAAGTCCCGATAGAAGGCAACAGCCCAACGATTGTAGCAGAAACACCGCCACCGCCAGGGCACCAGTTTCTCAGGGCCAGCGCCTGCGGGCAAAGAGTAGAGCTCCTCCGGTCCAGCTTGAAACCGGGGAGCGGGTTACCGGTGGGAACCCATCGCTACCAACACAGAAACAAAGGTGCAAGGAAAAGGGACATCACCGTCACCTACTGGGAGAGCAAGTGCAGCCGTCCGTGGGAACCGTCTTTCCAGCCGTGTGGTTTACCGTAAAACTGTGTCAACGTCTCAGGCTGAGTGAGTACCACAGTGCCGCAAGGCACAGCGCTGCCCCTGCGTGCCTGCGCCCACCAGGCCCTGCATCTCCCATCTCATCACCGGGCCCCGGGATCACCAACCCCTACCCACGGAGGGGCAACGCAACACCTGGCTGCTCCGCATCACCATCCCCGGGATCCCCATATTGAGCAGCGGTGGTGAAATTACCACAACCGTGGGTGGCGTCACGGACAATAAACTATTCCCACACCCAACACCCCCCTTTCACTCACGGGCGAGGAGTGCCGCTCGAGAACCCCCGGGATCCGGCCCACAGCTCGAGCCACCACTGAGCAGCAGCCGCCGGACCCGAGCAGAAGGGGTGAGCGTGGTGTGCTGACACCCTCCTCCCCGCCCGCGACAGCAGAATAACTCAGTCTCAGTCCAAAGTGTCTTCAACTTGTTTACTCACTTTTTGGTGTTAGTTGTGAGAAGCCAGGGCGATGCTGGGATAAACCAGGTGGAACCAGGTATCCTTCAGGCTGGTCTAGGGGTAACCGTTATCTCGCCTTCCTAGCACTTCTTGTTTCGGACAACCCCTGACTTAAAGCACCGTCGGATTCATCCAGGGAATTCGCTACTGCCTTTTCTCCCCTTTCTGGCCCGTTTGCCGGCAGCATGGACCAAGGAAGATGGCTCCACGCTCGATCCTCCTTATGGGCGCCCTCATTGCTGCTGAGGCTCGGACTCTGTTTTGGTTGGTAGGGAACCTCTAGTCCTCTCACCTGCAGGATTTAGCAGACCACTAAATGGATGTCTGGCTCTAGGGACCTGTTCCCCGTGCGTGCCTAGTCACCAGGAGTCCCCGTACTCGACTTCCTCGCTTAGGTATCTTTCTGACTACCTCTCTTTGTGTGTCTTTCAGGCTGACTTGCCAGTGACCGATCTCCCCCGTCAACAGGTCACTACATGTGCAGGGTCTGACTAGTGTCCGTACGACTGCTTGCAAGCATGGTCACTTCAGACTGGCTCCCTCCATCTCCTCTCTCTGACTGCCACTGCAACCTAGCTTCCAGCCCTTTCTCTCCACCCCTAGCTGAGATGTGGAGCAACGCCCCCTCTTGGGTCTGACCAAGGGTCCCCTCTAGTGTGTGGGAGGCCTGGTTGCTATGTGTCTGTGTGTACACACCCTATTTCAGCCTTTAGGATTACCTGTTAGTACTGACCCAGCATGGGTGCAGTACCCAGTGGCGCCTGACCAGGTCAGGGGGCGCCACACCCGACGTAGGCGCCCGCCAGAGCGCTTGAGCCTTGAGGTTCCCCGGCAGCAGAGGAGGATGAGGAGCCCGTCGGTATCTCCTCCAGCGGCAAGAGAGCAGTGGTGTCGTGCGGCAGGGAGGACTTCCAGGACCCGGACCAGGCCAGTGAGTGAGCGCGGGTGGGGGCGGAGTCTTCCCCTGCAGCAGCAGGACCCAGGGAGCTGAGATCCATAAACCAGGATGGGGGTATATAGCAGGATGGGGGTGTATAGCAGGATGGGGGTATATTATGAGCAGGATGGGGGTGTATCATGAGCAGGATGGGGGTATGTTATGAGCAGGATGGGGGTATATAGCAGGATGGGGGTATATTATGAGCAGAATGGGGGTATATTATGAGCAGGATGGGGGTATATTATGAGCAGGATGGGAGTAGATGAGCAGGATGGGAGTAGATGAGCAGGATGGGAGAATATGAGCAGGATGGGGGTATATAGCAGGATGGGGGTATATAGCAGGATGGGGGTATATTATGAGCGGGGTTGGGGTATATTATGAGCAGGATGGGAGTATATGAGCAGGATGGGAGTAGATGAGCAGGATGGGAGTATATGAGCAGGATGGGGTATATGAGCAGATGGGGTATATGAGCAGGATGGGGGTATCATAGCAGGATGGAGGTATATAGTAGGATGGGGGTATATAGCAGCATGGGGCCATATGCCAGGATGGGTTATATAGCAGGATTGGGCCATATGCCAGGATGGGGTATATAGCAGATGCGGCCATATGCAGTATAAAGCAGGATGCGGCCATATGCCAGGATGACGGTATATAGCAGGATGTTGGCTATACCAGGATGAGGGACATATACTGTATATACAGGGCAGGAGGATCATTACCAAGATGGGGTACCTTAGTAGAGAATTTGGGGACATTACCCCCATAACAGTGTCAGCAGCATATTCTCGCCCCATAACAGTGTGTCATGACCACAATTTTTGCTTAAAATTTTATTTTCCTATCTTCCTCCTCTACAACCATGGTGCGTCTTATGGTCCAGTGCGTCTTATAGTCCAAAAAATACGGTACTTATTTTCCACCATAATTTTCATAAAAAATATTGCTAAATTAGACGCGGTGATTTTCTGGATTTGTTTTCTCCTTTTGTCTCTCATAGTTGTGGTCACCTATGATGTCAATTACAGGCCTCTCTCATCTTTTTAAGTGTGAGAACTTGCACAATTGGTGACTAAATAATTTTTCCCCCCACTGTAATTTACACTCAGTGGCCCACAGTGCACTGAATAATATGCGCCAAATTCAATAAGAGGCGTGCACCTTTCATTGAATTTGCCGTACATTACGACTGCTATGTGTGCTGCCAGGAATATACTCCAGTCAGTGACTGGAGTACATTTCTAGCAAAAAAAAAAAAATTGCCACTTTTTTCACGTACGTTAGGATACATTTGTCGGCAGGGCCGTATTTGCCACTAGGCACCTGTGGTCCCGTGCCTAGGGCGGCACGTTGCGGGGGGGGCGGCACTTTCTGGCAGCAAAAAAAAAAAAAAAAAAAAAAATTATATCAATTTTTTTTTTTTTTTTTTTTTTTTACATCCCCGCCCCCCGCCCCTCCCTCCCCCCCTCCGTTGCACTTCGCTGTGTTCTCGGGGGGGGAGGGGGGGGGTTGGGAGGGAGAGGAAAGGCGCACTTCTGTCTCTTTAAATACACGGAGGGCGCCAGGCATAGTGAGCTGATTAACCCCGGAAGTTCCAGCGCCGGCACTTCCGGGTCAGAGGCGCGCGGGCGCGCCAATCAGCTCACTGCCCCGTGCTGCAGCGTCCAATTCTGCAGACAACACACGCCGCGGAGGAGGACGCGACTGGAGCTGGAGCAAGCCAGGAGAAGAGGATAATAGCAGAGCAGGGCAGCAGGCACCGGAGCAGGTATGCGTAAGGCAGAGCCTAGAATGTATGGGCACCTTACAGGTTAGTTGATGATCGTTGCGATGCCTCTTTTTGGCTGGGGGGAGGCTGGGAAAAGAGAGAGGCTGGGGGGAGGCTGGGAAAAGAGAGGCTGAGGCTGGGAAGAGAGAGAGGCTGGGGGGAGGCTGGGAAAAGAGAGGCTGGGGGGAGGCTGGGAAAAGAGAGAGGCTGGGGGGAGGCTGGGAAAAGAGAGAGGCTGGGGGGAGGCTGGGAAAAGAGAGAGGCTGAGGCTGGGGGGAGGCTGGGAGAGAGAGAGGCTGGGGGGAGGCTGGGAAAAGAGAGAGGCTGGGGGGAGGCTGGGAAAAGAGAGAGGCTGGGGGGAGGCTGGGAAAAGAGAGAGGCTGGGGGGAGGCTGGGAAAAGAGAGAGGCTGGGGGGAGGCTGGGAAAAGAGAGGAGAGAGGCTGGGGGGAGGCTGGGAAAAGAGAGAGGCTGGGGGGAGGCTGGGAAAAGAGAGAGGCTGGGGGGAGGCTGGGAAAAGAGAGAGGCTGGGGGGAGGCTGGGAAAAGAGAGAGGCTGGGGGGAGGCTGGGAAAAGAGAGAGGCTGGGGGGAGGCTGGGAAAAGAGAGAGGCTGGGGGGAGGCTGGGAAGAGAGAGGCTGAGGCTGGGGGGGAGGCTGGGAAGAGAGAGAGGCTGGGGGGAGGGCTGGGAAGAGAGAGGCTGAGGCTGGGGGGAGAGAGAGGCTGAGGCTGGGGGGGAGGCTGGGGGGATAGAGAGGGCTGAGGCTGGGGGAGGCTGGGGGAGAGAGAGGCTGATGCTGGGGGAGGCTGCGGGAGAGAGAGGCTGATGCTGGGGGAGGCTGCGGGAGAGAGAGGCTGATGCTGGGGGAGGCTGCGGGAGAGAGAGGCTGATGCTGGGGGAGGCTGCGGGAGAGAGAGGCTGATGCTGGGGGGAGGCTGGGGGAGAGAGGACTGATGCTGGGGGAGGCTGGGGGAGAGAGAGGCTGATGCTGGGGGAGGCTGGGGGAGAGAGAGGCTGGGGGAGGGCTGGGGAGAGAGAGGCTGGGGGAGGCTGGGGAGAGAGAGGCTGGGGGAGGCTGGGGGGGAGAGAGGCTGAGGCTGGGGGAGGCTGGGGGGAGAGAGGCTGAGGCTGGGGGAGGCTGGGGGGAGAGAGGCTGAGGCTGGGGGAGGCTGGGGGAGAGAGAGGCTGAGGCTGGGGGAGAGAGAGGCTGAGGCTGGGGGGAGAGAGAGGCTGATGCTGGGGGGAGGCTGGGGGAGAGAGAGGCTGATGCTGGGGGAGGCTGGGGGAGAGAGAGGCTGATGCTGGGGGGAGGCTGGGGGAGAGAGAGGCTGATGCTGGGGGAGGCTGGGGGGAGAGAGAGGCTGAGGCTGGGGGGAGAGAGAGGCTGAGGCTGGGGGGGAGGCTGGGGGGAGAGAGAGGCTGAGGCTGGGGGGGGAGGCTGGGGGGAGAGAGAGGCTGAGGCTGGGGGGGGAGGCTGGGGGGAGAGAGAGGCTGAGGCTGGGGGGGAGGCTGGGGGGAGAGAGAGGCTGAGGCTGGGGGGGAGGCTGGGGGGAGAGAGAGGCTGAGGCTGGGGGGGGAGGCTGGGGGGAGAGAGAGGCTGAGGCTGGGGGGGAGGCTGGGGGGAAGAGAGAGGCTGAGGCTAGGGGGGGGAGGCTGGGGGGAGAGAGAGGCTGAGGCTGGGGGGGGAGGCTGGGGGGGAGAGAGAGGCTGAGGCTGGGGGGGAGGCTGGGGGGAGAGAGAGGCTGAGGCTGGGGGGGAGGCTGGGGGGAGAGAGAGAGGCTGAGGCTGGGGGGGGAGGCTGGGGGGAGAGAGAGGCTGAGGCTGGGGGGGGAGGCTGGGGGGGAGAGAGAGGCTGAGGCTGGGGGGGGAGGCTGGAGGGGGAGAGAGAGGCTGAGGCTGAAGGCGGGGGAGTGAGGCTGCTGCTGGGGGAATGGGAGAGAGGGGCTAATGCTAGAGACAGAGGACAAGGGTTGAGGGATAGTGCAATGACAAAATCGATGGGGGGAGTGTAAGGACTCAGAATAAGAGGGGGGCAGCATTGGGAGCGCATTATTGGGGAGAAGGGGCAGCATGTGTGGGGCTCAGTATGGAGTGGAGCAATGTAGGGGAGTCAATATCAAGAGTGGGGTAGTGTGTGTGTGTGTGGGGGGTCTCAGCATAAGCGTTAGTGTGGTGGTCTTAGTATGATGAATGGGGCAGCATGGAGGTGTCATTATGGAAAAGAGTAAGGCAGCATTAGGAGCTCATGGAGAGGGGCAGCATGCATGGGACATTGTGAGGAGGGGGGCAGCATTAGGAGCTCATGGAGAGGGGCAGCATGCATGGGACATTGTGAGGAGGGGGCAGCATGCATGGGACATTGTGAGGAGGGGGTAGCATGCATGGAGACACTGTGAGGAGGGGGCAGCATGCATGGGACACTGTGAGGATGGAGCAGCATGCATGGGACACTGTGAGGAGGGGGCAGCAGCATGCATGGGACATTGTGAGGAGGGGGCAGCATGCATGGGACACTGTGAGGAGGGGGCAGCATGCATGGGACCCTGTGAGGAGGGGGCAGCATGCATGGGACCCTGTGAGGAGGGGGGCAGCATGCATGGGACCCTGTGAGAGGAGGGGGCAGCATGCATGGGACCCTGTGAGGAGGGGGGCAGCATGCATGGGACACTGTGAGGAGGGGGCAGCATGCATGGGACACTGTGAGGAGGGGGAAGCATGCATGGGACATTGTGAGGAGGGGGCAGCATGCATGGGACACTGTGAGGATGGAGCAGCATGCATGGGACATTGTGAGGAGGGGGCAGCATGCATGGGACACTGTGAGGAGGGGACAGCATGCATGGGACACTGTGAGGAGGGGGCAGCATGCATGGGACACTGTGAGGAGGGGGCAGCATGCATGGGACCCTGTGAGGAGGGGGCAGCATGCATGGGACCCTGTGAGGAGGGGGCAGCATGCATGGGACCCTGTGAGGAGGGGGCAGCATGCATGGGACCCTGTGAGGAGGGGGCAGCATGCATGGGACCCTGTGAGGAGGGGGC
The DNA here is from genome assembly GCF_048569485.1 of Anomaloglossus baeobatrachus. Lineage (NCBI taxonomy): Eukaryota > Metazoa > Chordata > Amphibia > Anura > Aromobatidae > Anomaloglossus > Anomaloglossus baeobatrachus. The sequence continues at coordinate 40,236,774 of NC_134354.1, read as the reverse complement.
AGCATGCATGGGACACTGTGAGGAGGGGGCAGCATGCATGGGACATTGTGAGGAGGGGACAGCATGCATGGGACACTGAGGATGGAGCAGCATGCATGGGACATTGTGAGGTGGGGGGCAGCATGCATGGGACATTGTGAGGAGGGGGGCAGCATGCATGGGACATTGTGAGGAGGGGGCAGCATGCATGGGACATTGTGAGGAGGGGGCAGCATGCATGGGACACTGTGAGGAGGGGGCAGCATGCATGGGACATTGTGAGGAGGGGCAGCATGCATGGGACATTGTGAGGAGGGGGGAAGCATGCATGGGACACTGTGAGGAGGGGGCAGCATGCATGGGACATTGTGAGGAGGGGGTAGCATGCATGGGACATTGTGAGGAGGGGGCAGCATGCATGGGACATTGTGAGGAGGGGGTAGCATGCATGGGACATTGTGAGGAGGGGGAAGCATGCATGGGACATTGTGAGGAGGGGGAAGCATGCATGGGACATTGTGAGGAGGGGGCAGCATGCATGGGACATTGTGAGGAGGGGGCAGCATGCATGGGACATTGTGAGGAGGGGGCAGCATGCATGGGACATTGTGAGGAGGGGGCAGCATGCATGGGACATTGTGAGGAGGGGGCAGCATGCATGGGACATTGTGAGGAGGGGGCAGCATGCATGGGACACTGTGAGGAGGGGGCAGCATGCATGGGACACTGTGAGGAGGGGGCAGCATGCATGGGACATTGTGAGGAGGGGGCAGCATGCATGGGACACTGTGAGGAGGGGGCAGCATGCATGGGACATTGTGAGGAGGGGGTAGCATGCATGGGACATTGTGAGGAGGGGGCAGCATGCATGGGACATTGTGAGGAGGGGGCAGCATGCATGGGACATTGTGAGGAGGGGGCAGCATGCATGGGACACTGTGAGGAGGGGGCAGCATGCATGGGACACTGTGAGGAGGGGGCAGCATGCATGGGACATTGTGAGGAGGGGGCAGCATGCATGGGACATTGTGAGGAGGGGGCAGCATGCATGGGACATTGTGAGGAGGGGGCAGCATGCATGGGACATTGTGAGGAGGGGGCAGCATGCATGGGACATTGTGAGGAGGGGGCAGCATGCATGGGACATTGTGAGGAGGGGGCAGCATGCATGGGACATTGTGAGGAGGGGGCAGCATGCATGGGACATTGTGAGGAGGGGGCAGCATGCATGGGACATTGTGAGGAGGGGGCAGCATGCATGGGACATTGTGAGGAGGGGGCAGCATGATGTGAGGTCAATGTGCAGATCATATTTCATAATTGAGGAAGGTGTGGTGGGTATAATTTATAAGGGAGGGCAGTGTGTAGTTTATTAGGGGCAGTGTGACAGTCACAGTATATAAGTAGGGACGGTGTGGTGGGAATATTTTATACTCATGCTATGTTTTGATGTCCCCGTGGTGATCCCCATTGGGGGGGGGGGGTTAGTGCCCTTTGTTTCTCATTGATACTTTTTAAAGTGTTTTACAGAGTAGATCTGCCTTAAACAGATGTCGAGTGCGAAAACTCAGTTTTACGTTGTCTCTAAGGGGCGCGACCACTTAAAGTGCCTAGGGCAGCACGAAGGCAAAATACAGCCCTGTTTGTCGGGAAGTCATGAGCATGCACCAAATAAGGAATAACATTTGGAACTCCATTCTAAGTCTGAACTGGGTGCAAAAAACCTAAATAAACATCACTATATGGAGATAAGGTATGCACACCAGTGATTATGCAAGGGGAATACATGTAATAGCAGAAACTGCTGTGTGAATACTGACATGAAAAATTCAATAGCTATATGTAAGAATGAAATGTGAAAAATGGAACCTGCTATTACATGTACAGGTTCCATTTTTCACATTTCATTCTTACATATAGCTATTGAATTTTTCATGTCAGTATTCACACAGCAGTTTCTGCTATTACATGTATTCCCCTTGCATAGTCACTGATGTGCATACCTTATCTCCATATAATGAGCATGCACCGTTCTGCCCAAGCTCTGTCCACTTTCCTCTTACTTGGACATAAAAAAAAATCACAAAACATTTGTGGAATGAAGAAATGCATAAAACATGTGACATTTTAAGAATTTTGACATCAAAACTCTGGCAAAAACTCTTTTATGACTTTGAGTCCAGTGTGTACAGATTTTGCCATTACTGAGCTAGGAGATGACAGTTGGTGCTCACATAGTTCTATGGAGAGAGGGAGAAGCTGGAGGCAGACACAGATATTCTACTGCAAGTTCACCTGTAGGGACAGATGATGTCACTGGTCTCTCGGTGATGTCACTTAACCTTTAGCATTGGTCCCTTTGTGATGTCATGTGACCTATAGAATGTGATCCCTTTGTGATGTCATAGAACAGTCATCAGAATGTCGCTGCAGCCGGAATATCGTCCATTTGTTTTCATCACTTAGTGTGTGAAGGCGATTTTTACTTGCGCTTAGCAAATTTTGGTGTTATATAAATTATAAGACCGAATAATAGAAGGCCTGTTAGAAGAGCAGTTCCAGGAGCCATCCGGGAGCGCTCTAGAGGTGGACAGGACCTTCCTCAGCCCAGAATTTAATCTATGGAGCTGAATATGGAGAGTTTGAGGAAGAGAAAGAGAGAGAGAGGAGATGAGGTGCCAAAAAAAAAAAAAATAGAAACATCGGAGAGTGAAAAAGATGGCACCAACCAAAGCCTTATCAAGGCTCCAAAGAGACCTGGAAGCCCGATACAGCAGAGTATCAAGAGCAAGAGGAAAAGGGGAGAAGTGATGGGGGACAAAGCTGATGATGGATCCAGCGTCTCCCCCAAAGCTGAACCTGAGCTGAATATGGAGAATTTTAGGAAGAGAAAGAGAGAGAGAATAGATGAGGTGCCAAAAAAAAGGAGAATAGTAACATCAGAGGATGAAAAAGATGGCACCAACCAAAGCCTTATCAAGGCTTCAAAGAGACCTGGAAGCCCGATACAGCAGAGTATCGAGAGCAAGAGGAAAAGGGGAGAAGCAATGGGGGACAAAGCTGATGATGGATCCAGCGGGTCCCCCAAAGCTGACACTGAGCAGCTGTCAGGTGAGTGCAGATCTAAGACCCTGAGAGGCAAAAGCCCCCCAATGTAGTAATTGATGGGATTGTGAACCTTTAGAATTCCCCACCTATTATGATTGTTGTGCCTTTTCTCTTTGATACCTTCTAATATTGTTCTACCCCATGTTGTAATTGCTATAGGAGGCCACATTAGCATTATATAGGAATAATACATCTTATTTCTCCTCTCTCCATCAGGGACAACTCCAGCTGAATCTCCCATCATTGTGACTGGACTGGAGAGCTTCACCTTCCATAAAATCCTTGGAGAGGGCGGATTTGGTAAAGTAAGTATTAGGAATTGTGGTGATGTGTTCCTCATGTGTGTGATGTGGAGCAGTAATATGACTCTAGGAACATCACTGCTTCACATCTTCTCGTCACGTCTCATGGCAGGACGGGCCTTTCCTCCAGTTCTAATGCTTTGTATCCTCCAGGTCATGTTGGCCACACATAAGGCCTCCCAACAACAAGTGGCAGTGAAGATGGTGAAGAAGAGGCGCCTACTTAACAACTCAAGAGACGAGATCCTGATAGAACGACAGGTCCTGGAGATGACTAGGAAGAGTCCATTCTTTACTCGGGCTTTTTCCACCTTCCAGTCCCAGGTAATCCCTCCACAATTACTCCTATAGTTACCCCTCTATAGCTACCCCTATATATATTACTTGTAAGGCCACATCTGGAATATGGGATTCACTTTTGGACTCTATATTTTAAAAAGGATGTTCAGAAGTTAGAGTCTGTTCAAAGGCAGCAACTAGATTATTCCAAGGAATGGACGACTCCCATATGATGAGAGGTGGAAAAGTGGGATTTGTTTAACTTAGAAAAAAGACGTCTCAGAGGAGATTTCATTTATGTGTATAAATTCAAAGTACTGTAACATGACTTATTCCTTGCAAAGACAATACTAAAGACCAGGGGGCAATCACTGCAAGTGAAAGGAAGGTAATTCTGGCAGCTTAATAAGAAAGGGTTCTTTACAGTTAGAGCAGTCAGTCAGACTGTGGAATGCCCTACCACAAGAGGTAGCAAAGGCTGACACTATCACAACTTTTAAAAATAGGCTAGATTATTTCTTGTTTCAGTGCACACAGCATTGTTGGTAACAAATGATTTAGTAACAAAATGTATAATTGGTGGAGGAAGGTTGAACTAGGTGAACCTAGGTCTTTTTTCAACCTATGTAAGGCCTAAAACACACTTCTGCATAAAAACGTACGTGTCTCCCGTTCCGTTTTTCGGGTCCGTGTTCCGTTTTTTAGGGGCGTTTCTCCGGTACGTATGACATCCGTGTGATGGCGTATGCTGTCCGTGTGTGCGTGTGGAATGACCGTGTATGGAATGTCCGTGTGGAATGTCCGTGTGTGTGATGCACAATGTGGTTTATACATGTCGGCTGACAGCAGACAGAGTTGCGCGATGAGAATGAACTCGGGTGAACTTCACCCGACTTCATTGTCATGCCGCGGCTCTGTCTGTGTGCCGCGTACTGATTAGCGGTCACCCGTGAAGGATTCACCGGTGACCGCTAATCCCCTGAGTGACTGAAGTGAGCAGCCTTCTCTCATACTTACCGTTCCCCGATCACCGGTGCGGAGCTGCACAGCTGTTATATAAACTCCGGCGGATTTTACTATTTTGAAAAAGCCGGTTGCTCATTAATCAATCTCGTATTCCCTGCTTTCCCCGCCCACAGGCGCCTGTGATTGGTTGCAGTCAGACACGCCCCCCACACTGAGTGACAGCTGTCTCACTGCACCCAATCACAGCAGCCGGTGGGTGTGTCTATACTGTGCAGTAAAATAAATAAATAATTAAAAAAAACGGCGTGCGGTCCCCTCCAATTTTAATACCAGCCAGATAAAGCCATACGGCTGAAGGCTGGTATTCTCAGGATGGGGAGCCCCACGTTATGGGGAGCCCCCCAGCCTAACAATATCAGTCAGCAGCCGCCCAGAATTGCCGCATACATTATATGCGACAGTTCTGGGACTGTACCCGGCTCTTCCCGATTTGCCCTGGTGCGTTGGCAATCGGGGTAATAAGAAGTTAATGGCAGCCCATAGCTGCCACTAAATGCTAGATTAATCATGGCAGGCGTCTCCCCGAGATACCTTCCATGAGTAATCTGTAAGTTACAGTAAATAAACACACACAGTGAAAAAATCCTTTATTTGCAATAAAAAACACTAACTAATACCCTCGTTCACCACTTTATTAAGCCCGAAAAACCCCTCCATGTCTGTCGTAATCCACGGAGGTCCAGCGTCGCTTCCAGCTCTGCTACATGAAGGTGACAGTAGCTGCAGCAGACACTGCCGCTCCTGCCAGCTCCACGCAGCAACTGAAAAGAGCCGCGCGATCAGCTGTGCTGTCACTCAGGTTACCCGCGTCCACCGCTGAATCCTCCAACTATGACAGCAAGTCGCCCGAGTGACAGCGATGTAGTCACAGGTGAGTTGCGGTCACAGTTGGAGGATCCAGCGGTGGCCGCGAGTTACCTCAGTGACAGCTGAGCTGATCGCGCGGCTCTCTTCAGTAGCTTCGTGGAGCTGACAGGAGCGGCGGTATCTGCTGCAGCTCCTGTCACCTTCATGTAGCAGAGCTGGATGTGACACTGGACTTCCGTGGATTACGCCGGACATGGAGGGGTTTTCGGGCTTTATAAAGTGGTGAAAGAGGGTATTAGTTAGTGTTTTTTATTGCAAATAAAGGATTTTTCACTGTGTGTGTTTATTTACTGTAACTTACAGATTACTCATGGAAGGTATCTCGGGGAGACGCCTAACATGATTAATCTAGGATTTAGTGGCAGCTATGGGCTGCCATTAACTCCTTATTACCCCGATTGCCAACGCACCAGGGCAAATTGGGAAGAGCCGGGTACAGTCCCAGAACTGTCGCATATAATGTATGCTGCAATTCTGGGTGGCTGGTGACTGATATTGTTAGGCTGGGGGGCTCCCCATAACGTGGGGCTCCCCATCCTGAGAATACCAGCCTTCAGCCGTATGGCTTTATCTGGCTGGTATTAAAATTGGAGGGGACCGCACGCCGGGTTTTTTAATTATTTATTTATTTATTTCACTGCACAGTATAGCCACGCCCACCGGCTGCTGTGATTGGGTGCAGTGAGACAGCTGTCACTCAGCGTGGGGGACGTGTCTGACTGTAACCAATCACAGGTGCCTGTGGGCGGGGAAAGCAGGGAATACGAGATTGATTAATGAGCGGCCGGCTTTTTCAAAGTAATTGTTGCCGCGTATTCGCTGCACAGCTGTTCCTCGCCGCGCTGGTTATTGGGGAGCAGTAAGTATGAGCCGGGGGAAGAAACAGACCGAGCGCCAATGTAAGTATGACTACGAACATCATGAAAAAAGGTAAGTATACTGAATTTAAAAAAAAAAAAAAAAAAGACATCGTTCGTTTAAAAACGCACACGGATGAAACGTGCTGAACACGGACATACTCTATGTGCGGTCCACGTGTCTGCCATCACCCATAGAATAACATGGGTCTCCGGTACGTGCAAAAACGTACCAAACACGTACCGGAAACACGGATGTGTGTTGCGGGTCTAACTATGTACGAGGCTCACAATGTAACTGCTCTGAGTCTTCTATATATCCTATGAATGCCTGTCCATATGGCCATCTGTGTGCAATGTTCTTCTAGGTGACTACCATAGCATTACATGTATTATAACATTACCACCAGGGCCCCATATCTAGACTATACCAGTAACACCTATTATCTCCCCTGCTTTATCACAGGACTACTTATTCTACGTCATGGAATATCTCAGCAGAGGAGACCTTCTAGACATCATGTCAAACAATGCCCCATTTCCGATTGCAATCACCAGGTAAGACAGAACATGGATATATTAGATGCAGATGATGGTTGTCAGGCTCATCTGGCTTTATGTCATTATTCCTCTCTTAGTTTAGTTGATGAAATGTTGGATGTTGATCATTTTCTGTTGTTTTATTGGTCATTAGATTTCTTGCTGCTGAGCTGATCTGTGGGCTGCAGTTTCTCCACTCCAGAGGCATCATACACAGGTAGGTGCAGCACGTCTTCTCTGTAGACCTGGTATATATACACTTATACCCTCATCCTAATGCCCCCTGTAGACACTTGATATCTCAGGCCCTAATACGTTATCAGACTTTTACACTCCATTAGGCCTCTTTCACACGTACGTGCCTCGGGTACGTGTTTGGCAGTTTTCTCACGTACCGGAGACACGTACACAAGTACACCAATGTTACCCTTTGGTAACAGGCACATTAACGTAAATCCACACGGAACGTGTGTCCGTGTGGATTGTACGTTTGTGCGTGTGCAAAAACGGCCGACATGTCCACGTTTCCTCCAACATCACGGGTGTCACACGTCCCACATGGATGTAGTTTGGATGCGGTTCCACGTGGCACGCGCCGGAGAAACACACGTGTCATTGTAAAAATAAAAAAAAACCCCACAAACTCACCTCCACCAGCCCTGCTGTCTCTGCCGCGGCTGTCACCTGCATCCGACCCCCAGTGATTTTGAACAACGCATCTTCTTCACTGGGGGCAGGAAGCAGCGTCAGCAGGGCGTGGCCTGTGCCGGACACTGTCATTCAGCACCACAGGCAGCTCCGGAAGAATCAGGTAAGGCGGCACTTTCTGTTCTCCGTGTGTTATTACGTATAACACAAGGAGAACACGCATGTGCCACAAACACGGAACATGGAGAGCAACCACCCTTTTAATACGTACGTGTGAAAGAGGCCTAAAGCGGGCTTTACACACTGCGATATCGGTCCCGATATCGCTAGTGTGGGTACCCGCCCCCATCTGTTGTGCGACACGGGCAAATCGCTGCCCGTGTCGCACAACATCGCCCAGACCCGTCACACACACTTACCTGCCCGGCAACGTCGCTGTGACCGGCGAACCGCCTCCTTTCTAAGGGGGCAGTCCGTGCGGCGTCAGAGCGACGTCACTGAGCGGCCGCCCAATAGAAGCGGAGGGGCGGAGATGAGCGGGACATAACATCCCGCCCACCTCCTTCCTTCCGCATTGTGGCCGGGAGGCAGGTAAGGAGAGCTTCCTCGTTCCTGCGGTGTCACACGGAGCGATGTGTGCTGCCGCAGGAACAAGGAACAAACTCGTTACTGCTGCAGTAACGATTTTTGAGAATGGACCCCCATGTCACCGATGAGCGATTTTGCACGTTTTTGCAACGATGCAAAATCGCTCATCGGTGTCACACGCAACGGCATCGCTAATGCGGCCGGATGTGCTTCACCAATTCCGTAACCCCAACGAGTTCGCATTAGCGATGTCGCAGCGTTTAAAGCCCCCTTTAGAGAGACAAAAGAAAAAACAGCATGGAGGATCCACACCAGGATGGCAGCAGCTCAGAAATACATGATAGAAAGGAGAAACAAGAGCAAATTGCTGAATGAATAATCAGTATTTATTTAAGACAAAATCATTAAAGTGCACAGTGCAATACATAATGACACATAGTTTTAAACATATCAAAAGAGGATGGGGGACATGATATATGCAAATCAAATGCCGAGTACGGACGAAGGATAAATGCTCTCACAATAGAGGCTCACATATAACCTGACACATAAGGTGAAAGGAATACAGATCCCTAAACAGTTTATGTATGTCTGTTAACAGGGGTAAACCCTGTGGGAAAGTGAACCATACACCAGGTTTTAAACAAAAATCCATAAGCAGTTAATATGTGCCTGTTAACAGGGGTAAACCCTGTGGAGAGGTAAACCATGCACCAGGTATTAATCAAAGAATCCCTAGACAGTTTATGTATACCTGTTAACAGGGGTAACCCTAGGGGGAAGTAAAAGTGCACCAGGTAAGAATCAGGAGATCCCTAAGCAATTTATATGTGCCTGTTACCAGGGGTAAACCCTGTGGGAAGTTGAACTATACCAGGTTAGAATCAGGAAATATCTCAGCAGTTTATATGTATCTGTTAACAGGGGTAAACCCTGTGGGAGAGTAAAACTACACCAGATAATAAATTGGAAGGTCCCTAGGCAGTTTATGTATGCCTGTTAACAGGGGTAAACCCTGTAGGAAAATTAACTAAGGTATAAGGTATTTGCACCTGGAGTTAGGGGAGGTGTCTGGTAGGAGCGTGGCAAAAGTGCCCGTTACAAGAGGCATTTAACTGGGTCCAGTGGCAGGAGGCCCGACGCATGTTTCGCGGCACTCTAGCGAATCACTGGCCACTTCATCATGGGGGAACGTAGAGGGTGGTAGACACTTGATATCTCAGGCCCTACTACGTTATCAGCCAGGCTAATATAATAATTACATTATGGCATTTTTTTTAAACTCTTTCCAGAGACATAAAACCAGAGAACATTTTACTGGACAGCACCGGTCACTTGAAGATCGCTGATTTCGGTCTGGCCGTGATGAACATCTTTGGCGATACAAAGACTTCAGGTTGGGCCGGGACTCAAGAATACATGGCTCCTGAGGTGAGAAATCGTCTACATGTCCCTGAGTGATCACTGTGTACAAGGCTGGACATCTCCATGTCTTCTGCTGGCTGAGCAATGTTCTTATTGTTTTTTTCATGTCTTCACAGATTCTCCAAGAGAAGCCCTACAACACGGCAGTGGACTGGTTCTCTGCTGGCGTGATGATATACGAGATGGCTACTGGCCAACATCCATTCTATCGAGGTAAAAGTGATGAGACCACCATTAAAGCAATAATTAATGATGATCCTGTCTTCAAAAGGAAAATGGACCCCCAACTCAAAGCCATCATTAAGGGGGTGAGTATAAAGACACATCTCAGTAATACAGCGAATATATGTAATGAAATACACAATGGAGAACGACTGGAGACTGAATAATCATCTTCATTTTATGTTCCCAGCTCTTGGATAAGGACCCAGAAAGTCGGCAGAAATTTGTGGAGAACATCAGAGATCATCCATTCTTTATGGAGATCAATTGGACAGATGTAGAGGAAGCCACAGCGTGTCCTCCATTCCAGCTACCCCCTGTAAGTATATGACCCAGAGAAGATGGTGGCAGTAGTACATTTCTGTTGTTTCTTCTTTATGAACGCTCTCACTCTTGTATCTTCTTTCGGCAGCCACCAGTGATGACATCTGATAAAATGAAAGACGTCCTGTCCTTCACTGAAACCAACAATACACCAATAGACGAAACAGGTCAAAACCTGTTCTGTGGATTCACATTTGCCAATGAAGGATGGAAGGTCATAGAATCCATACCAAAACCTATAATATCTAATCAAAGGCCTGTAAAACCCCATCGCAGGTGAGTCAGTGTAAATGGGACGGGGATAGGGGGACTTTTTGAGGCACATCTCTCATATTATGAATCTGTCAGCAGAGTGTAGTGTGGAAACCTCTTACTGACTGCCACTTACATGTTATCGCTTTAGGACAGTCCCAATTCATATGTCTTATTCCGATATAAGGATTCTTTCTAACCTATTATCTCTCCCGGCAGGACATTTGGCAGAATTGTGAAGGACGCCTTCCACAGGATCTGGAGGAGGATAAAACCCTGGAAGTGAACAGCTTTGAGAACCGCTGTTCACCGGCTCCTATTCCACCAGCACTAGGAGTGTCCTGAGGGCCGTGACCTGCAGTGTAGCCAAATCCACTCCTACGCCCTGCCATAATCAGGGCTAGGGGTTATTGCTGCGTCTGCAGTGTCTGAATACAAGGAGAAGCTGGAGACCATGAAAATCCTACCAGGAGTCACTAATATGACCGCGGACCAGCACTACTAGACAACAGTTTGCCTTGTGCCCCCAGGGAAGGGCACTTATCCTTACTTAGACCATGGAGCTGTAGACCATGACAATCCTACCAGGAGTCAATAATATGACCGTGGACCAGCACTACTAGACAACATGTTGCCTCGTGCCCCCAGGGAAGGGCACTTATCCTTAGGCCATGGTTCCCTAGAGGTTTCCCCCAAAGGGGGTTTTTCCTCTCCTGAGTGCCAATGGATAAACATAACAAGAAAATGGCAACTTGTAGTCCTTTTCCCTCGGTGGAGCTCACACGACTAGTGGCAGAGAAGAACCTAAAAGGACATTTACCAGCAATAAACAAAACCATTCACTATCATGTGCTAGTAGTAATAGCAGATTTATTTATATCTTCATGGATAAGTTATTTTACATCCCACCCCTTAAGAGCAAAGGGTGCATATAATGTGGTAATAATGCGTATCCACTTTTCATTGGTACCATTTTGGATTTACATCAAACTCTCTGGTCAATTTTTAAATCTGTATCTGGAGGGGTGAAGGAAGGAAGACATTTTTTCTGGTGTTTTTGGGGGGGGGGGGGGTTCACTTGCGCAGGAGAAATAATATATACATGTTATAGTTTCAAATGGTTACAGCTACAGAAATCCAAATTATTATAGATAAAGGTGTAAACTGCAGGTACACGTCACGGCTGAGCTCCTGGTGACTATCGGTCACTGCTTCACTCTTCCTGGCAGCAGTTTAGAAAAATGTCTCCTATTATTGTGTTTATTCATAAAAGTTCAACCAGGGTGTAACACCTCAGTATAAACCCACCTTCACTTCCCAGATTTCCATACGAAACACCCGTCCATTCCTAAGGTGACACTTCTGTGGCGCCCTGGACAAACCAGGGGCCACAGATAACAACACCTACACACCCCACACTCCCGGTCAGGCACACCGAAGTCAGACACAAAACCCTTGTTGCCTTCCTCCAGGGGTTCATTTCCACACCAGGGGGGCGGGCCAGGCGGTTGGCCCCACCCACCGAGGAGTTCACAGTCCTGGAGGCGGGAAAAGCAGGCAGATGAGTTGAGGAGTGGAGAGAGATCAGTTTGGGAAGTGAAAGTGAGAGGAGTAAAGTGGCAGTTAAGCAGCCTGAAGTTGGTCCGGGTGTGTGGCCCGGACGGATCAGCAAGGTTGGCAGACGGTGGTGACCGTCTGCAGGAGTGGCCTATCGGAGTTTACCGTAAGGACCGTGGACGGGCGGTGGCCTGGCGGTACCGGCCCGGTACGCAAAGAGAAGCCAGCACCATCCGGCAGGGGTTTACGGACCCCGGCAAGGCTAGGAGTCGCCGTGAATTTGCCAAATCCGTTAGCGAAGGGAACCTCCTGGGTTTCCCAGCAGCCAAATCCCGTCAGAAGGCAACAGTCCAACCGAGAGAGGGAAACACAGTCACCGCCAAGGCTAAAGTTCCCAGGGCTAGAGCCTGCGGGCAAAAGGGGCTCCTTCAGCACCCATCCAAGCTGGGGAGCAGGTTACCGGTGGGAACCCATTGGAACCGTACACGTTACACAGGTGCAGGGAAAGGCAGTCACCATCAACCTGCCGGGAAGAGAAACACCGCAGCTGTCTGTGGAACCATCCAGCCGTGTGTTTTACCGAGAATTGTGTCCTCATCATTGGCTGAGTGAGTACCACAGTGCCGTGCGGCACAGCGCTGCCCCCGCGACCCTGCACCTCGCCAGGCCCCGTAACCCGCCTGCCATCCATCCCTACCCCATCATCGGGCCCAGGACAACCAACCCCCTACCCACGGAGGGGAGAACTAACATCCAGGCTGCTCCCTGTCATCGCTCCCGGGATCCCCGTCCAGAGCAGCGGTGGTGTCACCAATCTCACCACAACCGTGGGTGGCGTCACGGACAATAACCAAATCCCCACAATCCAATCCCCACCCTTTTCACTCACGGGCGAGGAGCGCCGCTCGAGTCCCCGGGATCCGGCCCACCGCTCGAGCCACCACCGAGCAGCAGCAGCCGCAGCGGCCGGACCCGAGCAGTGGGAGAGCGCAGCGTCCCCTCCTCCGCCCGCGACAATGGCACACCTCATCCTGCAAAATCAAGCCCTACAGCTATGTCACAAAAAACAGATATGATCCTTAGAAAGAGGAGGGGGAGTTGGGAAACAAAAGCGCAAAAACAAAAAAATCCTCCAGTAATGGCCCCAAAATAATGACTTATAATAGACCTTACACCGCATCCTGCAGGTCACAGAGGCCGCCGCAGTGCCCACCACCCCCATGAATGGCAAAGCTCACACATGTCCCCCTACCCTTGCTCCCCTGCTGTACTGCCATTGTGAGAAATGATGTGGGCACGTCCATTCTCCACACAGAACTGGGTCCCATCTATAAAGCCAGCAGATACATATAACACATGGACCAGCATGAAGCACACCGTGCAGCCGTGGACCCCCGATCCCGTCACTGGTGATTTCTCCACTGTCATTGATGAGGACAGTGATGAGAACAGTTTCACAATCTTCCCTAAAGGTAAAATATCACAATATGTAACAACCACTGCAGGCAATTAAAACTCAATATTAAGACCACTAAGTCCCTTGACACTGAAATCCCCCAATGGTCTATATTTTGTGATACATCGATGATGTCCCAACACTTAACTGGTGTCATATACCCTTATAAACCATCTCTGGTCAATGTGAGACCACCTACTATTGGAATATATAGCTCTCGAGAGCCCCTATATGTACTTGTGTTGTCCATGACATCACTATTATACTCACACACAATAATTACTGCTCTCATGTGACTCTACGATGACCGATTCCCTTCTGATCATGAAATCATTCCTTCCTTAGTTCTATAATGAAGCCCCATGGTGGTTGCAGTGTTCTGCCTTCATTATTAATACTGTTCTGTAGCTCAGTGATTTTTCCAGGAACAGCGCCACTCTTGTTCCATTGGCAGTAAGTGATATTGCAGCATTTACTTGAATCAAGGTGAGCATCAATTCCAGACACAAGTGGCGCTGTTTTTGGAAACATTTGCAGAATTTTATTTATTCTTGACCCCTTAATGCATTTGTCTTCTTTACCTCTCCATTCAATCAGAAACTGATCTGGTAATGTCCGTTCAAACCCAGCGAGGCAGATTAGATCTATGGAGAATTCCTCCAACACTCTGCAGACCGTTCTCTCAAATTCTGACCGACATCCAAACATTGTGTGATGGAGAACCTGGTGTAAGAGGAAACAAGATTGAAGGTCGGAAAGATGGAAATGGGAGGTTTGAATAAAGTGAATGAATAAACATGGCGCATGCTGCCTCCGACGCATCACTTTGTTGCCCCGTCTGTGTAATAATCTTTGCCTTTATACCATATCAGGACTGTAAGACGTCCATTAACCTACAAATGGAATGCAATACAAGAGGAACAGCAGAATACAGTGTGCAGCACATGCACATTTGCAATAATTGTCTGCTGCAATTTAGATAGAAGACATACCTCATGCAGACTACAACTCAAAATATCTCCCGGATCCGTGCTTTCCTTAACCAAGAATCAGCAAAAACATTAGTGTACGCCCTCATCATCTCCCGCCTCGACTACTGCAACCTCCTGCTCTCTGGCCTCCCTTCCAACACCCTTGCACCCCTCCAATCTATCCTAAACTCTGCGGCCCGCTTAATCCACCGCTCCCCTCGCTATTCTCTAGCCTCGCCACTCTGTCAATCTCTTCACTGGCTTCCCATCGCCCAATGACTCCAGTTCAAAACATTAACCATGACATACAAAGCCATCCACAACCTGTCTCCTCCATACATCTGTGACCTAGTCTCCCGATACCTACCCGCACGCAACCTCAGATCCTCACAAGATCTCCTTCTCTGCTCCTCTCTTATCTCCTCTTCCCACAATCGCGTACAAGATTTCTCGTGCCTCCCCCATACTCTGGAATGATCTACCTCAGCACATCAGACTGTCCACTACCGTGTAAAGCTTCAAGAGGAACCTCAAGACCCATCTCTTCCAACAAGCCTACAACCTACAATAGCCCTCAGTCCAGTACAACACTGTGCAACCAGCTCTGTCCTTACCTATTGTACTCTCACCCATTCCCTATAGACTGTGAGCCCTCGCGGGCAGGGTCCTCTCTCCTCCTATACCAGTCTGTTCTGTACTGTTAATGATTGTTGTGTGTATACCCTCTTTCACTGTAAAGCGTCATGGAATAAATGGCGCTATAATAATAAATAATAATATCTTACATTCTAGGGAGCAGTGTCATAATTTGGCTTGCAAAGTCTCCTTAAGGAGAATAGTGTTCCCCTGTGGTCCCCACATAGCTGTCTCATGAGCCAGATCAGACACCCCCATACTTTGCACTGACGAGGGGCAAGCACCCCGAAACACTGTGTCTGCAAATTGGGATTCTGATCTGGCATATATATCCTAAGTCATATTGCAAAGGATTGTTAAAAATCTACTTGTGACTTTTAGGATCGCTACTTCCAATAGGTGGCGCTGCGCTAGAGTTTGTCTCCTTTACCGGAGAGACAATTTGAATAATAAATAAACAGCTGACTTAGCGTTGATTTTCTTCTACAAAGTTTAGCATTCTTTTAAAATCTTCCATGAGATCAGTGAAATGTTCGAGGAATCCTATTAGTAAAGTGTTCAGTTTCCTGCAGCGCCATCTCAGGAGGAATTGAGTATTACACTATTCCATTCATATTAGTGGAGCGTAATGCAGGACCTACCCGTGTGGGGATCCCGGCTCCAGGAGCCCTCTTGAGTTCCACCGCAGCGCTATTATTGGAGATGATGAGGGACAATAATAAAAACCAGAAACAGCAAGTCCATACACCCAAAATTTTGATAGATATATATACTGATTGAGATATATACATATATATATCTATATATATCTATATGTAATATATATATATATATATATATATATATATATATATACAGTCAGGGCCAGAAATATTTGGACAGTGACACAAGTTTTGTTATTTTAGCTGTTTACAAAAACATGTTCAGAAATACAATTATATATATAATATGGGCTGAAAGTGCACACTCCCAGCTGCAATATGAGAGTTTTCACATCCAAATCGGAGAAAGGGTTTAGGAATCATAGCTCTGTAATGCATAGCCTCCTCTTTTTCAAGGGACCAAAAGTAATTGGACAAGGGACTCGAAGGGCTGCAATTAACTCTGAAGGCGTCTCCCTCGTTAATCTGTAATCAATGAAGTAGTTAAAAGGTCTGGGGTTGATTACAGGTGTGTGGTTTTGCATTTGGAAGCTGTTGCTGTGACCAGACAACATGCGGTCTAAGGAACTCTCAATTGAGGTGAAGCAGAACATCCTGAGGCTGAAAAAAAAGAAAAAATCCATCAGAGAGATAGCAGACATGCTTGGAGTAGCAAAATCAACAGTCGGGTACATTCTGAGAAAAAAGGAATTGACTGGTGAGCTTGGGAACTCAAAAAGGCCTGGGCGTCCACGGATGACAACAGTGGTGGATGATCGCCGCATACTTTCTTTGGTGAAGAAGAACCCGGTCACAACATCAACTGAAGTCCAGAACACTCTCAGTGAAGTAGGTGTATCTGTCTCTAAGTCAACAGTAAAGAGAAGACTCCATGAAAGTAAATACAAAGGGTTCTAGATGCAAACCATTCATCAATTCCAAAAATAGACAGGCCAGAGTTAAATTTGCTGAAAAACACCTCATGAAGCCAGCTCAGTTCTGGAAAAGTATTCTATGGACAGATGAGACAAAGATCAACCTGTACCAGAATGATGGGAAGAAAAAAGTTTGGAGAAGAAAGGGAACGGCACATGATCCAAGGCACACCACATCCTCTGTAAAACATGGTGGAGGCAACGTGATGGCATGGGCATGCATGGCTTTCAATGGCACTGGGTCACTTGTGTTTATTGATGACATAACAGCAGACAAGAGTAGCCGGATGAATTCTGAAGTGTACCGGGATATACTTTCAGCCCAGATTCAGCCAAATGCCGCAAAGTTGATCGGACGGCGCTTCATAGTACAGATGGACAATGACCCCAAGCATACAGCCAAAGCTACCCAGGAGTTCATGAGTGCAAAAAAGTGGAACATTCTGCAATGGCCAAGTCAATCACCAGATCTTAACCCAATTGAGCATGCATTTCACTTGCTCAAATCCAGACTTAAGACGGAAAGACCCACAAACAAGCAAGACCTGAAGGCTGCGGCTGTAAAGGCCTGGCAAAGCATTAAGAAGGAGGAAACCCAGCGTTTGGTGATGTCCATGGGTTCCAGACTTAAGGCAGTGATTGCCTCCAAAGGATTCGCAACAAAATATTGAAAATAAAAATATTTTGTTTGGGTTTGGTTTATTTGTCCAATTACTTTTGACCTCCTAAAATGTGGAGTGTTTGTAAAGAAATGTGTACAATTCCTACAATTTCTATCAGATATTTTTGTTCAAACCTTCAAATTAAACGTTACAATCTGCACTTGAATTCTGTTGTAGAGGTTTCATTTCAAATCCAATGTGGTGGCATGCAGAGCCCAACTCGCGAAAATTGTGTCACTGTCCAAATATTTCTGGACCTAACTGTATATACACACACATATACAGTGCCTTCAGGCTTCAAACAAAGATAAAAATGTTAATGTTCTGGTGAAGAATCAGCAACAAGTGGGACACAATTGTGAAGTTGAATGAAATTTATTGCTTATTTTAAACTTTTTAAAAAAATAAATAACTGAAAATTGGGGCGTGCAATATTATTCATCCCCTTTACTTTCAGTGCAGAAAACTCCCTCCAGAAGGTCATTGAGGATCTCTGAATGATAAAATGTTGTCCTAAATGACTGATGATGATAAATATAAGCCCCCTTCATGTAATCGAGTCTCCGTATAAATGCTCCTGCTCTGTGATTGGACTCTTGTCCACTTGCGATTTTCATGTGCGAGTGCAATCCTATAAAAAAATCGGATCTCACTCGCACCAGTGTTAAGCTATGAGGCCGTGTCCTTTGCTTATTTTGTTCCGGCACGACTCGCGCTGTCGGTGGAATTGCAGCATGCTGCGTTTTCATGCGTTTATCGCCAATGTAATTCAAGGGGTGTGATTTTTTTGCGTATTTGATCCGCATGTCATCCGCATGTCATCCGCACCCCATACGCAGAACATACGTGAGACAAAAGCATACCATTGCTAAACACCGGACTGTCTAAACTAATCAGTAATTAACAAAACAAAAAAAAAAATGTTGCCTGCTGCAGGAAACTAATTAAGGCCTCTTTCACACGTACGTGCCTGCGGTATGTGTTTGGCAGTTTTCTCACGTACCGGAGACACGTATGAGTCGACCATCAAGGTTTTCGGTAGGGGGGTACTCTGGCGCCGGGACTACGGATACTTTACTCTCGATGGGGTTATCACAGGTGGTCGGTCCCGGCTTCATGCCCTGGGCGCTCACTCTGCGGCTGGGGAATAGGTTACAGTGACGATTTTGGGGATATACGTGACGCCACCTGAGGTGTCTGGTAAGCGGGATATACCAGCACTGCCCGCGGCCGACCTCTGAGGCGATGGTGACGGCAGCTTAAGATCTCTCAGCTCCCCACAGGTGGAGCTATATTACCTCAGGGCGGTGGGTCGCTGACCAGGAGGGGAGCGACCGAGCGGTGATGGCTGCCTTCTTCTCTGACGTCGCAGAGTCCTGTCGAACGGCGGAGAGACGACACACCGAGTCCACATCAGCTTAAACAAGTCCTTTTTACTGGCATCTGGTTTGTTTGCACAGTACACAGCAGAAACAGTTCGGTTACCAGAAGGCCAATGGTCACAGGTTTCATCGGAGATTTGATGACAGAGTCTCTCTCTGAGGTAACCTTTCTTTGTCTCTTTCTCGGTCCCTGCTCTGAGGGCTCTGTGACTCCCTCTTTAACCCACTCGTTAGTCTCGTCACTGGTTTTCCCAGGGGTCTGATGCTGCACGATTTCTTTATCTATCCCGCAACAGCGTTGTGAACTCGGCTTGGGGTTAGTAGTCAGACTCTTGATGGGTACCGGGACTCCTCTTATTTAGGATCCCAGGTTAACGGTCAATGGTTTTTGGGGATAAACCTGACAAACCTTCTCGGTCCCGTTATACCTGTGTCGACCTGTACTCTTCAGCCGGCTCTCGCCCGACCTAAAGCGTCCCCTTTCTGTCTGGGTTACCCCTTTTCCAGTGTCTTTCTTTTCTTTTGGGGTATCCTCACTCAGGACGTTGGGCCTATGTTATTTCTAGCCCTTCTTTCAGTCATCAATTTACTCTTGTCTCTTCTTGTCACTCATTTCTGACTGTTAACTGACCAACTGTCACTCAGTCGTCCTGTCAACCACGTCGCGTCTCACGCTCAGCCAGGCTCCACCCCCCTATGGACCTACTATATAAACAGTCCCAGGAATATGAAGGTAGGGGCTGCTGAGTCAATGTTACTCAATCTAATATAAGACTCTGCATTTCCTCTCTCTTTCACCTGTAACCAAAGAGCACTGCACCTTGCTGTTAAGGTGCTGTATTCCCCTGTAGCGCCTAATCACAGGGGCGCCACACGTACACATGGAGTCCTATGTATTTTTATGGGTTTGGACACACGTACAAATTTTCGCACGGAACGTGTGTCCGTTCCGTACTTACGTGTGTCTGGGTGTTTCTCACGTCGACATGTCCGTTTTATCTCCGGCATTACGGGTGTCACACAGAACGCAAATGTGTCACACCTAACACACACGGATGTGTTCCGTGTGACACGCGGCGTAGAAAAGACATGTGTCTGCGACAAAAAAAAAAAAAAATGACTCCAGCCTTCAACCTTCTCCAGCCCTCCTGTCTCTGCCGCTGCTGTCACTTGCTGCCGACCGCCGCTCATTATGCTAATTGAATATTCACTTCACTGCGGCCGGAAGCAGCAGCAGCGGGGAGTCGGCAGGACCGGAGACCGCAGATCAGCACAACGGACAGCGACGCCAGGGACAGGTGAGCAGAAAGTTCCCGTTCTCCGTGTGTTATCACGGATAACACACGGAGAACACACAAGTGCCATAAATACAGCACACCGAGGGCAATACGCACCCTTGACACGTCCGTGAAACACGTGCGTGGTGAAAAAGGCCTAAATCACAGCCATGAAACCACAGAAGTGTATTGCACCCCTCCACGGAGTCAGCTAAAATGTCACGAGCCCTGAATGTTAAACTGGTAATTGTGCTCGTACAGGAGCGGCCTGAACTTTGGGACACCAGGGACCCAGGGTGCACAGACAGGGCAAAGAAAGATGCCTCATGGCTGACCCATTGTCGTCGCATCTACCCCAACTATGACTCCTGCACCACAGAACAGAAAACAATATACAGTAAGTTGTGTGTCTGATTACTAAGCGAAAACAAACATTGCTTATTGTGATTGAAATGAGAATGTTACAAATTATTGAAACATTTGCATATCACAATAACTTATATGGATACATTTTTTTTAAATTTTTAATACTATTTAAAATTTGTTATAATTTGTATTAATAGTAATCGATTTTTATAATTGTAAAGCATAGTAATGTTTTAAACACTATTATAGATTTGAAAATTTTGTATATAAACACATTTAACTGTAAGTGTAATATAGTATGACCAATTATAAGGTGAAATTTAGTCAACATGTAGAGCCAAAATATAATAACAATGTACATTATTGGAAAATATTAATCATCACCCATATGTATTTTTTCTTTAACTTTAATTTTTGTTTATTTTTATTAATGAATTTTTGAAATTTTAAAAAAAAAATTAAATGTTTTTACATTTTTAAATTTTACATAGTAATGTTTTTAAAACAAAAATCCATTGCAGTGAATGAGGTAACCCGAAGATGGAGAAAGTGTCGTGATTAATATCGGCGTGAACGACAACAAGCAGATCGTAGCGGTGCCTCAACAAGTAACAAGAGGCCTTATATACTCTACAATAGATGACATTTTCTTGCCCCTATTGTTGAACTACGGCCGTGAGTTTTTTTTTTAAAATGTTACATATAATATAGATATATTTAAAGTTTATAAAAGAATTAAACTTTCTATGTATTATAATGCAGTACCACAAGTAACATTGTGGATCCTGAAAACTCCTCTTAATCCGAAGCATGAGAAGGGCTGGTGGAAGAGACTGCACAAACCTCTAACCAAGCCTCCCAACAACAAGGTGAAGGCCAGCCTCTAAGCAGTAGTCCCACTCTCCCTTTGGACACATCACCCCAGGCAATATCAATTGTTCAAAAGGCACGTCGAAGACGGCAGGTCCAAACCCAACCTACCAGGCGGGAGGTTGACAGTAGAGTCATTGAATACCTTGCACGCACCATCAATGATGAGGGTGATGAGGCATTCAGACATAGTTTAGCCCAACATTTGAGAGCAGTCCCAAATGAATATAAACTACGGGTAAAGTCAGCCATACTTAATGTTATTGATTTGGCCACTCCACCAAACAATCCAGAGGGCGTCCTGAATTCTATACATGAATTCAGCAGACGAGAACCAAGTATGCCACCACCTCCACCTGTCACACGTGCAACACAGGACCCACCACCATCACCTCCATCTCCACCAATGCAAGGGTCTTCCAGACACATACACACCCGTATGCCTGCCAATCTGGTGAGGGTCGGCAACTGGATCCATTCAATCCTGAACCAGTTTCAGTAATTATGGGTCCTTCACAGATGCTACAAAATCCAACTGAGCCAGGTCAAGAATATGGATCAAGAGATGATGGTTTATTTTCTGAAATTACAAAAATACCCTCATCAACACTAAGAAACCAAATACATCTGTGTCAAATATGGCCAATCTCCAGATCCCAGGATCATACCACCTTCACTTTACCATCACCATCCACATCCCCTCGCGCATATGAACATTTATAGTTTGTTAGCTATTGTTTATAAGTGGTGTTTTTGTGAAAATGTAACAAAAATACAACAGTTTGTAATGTCTTTGTGAACAAACATAATTTTATTTTGTTGTGGTGATATTACTTTAATTTTATTTATTATTTTTTATTACTTTATTATATTTTTTTCAATAAAGAAAAATGTAAATATTGAAATATACATGGATAATAATTATCTAAACACATCATTGTTTTGAAAACACACGTCTGACATTTCCAATACATGCATTGAAATCCTATACATGTAAGAAATTACAAATCAATATTAATCTTAAATGTATGACTGATTTATTCTTCATCATCGCTGTGTGTGACACCGCAGGAGCGAGGAGCCTCCACTTACCAGCGTCCCGTCAGCAATGAGGAAGGAAGAAGGTGGGCGGGATGTTCGTCCCGCTCATCTCTGCCCCTCCGCTTTGATTGGCCGGCCGCTTAGTGACATCGCCGTGACGCTGAACGCACCTCCCCCTTGAGGGAGGGATTTTTCGGCAGTCACAGCGACGACACCGACCTGGTAAGTGCGTGTGACGCTGCTGTAGCGATAATGTTTGCTGCGGCAGCGATCACACGATATTGCATGCACGACAGGGGCGGGTGCTTTTGCGTACGATATCGCTAGCGTGTAAAGCCCGCTTACATCATATGTGGGTATGGTCATCTTTGTATAGTTAAAAAAAATGTATCTGGATGTCTCCAAAGTTATTCATACAGGCGTGAAAAATGTCCTCTTAACTGGCGTTTTGAAATCAATGGGTGTTCACCAATAATTTGGGAGGGCCACATTCTTTGCAGGACAAAATGACATTTTTATTGGTACCATATATAATATATATATTTTTTTTTACACATCTTTGAATCACTGATTTTGAACATTTTCACTTGTTCATTATCGCAAACGTGCACATTCTTTGTTTAAATATAAACATTTTTTTTTTTTACATTTTATTCCTTTCTTGTAACTAAGGCTGTGTGCACACGATGCGTTTTTTACCGCGGAAACGCTGCGTTTTGAACCGCAGCGTTTCAGTGGCAAATTGCATGCGTTCAGCTTTCCCAGCAAAGTGTATGGGAAAGCTGAAAAATCAGTGCACACGCTGCGTTTCTTTCCGCAGCGTTTTGGATGCCAAAAATCGGTGCGGAAAGAAAAGCAGCATGTCACTTCTTTTGTGCGTTGTGGCTGCGTTCTCTCCCCCATTGAAATCAATGATGTGGGGTCAGAACGCAGCCACAACGCATGGACCTGCTTTTTTGTTGCGGTCCGCGGCCTTTGTCGGCACGCCAGAACGCAGGCATTTACCTGGAAGTGAGGTCAAGAGGCTTCCGGTTGACCTCACTTCCTGGCAAAGCCCCCGGTGTCGCCAAAGTGCCCGCCCCGACCCCCGACCCCCCTCCCGAAAATCCAACATGGCCGCGCGCACAGTAGCGCATCGGCCGCCCTGCTCCTATGATTTCTGTCGCATGTGCAATAACACATGCGACAGAAAACTGTTCCCCAGGCCCTGCCCGTTCACCCCCTATTCCCCCCGGTGTCATACATACCTGTCCGGTCGCAGCGCTGATCCCCCGCGGCCCCCTCCTCCTTCACAGCAGACGCCGGCCGGTCACGTGTGCAGAGCAGCTGACAGCCAGCACTGTGTTCAGAGAGCTGTGCTGGCTGCTCGCACTCTGCAGCTGTGACCCGGGGAGAGTGGGTGCAGATTTTTGCACCCACTCTCCTCAAATGGAGGGTCTGCCCTCCTAGAAAATGGGGGATACGTTTCCTGAACGTGCCCCCATATTCTAGAAGGTCCAGAGGCGACGTGGGACATCCATATGGATTTCTGCGGACCCATTTTTTTTTATTAAATTGGAGAACAAGGGAATGATTTGGGGAGTGTTTTTTCTAATAAAACATTTTTTGTCATTTTTTTTTGCTTTTGTTTACTGTCAATTAGTTATGTCGGGTATCTGATAGACGCCGTGACATCACTAATTGCTGGGCTTGATGCCAGGTGACATTACACATCTGGTATCAACCCCATTTATTACCCCGTTAGCCAACGCACCAGGGCGCGGGATGAGTTGGGGCGAAGCGCCAGGATTGGCGCATCTAATGGATGCGCCACTTCTGGGGCGGCTGCGGCCTGCTATTTTTAGGCTGGGAAGAGTCCAATAACCATGGCTCTTCCCACCCTGAGAATACCAGACCCCAGCTGTCAGCTTCACCTTGGCTGGTGATCTAATTTGGGGGGACCCCACGTTATTTTTTTTTTTATTCTTTATTTAAAAATAAAAAAAAAAACATGGGGAGCCCTCCAAATTGATCACCAGCCAAGATGAAGCTGCCAGCTGTGGTTTGCAGGCTACAGCTGTCTGCTTTACCCTGACTGGCTATCAAAAATAGGGGGGACCCCACGCCATTTTTTTCATTTTTTTTTTTTTTTTTTTTTTATTGGATAAATACTAAGCTAGGCACCCTTTAGTGCCACATGAAAGGTACTAAAGGTGCCAGCTTAGAATATGCAGGCGGGGGTAGGACGTTCTATATATTTGACATCCCTTCATCCATTGACGCTTTTTAGGCTGTGTGTCCACAATCAGGGTTTGCAGCGTTATGGGCGCTGAGTGTTTTCCCTGCGTCCATAACGCTGCGTTGTGCAGTAGAAGCACAGTGGAAGGATTTTTGGAGATCCCATGCCCACTGTGCTTCTTTTCTCCGCAGCATAAACTGACCGGTAGCGTGGCTTCCCGAGCCTCAGCATGTCAATTTATGCTGCGGAGACGAGAGTGTTCTCTGCAGGTAGCATAGAGCTCCACAGCAGCCTGAACCCAAATCGTGGGCATGGGCAGCTGCAGGAAGGCTGACACTGTGTACTAGACGCCGTGTCGCTGGATCATGGCCACATAGCCTTAGGCCCCTTTCACACGTCAGTGATTCTGGGACGTTTGTGCTTTTTTTTAAACGTACCAGGATCACTGACATACGCAGACCCATTATAATGAATGGGTCTGCTCACACGTCAGTGATTTTTCACTGCACGTGTCTCCATGCGGCGTACCCGCGTGTGCGTGATTGCCGCACGGAGACATGTCCATTTTTTTCTGGCATCACTGATGTCCCACGGACCACGCAGTGGTGTGGTCCGTGAAACACGTGCCAGAAAAAAACGTGCTTTTAAAATAAAAAACATTTTAACTCACCCGGCTCCAGCGATGTCCTCTGCAGCCCGTCCTCCCTGTTCCTTCTGTGCCGGCTCATTATTGTCGCGCATATTCATGATGCACGACACAGCCGACCCGGAAGCAGCTGCTGCGGGGGTCAGCGCCGGCCGGATGCTGCACCGCGGGAGCGATCAGCACCATGGAGATCGGGAGCGGGCACAGGTGAGTTAATCTCTAAGTGCAATCACGGGCCACGGAGAACGGAGCCCGGATTGCACTTAGACAACCCACGTGTGCCGTGATTCACGGCACACGGAGGGACATGTGCGTGTTTTACACGCCAGTGAAAAACGTCAGTGTTTTTCACTGACATGTGAAGCGGGCCTAAAAGTGAGAATATTGTTGCTACAGCAACATTTTGGGTGAAGTAGCTGTGGATTCAAAATGCTTAATATACTCCTGAATAAAATCCTTGATGGGTGCAGATTCCAAAATGGGGTCACTTGTGGGGGTTTTCTGACGTATAGGTACCTAAGGGGCTTGGTGCGCGAAGTTTATTTCAACTTTTCCAAAATTCAAATGGTGCTCCTTCCATTCCAAGCCCTCCCATTTATCCAAACAGAATGTGGAGAAGGAAATGACATCACAGGTTTTTTTTTCCAAAGGTCTGTGTTCAACCAACTTTATTATCACTGACAAGTCTTAAAAAACGCACCTAAAAAAACGCATGAAAAACGCATGAAAAACGCATGAAAAACGCATGCGTTTTCGATGCGTTGTTTCTCAAAAAGCATTGTTTACAATTCTCCCCTCTGCCAGAGGGTGCGTTTTTTTCCGCGCGGAAAAAAAAGCAACGTGTGCACATACCCTAATAGTGTTACAATTAGCACTATATAGAAATTTTGACCAACATCTTTTAGTAATGTTCCCCATCTTGTTCTAATGTGTCCATCCTTGTCCCCTTGTAGTATTGTGCCCTATCCCACAGTAATGTGCCCATCCTTGTCCCCTTGTAGTATTGTGCCCCATCCTAGTCCCCATCCCACAGTAATGTGCTCATCATTGTCCCCATCCTAAAGTAATGTTCCCCATCTTATAGTAATGTTCCCCATCCTTGTCCCCTTGTAACAATGTCCCCATCCTATAGTACTGTCCTCATTCTATAGTAATGTGCCCATCCTTGTCCCCTTGTAGTATTGTGCCCCATCCCACAGTAATGTGCTCATCCTTGTCCCCTTCCTATAGTAATCTCCCCAATCTATAGTAATGTGTCCATCCTTGTCCCCCATCTTATAGTAATGTTCCCCATCCTTGTCCCCTTGTAACAATGTCCCCATCCTATAGGACTGTCCCCATTCTATAGTAATGTGCCCATCCTTTAGTAATGTGCCCAGCCTTGTCCCCACCCTATAGTAATGTCCCCAGCATTATCCCTATTCTATAGTAATGTTTCCCATCCTTGTCCCCTTGTAGTAATGTCCCTATCCTATAGTACTGTGCCTACCTTGTCCCCATCCTGTAGTAAAGTCCCCAGCCTTGTCCCCATTCTATAGTAATGTGCCCATCCTAGTCCCTATCCTATAGTAATGTGCCCATCCTATTTCCTATCCTATAGTAACGTGCCCATCCTATTTCCTATCCTATAGTAATGTGCCCATCCTAGTCCCCATCCCATAGTAATGTCCCCAGATGTCCCCATCCCATAGTAATGTGCACACTTTGTCCCCATCCTGTAGTAATGGGTCAGCAGCTCCCCTCACCTTCCACAGACGCCGGAGTGAAGGTGAGGGGAGCAGTCTCCGGCCCCAGATCCACGGTGATTGGAGAGATCGGTCACAAGGCCGGTCTCTCCAATCAGAGCTGGGGGCGGGTGAAGCAGAGGTCACCCAGCTCCAGCCAATGATCAGGGCTACAGCTGCACTAAACATGGCTGGATTTCAATGTTTCAACGATTTTCAATGCCTGAAACATTAGTGGCTGTGATTGGCTGAGTGGCGTTTGTCAGCCAATCACAGCCTCCGTAGGTCCGGGGAGGAGACACCACCCCTACTGAGGTCCCCTCCTCCCCAAATCTAAGGTATTTGCAAAGCGATTGCAGCCACCGGGGCCGCGATTTCGCCATGACGCACTGGGTATGCCATGGGTCCTTAAGTACCAGGGAGCTATAACGTCCATAGTAAGTCATAGGTCGCTAAGGGGTTAACGTCCATCACACACACACACACACACACACACACACACACACCATTCTTCTCACCTGTCCCGCGTTCCCTCGGCTCCTCACCTCTGCTTCATGCGGCCCCCAGGCTAGTTTGTGCGGCCCCCAGGCCCGTGCCCCTGTTCACTATCGCGGCATCTGCAGTGTCAGTGATTTATGTGAGATGATTGTATTGCCGGCGCGAGAGCGCAGCACCGACAATGTCGCGGGCGGGGAGGAGGGTGTCAGCACACCGCGCTCACCCCTTCTGCTCGGGTCCGGCAGCTGCTCAGTGGTGGCTCGAGCTGTGGGCCGGATCCCGGGGTTTCTCGAGCGACACTCCTCGCCCGTGAGTGAAAAGGGGGTGTTGTGGTTGGGTGATTGTTATAGTTCGTGACGCCACCCACGGTTGTGGTGATTTCACCACCGCTGCTCAATATGGGGATCCCGGGGATGGTGATGCGGAGCAGCCAGTTGTTGTGTTGCCCCTCCGTGGGTAGGGGTTGGTGATCCCGGGGCCCGGTGATGGGGAAGTAGGTGCGGGGCCTGGTGGGCGCAGGGACGCGGGGGCAGCGCTGTGCCTTGCGGCACTGTGGTACTCACTCAGCCTGAGACACGGACACAGTTTGTACGGTAAACCAAACGGCTGGTAGGACGGTCCCACAGACGGCTGCACCTGCACTCCCGGTAGGTGACGGTGATGTCCCTCTTCCTTGCACCTATGTTTGACTTGTGGTAGCGGTGGATTCCCTCCGGTTACCCGCTCCCCGACTGCAATCTGGGCCGGAGGAGCTCTACACTTTGCCCGCAGGCGCTGGCCCTGAGAAACTGGTGCCGTGGCGGTGGCGGTGTCTCTCCAATACGGGTTGGGCTGTTGCCTTCAATCGGGACTTGGTTGTTGGGGGATCTGCGTCCCCGTCACTGACGGATTCGGCAAATTGGGCGACTCCTAGCCTTGCCGGGGTCCGAGAGGCCCCTGCCCTGGTGCTGACTGTCCTTCGGAACACTGCTCCAGACCTCCGGGCACACAGCCAACGGGGTCCTTCCAGGAACTTCCAAACGGTCCCCCTCCAGACAGTCACCGCCGTCGCTGACCTTGCTGATCTGGCCCTCCACAAAGCTGGACCCTTCAGGCTTTCTTTCTTTGCTGTCACTTTACTTGCTTTCTCCTTTTCCACTTCACTTTCACTTAGCTGTTTACTTTAGCCCTGTCTAGACTACTCCTCCACTCCTTCCACTTCCTCCTCCTGGACTCATCTGCCTGGTTTCTTCCTGCCTCCAGAGTTGTGAGCTCCTTGGTGGGCGGAGCCAACCGCCTGGCCCACCCCCTGGTGTGCATCATCAGACTCCTGGAGGAAGGCAACAAGGATTTCTGGTTAGCTGTGATGTGCCTACCTGGAGTGTGGGGTGTGGTGGTGGTGTGACCCGTGTCCCCTGGCTTGCCCAGGGCGACACATTCCCCCTTAGCAAAATGCAGACCGTCCGCGGGCTGCCGTCCTACACCGGTTTTATTTTTCTGTAAAAAGGGGTAACAAGGTTAAGAAAACATGAATAACATTTTTAATAACTCTTCCCAAGACGGGAGGCACATTTACTTAAACGTTGCAAACGGTTTACGGTTACGGTTTCCGCTCTCTCCCACCCAAGCAACCTGGCCCTGATGCTGCCCCTAAAACCCAGGCAGCACCCCTTGACCCACAGTCCAGCACAAGTTACCCGAGCGGGATCTGTCCTTCCCTCCAGAGGGTAGCCACCGGTTCCTTTGGTGGCTGGGCCCTGGCCTGCTCCGCTCAGGGCCCTCCCTCCAACCTGCCTCTCCGGAGACGGTATTGCGGAAACGGTAACGGTAACCAACATATTTACAAGCCACTTAATGTTTGTGGTGCAATGCAAGTTCACGGGCTTGTCCATGGATAGTTCCCATGCCAATAAACTTAAACGGTCCCCACGGGGACAACGGTGCCGGCTCCTGCCTGTTCAATCACACAGGCAAATCAGGTGAAAAACTCGGTAATTTTCATTTTCTTATCATTTTCCAAAACTTTTCAAACAACAACAACAACACTCTTTTACATTTGCGGACCCCTTTCACTCATAGAACGGTCTCCCTGTACCTAAGTGGGGGTCTACCTAGGTTGGAACGGGTGGACCTTCGGGGCCCGGTGTCAGTGGTGCTAGACAGTGGGGTAGAGGGAACAATCGGTTCCTCCTCCCTGCTACAGTGTGGGGCAGGCGGAGGTGTAGGGGGGCTGGGTACAGGTTCATCCCTGGGCACTGGCACTGGTTCTGGCTCACGGTTAACCGCTTCCACTACTTCTTCATCCACGGGTTGTGGTAACAGTATCACTGGAAGAATCACCGCGCCGTTCTGTGTAGGCCAGTTTGCTGGGAAGTCACCCATTACAGTGTGGATTACCTCTGCTGCCTTCTCCACTGGTGGAGGAACCGGTACTTCAGCCTCTGTCTTTAACGCTGGGGGGCATTTTTTTAGATGGTCCCGAGAAACTGTGGCTAGGGTGCCCCCTTGGTCACGACTGATCTGGTAGGTCTTCCCATCTCCCCATTCTGTGGGTTGTATGACGTAAGGGACTTGCTCCCACTGATCATCCAGCTTGTGGGCTTTTCTCTTCCGTTTCAGCACCACATCTCCTGGCTGGAAAGGACCTGCGGGCGCCTTCTGATTGAACCGGTGCTCCTGCTGCTCTCGACTTCGACTGAGGTTTTTCTCCACATACTCCTGGATTTGCCGGTACTGCGCCCTCCTCCGACTTTCCCACTCCGCCGTTGAAGGGAGTGCTTCCGGGGCTTCCAACCCCATCTCCAGATCCACCGGCAGGCGGCCAGGCCGAGCCCTCATCAAATACGCTGGGGTGCACTTCGTCGAACTGGACGGGATATTATTGTACATGTCAACCAAGTCAGGTAGCTTTTCCAGCCACATGTTCCGTTCTTCCAGCGGTAACGTCTTGAGGAGCCCCAGGACCAAGTGGTTCATCTTCTCGCACATGCCGTTGGTTTGGGCGTGGTACGGAGTGGTCCGGATCTTCTTGCAGCCGTACAACTGGCAGAATTCGTGAAACACCTCTGCTTCAAAAGCCGGGCCTTGGTCAGTCAGCACCTTCTCGGGGTACCCATGGGGTCGGCAGAAATAAGCCTGGAACGCTCGAGCAGCGGTTCGACCAGTTAGGTCCTTAACGGGGACTACCACCATAAATCTTGAGTAGTGGTCTACCATGGTCAATGCGTAGGTGTACCCACTTCGGCTAGGGGTGAGCTTGACATGGTCCAGGGCGACCAGCTCCAGCGGCTGATGGGTGACTATGGGATGTAACGGTGCCCTCTGGCTAGTCTCGTCCTTTCTCCTCAGTGTACAAGGACCGCACTCTCGGCACCAGGCTTCCACCGATTCACGCATCCCACTCCAATAGAACCGCTCCCTCAACAGCATCTCCAGCTTCTTCCACCCGAAGTGGCCAGCACCATCATGGTATGCCCGCAGGACAGTAGCGACATCAGCTTGAGGAACGATCAACTGGCATATCGTCTCATGGGTCTTCGGGTTGATCAGCTCACGGTACAGCCTCCCTTGGTGTAGGTAAAGCCGTTTTCGTTCTTTCCACAAGCGTTGGGCTTCGGCTGGAGCGGCAGGGTCTATTCCCATAGCACCTTGTTCCACCAGAGTCTTGACAAGGCGGACAGCCGGCGCTTGGTCCTGGGCGTCCTGCCACTCTTGACTGGGCCGCGGGTCCAGATCTACCCTCTGCTGGCATACTTGTACCCTCTCAGTAGGCGGCTGGTGAAACGCAGGCAACTCGATCTCCTCGAGGTCGTCATCCTCGCACCCCTCTTCTGACAAATGGGGCATCCGGGAGAGTGCATCAGCATTTATGTTGACACGACCAGCTCGGTACTTTATGGTGAAATCATAGTTGGCTAGCCGGGCTACCCACCTCTGCTCCAGCGCGCCCAACTTGGCCGTGTTCAGGTGAGTCAGCGGATTGTTGTCCGTAAACGCGGTGAAGGTTGCTGCCGCCAAGTAGTGGCGGAACCGCTCCGTGATAGCCCATACCAACGCCAATAGCTCGAGCTTGAAGGAGCTATAATTCTCGGGGTTCCTTTCGGTCGGCCGGAGTTTTCGGCTAGCGTAGGCAATCACCTTCTCCTTTCCATCCTGGACCTGGGATAGGACCGCTCCTAGCCCCACATTACTGGCGTCCGTGTGGAGGATGAACGGGCGCCCATAGTCAGGGTACGCCAGGACCTCTTCTCCGGTCAAGGCCGCCTTCAACTGGCAAAAGGACTCCTCATGTTTGTCCTCCCACGACAGTGGGGCTCCAATGGGTCTACCACCTTTGGTCTGTCCCACGAGGAGATCTTGCATGGGGGCAGCCATCTTCGTGTACCCCTTTATAAAGCGCCGATAGTACCCCACCAGACCCAGAAACTGCCTTACTTCCCTCACTGTAGTTGGTCTCGGCCAGCTCTGGATGGCAGTAATCTTCTCAGGGTCGGGGGTGACACCATCCGCACTCACCACATGCCCTAGATACTGAACCCTGGGTTTCAGCAGGTGGCATTTTGAGGGCTTCAACTTCATCCCGTACTTGGCAAGGGACGCGAACACCTCGGCCAGGTGCTCCAGATGGGCTTCATACGTCTGGGAATAAACAATCACATCATCCAAATACAGCAGGACGGTCTCGAAGTTTAAATGTCCCAGACAGCACTCCATCAACCGTTGGAAGGTCCCGGGGGCATTGCACAGCCCAAACGGCATGCTATTGAATTCGCAGAGCCCCATCGGGGTGGTGAAGGCGGTCTTCTCCCGGTCCTCGGGGGCCACGGCCACTTGCCAGTATCCGCTGGTGAGGTCAAGGGTCGAGAAGTAGTTTGCAGTTCTCAGTGCAGCCAAAGACTCTTCAATACGAGGTAAGGGATAGGCATCTTTATGGGTTATCTGGTTGATCTTCCGGTAGTCCACACACATCCGCATGGTACCATCCTTCTTCTTGACCAGTACCAACGGAGCGGCCCAGGGACTACAGCTGTCCCGAATAACCCCTGCCTCCTTCATATTCCTCAACATATCTTTGGCACACTGGTAATGTGCAGGGGGAATAGGTCTATACCTCTCCTTGATAGGGGGATGTTCACCTGTGGGAATGTGGTGTTGGACCCCCTTGATCCGCCCAAAGTCTAGGGGGTGCTTACTGAAAACCTGTTCGTACTCCTGCACCACCCTGTGTACCCCGGCCCTGTGATGTGTAGGGGTATCATCAGTGCCTACATGTAGCTGTTGGTGCCACTCCTTTGTGTCCCCCTGGGGTGGGGAAGTGCTGGGGGTAGGTGGGAGTGTGGATGGACTGGCTTCATGGATAGTGTGAGGGTCCAGGGTGAGCAGCTTGGCAATGGTGGCATACCGGGGGAGCCTGACTTCTTCCTCCCCACAGTTCAACACTCTCACGGGCACTCTCCCTTTCTTCACATCTACCACCCCTCGGGCGGCCACTACAGTGGGCCAGTGCTCGGAGGGCATGGGCTCCATCATCGCAGGGTAGTCACGCCCCTGAGGCCCTACTGCTGCCCTACACCAGATCATCATCTCACTCCTAGGGGGCACAGTCAATGGAGCAACATCCATCACTCTCACTCCACCAATCTCCCCTCCTGTTGAGCTTACATGCTGGCGGTACATCATGGCGCGGATCTCACGCTGCACAGCCCTCTGCCGGCTCCCCGCCGCTGTGGCGGCTAGCTGTTGCAATAGGTTCAACACATCAGCCATGCAGTGTTACATCACATTGGTTCCCAGCACTATTTTCGGGTTATGATCACTGGGTTCATTCAAGATCACAATCATACCCTGGTGTTGCAGTTCAGCTTGCCCCACTGTCATAGCCACTTGTTTATACCCCACCTGGGTCAATGGAAGTCCATTAGCGGCAATCAAATTTATACTATTGTCTGGAGGCGCCAGCTCGTCTGTGGCCCAATACTGCTGATACAACGTGTACGGTATGGTAGTTACCTGTGATCCAGTGTCCAAGAGAGCCATCACTGGTATGCCGTCCACAGCCACGGGGATGATAGGGCGGGCCCCGATATATCGGTCTCGCCAGTCCGGGGGGCCACGGTGTTCTACTCCTGAGGATTGGCCCGGGGCCCCAGGGGTTGCTCGTTTAACGGGCACTGTCGGTAATAATGGCCCGGCTTACGGCACTTGTAGCAGATTGGGGGTCTGCTCCGAGGGTTGTTAGCGCTTCTCCGCTGCATCCAGGGAACATCTTCAGGACTGTCAGCAAGCTGTATCTGCACTGGAGGCTGAGATCTGGTCAGAGGTTGTAGCGCAGCAAGGATCTTGGCAAGGTCTCCGTCCATGCGACGGACCTGGGCTGCCAGCTCTTCTACTGTGCTGCTCGGGGCTGCAGGCATTAAAGAGGTTGGTTTGGCTGAGGCCGCCACAACGGGAGCTGTCTCGACGGGCCACGGGGCGGGTTCCAGAACTTCAGCAGCTGGGGGCTGTAGTGCTTTGATAGCCCGCTCCTTTAACACAGCAAAGTCCACATCAGGGTGTTCCAGGGCCCACAGCCGGAGTTGTTTACGATCCTCAGGGGACCTCATCCCCTGCGCAAATTGCTCCACTAACATCTTGTTACTATCCGCCTCATTAATAGAGTTCACCCGCTTCAGCGTGCGGAGGGCGGTCTGCAGACGTAGAGCATAGTCCCGAATGCTATCCCCAGCTCATTGCCGGCACTGGTAAAACTGCATCCTCAGCTCAGCTTCAGTCCGGGTCTCGAAGGCAGTCTGTAGCTTCTCGAAGATGGTGGCTACAGAGAGCCGGTCCCCCTCGGCCCAGGTCTCCGCTTCCTGCTCCGCCGCACCGGTTAACTGGCCTAGCACTATCGCTGCACGTTGCTTATCAGTCAGGGGGTACAGCTCTAGCAACGGGTTAAGCTTTTTCCAGAAGGCCTGTAGGGCATCCGGTTTCCCGTCATACCGCGGTAGCCAGGCAGCTCCGGGCGCATAGGGCAAGGAAAACGGCATGACCTGAGCAAGCACGGGGGCCGCGGCACCTCCCGCCGGTACGGCCGGGACCTGGGCAGGCCCATTTCCATCCGCGGGTGCCGCTGCGGCTGCCACCGCCGCTCCTCCAGCGGCTCCGTCGGGCGCAGACATCTTGTTTCCGTCCCCCTTAGCTCTTTCCGGCCCCTCCTCTCTCGGGGCGGAGTTTTGGCCTTCGCGCCTCTACTGCTCGAGAAGACGCTCGAGCGGGAACTTTTCGTGCCAAAGATGGCGGCTTCTGAAATTTTCCTGCCGGATACCTCCGGCGGTAACAAGGCGCACCTCTACCTGACGGCAGAGCGGTAGGATCCTGTTCGTGACGCCAAGTTGTCGCGGGCGGGGAGTAGGGTGTCAGCACATCGCGCTCACCCCTTCTGCTTGGGTCCGGCAGCTGCTCAGTGGTGGCTCGAGCTGTGGGCCGGATCCCGGGGTTTCTCGAGCGACACTCCTCGCCCGTGAGTGAAAAGGGGGTGTTGTGGTTGGGTGATTGTTATAGTTCGTGACGCCACCCACGGTTGTGGTGATTTCACCACCGCTGCTCAATATGGGGATCCCGGGGATGGTGATGCGGAGCAGCCAGTTGTTGTGTTGCCCCTCCGTGGATAGGGGTTGGTGATCCCGGGGCCCGGTGATGGGGAAGTAGGTGTGGGGCCTGGTGGGCGCAGGGACGCGGGGGCAGCGCTTTGCCTTGCGGCACTGTGGTACTCACTCAGCCTGAGACACGGACACAGTTTGTACGGTAAACCAAACGGCTGGTAGGACGGCCCCACAGACGGCTGCACCTGCACTCCCGGTAGGTGACGGTGATGTCCCTCTTCCTTGCACCTATGTTTGACTTGTGGTAGCGGTGGATTCCCTCCGGTTACCCGCTCCCCGACTGCAATCTGGGCCGGAGGAGCTCTACACTTTGCCCGCAGGCGCTGGCCCTGAGAAACTGGTGCCGTGGCGGTGGCGGTGTCTCTCCAATACGGGTTGGGCTGTTGCCTTCAATCGGGACTTGGTTGTTGGGGGATCTGCGTCCCCGTCACTGACGGATTCGGCAAATTGGGCGACTCCTAGCCTTGCCGGGGTCCGAGAGGCCCCTGCCCTGGTGCTGACTGTCCTTCGGAACACTGCTCCAGACCTCCGGGCACACAGCCAACGGGGTCCTTCCAGGAACTTCCAAACGGTCCCCCTCCAGACAGTCACCGCCGTCGCTGACCTTGCTGATCTGGCCCTCCACAAAGCTGGACCCTTCAGGCTTTCTTTCTTTGCTGTCACTTTACTTGCTTTCTCCTTTTCCACTTCACTTTCACTTAGCTGTTTACTTTAGCCCTGTCTAGACTACTCCTCCACTCCTTCCACTTCCTCCTCCTGGACTCATCTGCCTGGTTTCTTCCTGCCTCCAGAGTTGTGATCTCCTCGGTGGGCGGAGCCAACCGCCTGGCCCACCCCCTGGTGTGCATCATCAGCCTCTGGAGGAAGGCAACAAGGATTTCTGGTTAGCTGTGATGTGCCTACCTGGAGTGTGGGGTGTGGTGGTGGTGTGACCCGTGTCCCCTGGCTTGTCCAGGGCGAAACAACAACACATTCATCTGATATAAAGTGCAGACAGTGGCTGCGGCCCCGGCACCTGCCGCGATAGTGAACAGGGGCACGGGCCTGGGGGCCGCACAAACTAGCCTGAGGGACCGCATGCAGCCCGCGGGCCGCCTGTTTGAGACCCTTGGTGTACCCAAAACCGGTGACGCCTGGTTGTACTATTTTCATTTAGGTAAGGTTCACCAAAATTGCGTGATAAAAGCCAATAATACAAGACACGTTCAGTTTGATTTAACCGCGACATCAAAACATTATCATCAGAGATATTGCTGTAATGAAGATGGGTCAAAAATAAATGATTTGCTGATGGACATGGAAATAGGCGCACACAGCATTTATGATTTCGGACATTAGTATTTATAGGTCAGTATTTATAGGTCATCCTATCAGAAATCAGCAGTTGGCAATCATTAACAATTTGATATATCTGTTGAAAAACGCAAAACATACGCAGGAAAAACGGAAAACATTCATAGAAACATCCACACGCTTAACACACGCTGACAAAACGCAGGGTAGCCGAGGAAAAACTCACTGACAATCGCAACACAATCGGATGCTATGCGATGAGAAAAAACGCACGCTCACATGTCACACGCAGCCCATACGAACGCCATACGCTGGACACTCGACTCACATTTCTAGGCCACTAACGCAGTGATTTTTTAATCGCAAGTGGACAAGAGCCCATTGTTTCAGTGTTCTGTTTAAAGCGCAGAGAGCATCATGAAGACCAAGGAACACAACAGGCAGGTCCATGATACTGTTGTGGAGAAGTTTAAAGCCGGATTTGGTCACAAAAAGATTTCCACAACTTTAAACATCCCAAGAAGCACTGTGCAAGCGATCATATTGTAATGGAAGGAGCATCATACCACTGCAAATCTACCAAGACCCGGCCGTCCATCCAAACGTTCACCTCAAACAAGGAGAAGACTGATCAGAGATGCAGCCAAGAGGCCCATGATCCCTCTGGATGAACTGCAGAGATCTACAGCTGAGGTGGGAGAGTCTGTCCATAGGACAACAATCAGTCGTACACGGCACAAATCTGGCCTTTATGGAAGAGTTGCAAGAAGAAAGCCATTTCTCAAAGATATCCATAAAAAGTGATGTTTAAAGTTTGCCACAAGCCACCTTTAAACACCAAACATGTGGAAGAAGGTGCAATGGTCAGATGAAACCAAAATCAAACTATTTGGGCACAATGCTAAGCGATATGTATGGTGTAAAAGCAACACAGCTCATCACCCTGGACACACCATCCCCACTGTCAAGCATGGTGGTGTCAGCATCATGATTTGGGCCTGCTTTTCTTCAGCAGGGTAAGGGAAGATGGTTAAAATTGATGAGAAGATGGATGGAGCAAAATACAGAACCATTCTTGAAGAAACCCTGTTGGAGTCTGCAAAAGACCTGAGACTGGGACGGAGATTTGTCTTCCAACAAGACAATGATCCCAAACATAAAGCAAAATCTACAATGGAATGGTTCACAAATAAACATATCCAGGTGTTAGAATGGCCAAGTCCCAGTCCAGACCTGAACCCAATCGAGAACCTGTGGAAAGAGCTGAAAACTGCTGTTCACAAACGCCTCCATCCAACCTCACTCAGCTCCAGCTGTTTACAAAGGAAGAATGGGCGAGAATTTCAGCCTCTCGATGTGCAAAACTGATAGACGCATTCCCCAAGAGACTGCAGCTGTAATCACAGCAAAAGGGGGCGCTACAAAGTATTAACTTAAAGGGGACGAACAGGGCTGCCACTAGGAATTTCAGGGCCCCATACTGGCAAAAGTTCGGGGCCCCCTTGAGGCTCCGCCCCAGCTCCACCTTCACTTCAGCTCCGCCTCCACTTCAGCTCCGCCTCCACCCCATGAATCCTCCACAGTCCCACTGCCACTCTTGGAAAACTTCACTTCTGCACTACAGCCTCAGCAATCACACATTAACCCTTCACATTGAACACCGGGTCACACACGCAGCCATCAGATTTTGTTTTGGCCATCAGATTTTTGTAAGCCTCCAAGACAAGATGGACTCTTTCGGCCGGACTCTACTCTACTCTAACTTTATTTTTTTTCTTTTTAAATCTAACTTCTTTGGTGTATATTTATTTTTGGTAGATCTATTTTTTTCTTTAAGGGAATGTGTCACATACCGTTTTTAAAGTAATTGAAACCAAATTGTGATAATTCTGACTTGTGGATTTAGACCTGACAACCCCTTCAAAGGGAATCTGTCACCAGGTTTTTAACACCTAATCTGAGCGCAGCATAACATAGGGGAAGAGATCCTGATTCCAGCAATTGTCACTTATTAGGCTGCTTAGTATAGTTTTCATAACATCACTGGTTAATCAGCAGGAGATTATCATTACAGGGCTACTTGTCATGCTGCAGGTAGTCCAGCATATTCATGAGCTCTGTATAACTGCTAGATCTGCAGCAGAGAAAACATTGATTTTATCACAATGAAAGCAAACAGCCCAGTAAGTGACACATCGCTGGAATCAGGATATCTGTCTCTACTTTATGCTGCTCTCAGATGGGGGAGCAAAAACCTGCTGATTCCCTTTAAGGCTCTTTCAGCAGATAGATAGATAGATAGATAGATAGATAGATAGAGGGATAGATAGAGGGATAGATAGATAGATAGATAGAATCATAGATAGATGGCTAGATAGAGGGATAGATAGAGGGATAGATAGAGGGATAGATAGAATCATAGATAGATGGCTAGATAGATAGATAAACAGATGGATATGTGGCGCCCCTGTGGCTTCAGTCACCACATGGTACTGCACCTCACTTAAGGTGCAGTACTTATCCTGGATCCAGAGGTGGTCGGTACCAGTTCCACAGCACAAACTCATATACACAACCAGGTTGCCCTCCACATTTGGGACCAGGCTAAGGTCGGGTGTTAAGCTACTCACCAAACATGGGGGGGCGACCACCCACTAGTGACAGGGAACCAGGGGAGGAATAGCCACCGGGGGGAGTTAGGAGCTTACACAACAGTTAGTGTTCTCCAGCAGGAGAGAACAGGAGCGGGACCGGTGCGGTTCAGGGTGCAGAGCATTAGGGTGGAATAGACTTCACCTTGTCTCACCAGAATCTGCAGGACAGGGGGATTGCAAGTCCCTCTGACCACCACGAGATCCTGGAGCACAGTGACACATAGGGTCTGGAGTCGTGATTACAGTGAAGCCCCACAGCGGCCCCGCGTCACCTACACACGGGACAGGAGCTGACACTACACAAACCGGGATCCCCAAGCAGCATCAGGCCATGGGGATCCATCTGTAAAGGCGCAAGAAGGAAGGGCCCATCGACCACCATACCGGTTTTAACCTCCAACGGATCCGGGATCAACTGGGGCCCATCACGGCTGGAACCACAGGGCCGATCTCTCCAATCAGAGCTGGGGGCGGATGAAACTGAGGTCACCCAGCTCCAGCCAATGATCGGTGCTACAGCTGCTCTGATCAGGGCTGGATTTTCATGTTTCAGCCATTTTCAATGGTTGGCACATTACAGTGGCTGTGATTGGCTGATGAACGCCGCTCAGCCAATCACAGCCTCCTTGGGTCCGGGAGGGGTTTGTCAGCGTGTCCGGGCCCCGCCTCCTGCCTGCTGCTCACCGGCCCGCTACAGGAGTTCCACTAGTAATGCCCTGATGGCGGCCCTGAATGCGGGGCCCTATTTGTGACTACCTGGCCCGGCCAAGGCGTCACATAAATCCTATGGAGCATCTGTGGGACCTCCTCACACAGAAGGTGGAGGTGCGCAAGGTCTGTAACATCCACCAGCTCCATGATGCCATCATGGAGTATGGAAGAGGATTCAGCGGCTCCTGTGAAGCTCTAGTGACCTCTAGGCCAAAGAGAGTTAGGGCAGTCCACGAAAATGTCGCGGGCGGGGAGGAGGGTGTCAGCACACCGCGCTCACCCCTTCTGCTCGGGTCCGGCAGCTGCTCAGTGGTGGCTCGAGCGGTGGGCCGGATCCCGGGGTTTCTCGAGCGACACTCCTCGCCCGTGAGTGAAAGGGGGTGTTTGTTGGGTGTGGGGATTGTTATAGTTCATGACGCCACCCACGGTTGTGGTGATTTCACCACCGCTGCTCAGTAGGGGGGTCCCGGGGATGGTGATGCGGAGCAGCTAGGTGTTGTGTTGCCCCTCCGTGGGTAGGGGTTGGTGATCCCGGGGCCCGGTGATGAGATGTGAAGTGTAGGGCCTGGAGGGCGCAGGGACGCGGGGGCAGCGCTGTGCCTTGCGGCACTATGGTACTCACTCAGCCTGACACACGGACACAGTTTGTACGGTAAACCAACGGCTGGTAGGACGGTCCCACAGACGGCTGCACCTGCACTCCCGGTAGGTGACGGTGATGTCCCTCTTCCTTGCACCTGTGTTGACTGATGGTAGCGGTGGATTCCCTCCGGTTACCCGCTCCCCGGCTGCAATCTGGGCCGGAGGAGCTCTACACTTTGCCCGCAGGCGCTGGCCCTGAGAAACTGGTGCCGTGGCGGTGGCGGTGTCTCTCCAATACGGGTTGGGCTGTTGCCTTCAATCGGGACTTGGTTGTTGGGGGATCTGCGTCCCCGTCACTGACGGATTTGGCAAATCTGGCGACTCCTAGCCTTGCCGGGGTCCGAGAGGCCCCTGCCCTGGTGCTGACTGTCCTTCGGAACACTGCTCCAGACCACCGGGCACACAGCCAACGGGGTCCTTCCAGGAACTTCCAAACAGTCCCCCTCCAGACAGTCACCGCCGTTGCTGACCTTGCTGTTCTGGCCCTCACAAAGCTGGACCCTTCAGGCTGTCTTTCTCTTCTGTCACTTCACTTGCTTTTCCTCCTTTTCCACTTCTCTACTTTCACTTTCTTAACTCCTCTACTTAGCTCCTCACACTTGCCCTGCCTGGGCTTATCTGCCTGGTTACTCCCTGCCTCCAGAGCTGTGAGCTCCTTGGTGGGCGGAGCCAACCGCCTGGCCCACCCCCTGGTGTGCATCATCAAACTCCTGGAGGAAGGCAACAAGGATTTGTGGTTAGCTGTGATGTGCCTACCTGGAGTGTGGGGTGTGGTGGTGTTGTGACCTGTGTCCCCTGGCTTGCCCAGGGCGACACATTCCCCCTTAGCAAAATGCAGACCGTCCGCGGGCTGCCGTCCTACACCGGTTTTATTTTTCTGTAAAAAGGGGATAACAGGGTTAAGCAAAACATAAATATATTTTTAATCAAAACTCTTCCCAAGACGGGAGGCACATTTACTTTTAACGTTGCAACGGTGTACGGTCACGGTTTCCGCTCTCTCCCACCCAAGCAACCTGGCCCTGATGCTGCCCCTAAAACCCAGGCAGCACCCCTTGACCCACAGTCCAGCACAAGTTACCCGAGCGGGATCTGTCCTTCCCCTCCAGAGGGTGGCCACCGGTTCCTTTGGTGGCTGGGCCCTGGCCTGCTCTGCTCAGGGCCCTCCCTCCAACCTGCCTCTCCGGAGGCGGCATTGCGGAAACGGTAACGGTACCCAACATATTTACAAGCCACTTAACGTTTGTGGTGCCCTGCAAGTTCACGGGCTTGTCCATGGATAGTTCCCATGCAAAACTTAAACTTTAAGCGGTCCCCACGGGGACAACGGTGCCGGCTCCAGCCGGTTGCAAATCAACAAACAAATCAGGTGAAGTACTCGGTATCATTTCACTTATCATTCTTTCAACAACTTTTCAAAACTTTTTCAAACAAACAACTTCAGTGATGGTCCCAACGGGGACGGTGCAACGGGCATCCGCTGCCCTACTCCGGTCCTTTTGCTGCTTCATCCGAGGGAGGGGATGCAGAGCTCACCTTGCTCTCCGGGCTGCCCTTCAACTTTACATCCAGGGCAAACCACCCCCTCTCTCCGCAGTGCCGGGTGTAACGCACCATGTCCCCCGGTATAAGATTGCGGCCAGGATGCTCCTCGGGCAGATGGGCGTTCACGTCCCGCCGGGCCACAAACACCTCGGCCTCCAGGCCCGGTTCGTATATGAATCCGTAGCCCCGGCGGATATCAAATCGCCTCACCTGCCCCTCGTAGAACGGGCCCCGGACACGGAAGGTCGCTTGCCGCAGGTTTTCTTTTTCCCGAATGGCTCGGGCCACCAGCTCGGCTTTCCTTCTCTCCCTCTCCGCGATCTCCAGGCCCAGCTTTGTCGGCTCCCTGTCCCAGTATGGCGCTGCTGCCAGCTCCGGCGCACGGGTTGAGCCCCGCGGGACATCCAGCACGTTACCCACTGTCAGGAAGGTGGGTAGCGTATCCCGCGGTGTCATGGCCTTGGGCGCTGCCTTGCAGCAACAACCCGGCGCCACCTCAGCCGAGGTGTGGGGGATGGGCACAGGGGCTTTCCGCAGTTGGGCCTTCGGCTCGGAGCGGGTCATCGGCTCCGGCTCGGGAAGCTGCTCGGGGACTGTCTCTGGCACAATCTTCGGGGCCTTCCAAGGTAATGCCTCCGGTTTGTTACGGGCTCCGGCTACAGGTCGGTCCGCTGGGGCGGACGGGCTGGGTATCGCTACCGGTTGCGGTGGTAGCGGGCCTAGTGGCGGGGTCACGGCCTCCGAGACGGGTGGCGAGGGAGGCAACGGGGGGAGAGGGCTTGGACCGGGCCCCACAGCCGCGATGACCGGCCCTGCAAGGGCATCGGGACGTGGGTCACTTACCCTCCCTTTCTCCGCCTCCTCCTCGCGTCTCCGCACGGTGGCTACAACGTCCGCCATGTCGGCCTCCCACTCCTCCACGAGGAGCTGCATCTTCACCTGCAGCCGTTGGGAGAGCTGCGCGGTCCGGATCTCCACCCACGCCGCGGTTCCAGGCGCGGGGGGTACGGTGTCGCGGGACGGCATCCACATGGTGGCTTTTCTGTTTGCTTCCAGGAACGGTATTCTCGCAAGGTCCTGGCGTCCCTGCTTTTATAGCCGCAGCTACATGCGTTCAGCCGCCATCGCGTCCCCCTTAGCTCTTTCCGGCCCCTCCTCTCTCGGGGCGGGGTTTTGGCCTTCGCGCCTCTACTGCTCGAGAAGACGCTCGAGCGGGAACTTTTCGCGCCAAAGATGGCGGCTTCTGAAATTTTTCTGCCGGATGCCTCCGGCGGTAACAAGGCGCACCTCTACCTGACGGCAGAGCGGTAAGATCCTGTTCGTGACGCAAAGTTGTCGCGGGCGGGGAGGAGGGTGTCAGCACACCGCGCTCACCCCTTCTGCTCGGGTCCGGCAGCTGCTCAGTGGTGGCTCGAGCGGTGGGCCGGATCCCGGGGTTTCTCGAGCGACACTCCTCGCCCGTGAGTGAAAGGGGGTGTTTGTTGGGTGTGGGGATTGTTATAGTTCGTGACGCCACCCACGGTTGTGGTGATTTCACCACCGCTGCTCAGTAGGGGGGTCCCGGGGATGGTGATGCGGAGCAGCTAGGTGTTGTGTTGCCCCTCCGTGGGTAGGGGTTGGTGATCCCAGGGCCCGGTGATGAGATGTGAAGTGTAGGGCCTGGAGGGCGCAGAGACGCGGGGGCAGCGCTGTGCCTTGCGGCACTATGGTACTCACTCAGCCTGACACACGGACACAGTTTGTACGGTAAACCAACGGCTGGTAGGACGGTCCCACAGACGGCTGCACCTGCACTCCCAGTAGGTGACGGTGATGTCCCTCTTCCTTGCACCTGTGTTGACTGATGGTAGCGGTGGATTCCCTCCGGTTACCCGCTCCCCGGCTGCAATCTGGGCCGGAGGAGCTCTACACTTTGCCCGCAGGCGCTGGCCCTGAGAAACTGGTGCCGTGGCGGTGGCGGTGTCTCTCCAATACGGGTTGGGCTGTTGCTTTCAATCGGGACTTGGTTGTTGGGGGATCTGCGTCCCCGTCACTGACAGATTTGGCAAATCTGGCGACTCCTAGCCTTGCCGGGGTCCGAGAGGCCCCTGCCCTGGTGCTGACTGTCCTTCGGAACACTGCTCCAGACCACCGGGCACACAGCCAACGGGGTCCTTCCAGGAACTTCCAAACGGTCCCCCTCCAGACAGTCACCGCCGTTGCTGACCTTGCTGTTCTGGCCCTCACAAAGCTGGACCCTTCAGGCTGTCTTTCTCTTCTGTCACTTCACTTGCTTTTCCTCCTTTTCCACTTCTCTACTTTCACTTTCTTAACTCCTCTACTTAGCTCCTCACACTTGCCCTGCCTGGGCTTATCTGCCTGGTTACTCCCTGCCTCCAGAGCTGTGAGCTCCTTGGTGGGCGGAGCCAACCGCCTGGCCCACCCCCTGGTGTGCATCATCAAACTCCTGGAGGAAGGCAACAAGGATTTGTGGTTAGCTGTGATGTGCCTACCTGGAGTGTGGGGTGTGGTGGTGTTGTGACCTGTGTCCCCTGGCTTGCCCAGGGCGACACAAAAATAGTGGTGGCCACACAAAATATTGACACCTTGGGCACAATTTCTCCATTTTCACTTAGGGGTGTACACACTTTTGTTGCTAGCGGTTTAGACATTAATGGCT
Source organism: Anomaloglossus baeobatrachus (assembly GCF_048569485.1). Lineage (NCBI taxonomy): Eukaryota > Metazoa > Chordata > Amphibia > Anura > Aromobatidae > Anomaloglossus > Anomaloglossus baeobatrachus. Next base: position 40,192,351 of record NC_134354.1, on the reverse strand, counting down.
GTGTGTTGAGTTATTTCGAGGAGCCACCAAATTTACCCTGTTATAAAAGCTGCACACAGACTACTTTAGTTCCAGTGTCCCGTTCACACTTGTAGTGATTGGCAGCATCGTCACTGTGCTCCAGCTTTGTATTTCACTCATTATGGAGCTTTGCTCCTTCTGGCATTTAATGAGTTACAGGTGCATCCATAGTCTGGGGGGTATGGACCCGTGAAAGCACCCCTAGAGGTGCGAAATGGTACCGTCGTCCTCGTGCTCCCCTCCCTCCATTCCCTCATGTCTGTCTCACCTGTCAGCATTGGAAAATAAAATAATCTTGAGATACCGCAGAGTGCTGCCCTTCTATTTTTCAAAGAAAAAATCTGTACCACAGCAAAATTCATTAAAAAGTATCTTTATTGTGACAATTTATTAAAAATAATTAACTAGACACATAGTGGTCAGCAGGTGGCGCCAACACCTACAGAGAAAAAGCTGCAACATAAAGTGATAGGTAGTGTAGGTGGAGGCACCCATAACAATCGCCCGGAAGAAGGTGTACACCGAAACGTGCGTGTAGGGATTGTGCTGGGTGCCTCCACCTACACGAGATATATGCTGCCATGCTATGTGTGTTTTTTTAATATCCTACATTTGTAGGGTTTTCATGTTGCTACTCTCTGATGGTGATGGTAGTCTTGTACTGGTGATACTGATACATTGGTGTGTTATACCCTTTATATGCTGTCACCACCGGAGAGTTAGGTTAATGAAAATCACCGTACTGTATATCACTTTATGTTGCAGCTTTTTCTCTGTAGATGTTGGCGCCACCTGCTGGCCACTATTTGTCTAGTTAATAATTTTTAATAAATTGTCATAATAAAGATACTTTTTAATGAATTTTACTGTGGTACAGATTTTTTGTTTGCTCTTATACTCCACTTTCTGTATAAAGCAATTTTTTTCCAGGAGTTTAAGTACATATAATATAGTATAGTACATATAGTTTATTTTCTTTTCCATTTGAGATGTACTTTTTGTTCGCTCATATAAACTTAGCATTGGCGATGATGCACGGAAAGATTATTATTTATGAATTAATAAAACATGTGCACAATCTACTTACTATTATTATCATGTTACTTACTTCATGTGTCTTGTTGATTGACAAGGAAACCTATCATTTGATTCCTGGTGCCCGGATCATGGATGGATGGATGGATGGAGGGATGGATGGAGGGATGGATGGATGGATGGAGGGATGGATGGAGGGATGGATGGAGGGATGGATGGAGGGATGGATGGAGGGATGGATGGATAGATGGATGGATGGAGGGATGGATGGATGGATAGATAGATGGATGGATGGATGGAGGGAGGGAGGGAGGGATGGATGGATGGATGGAGGGATGGATGGAGGGATGGATGGAGGGATGGATGGATGGATGGAGGGATGGATGGAGGGATGGATGGATGGAGGGATGGATGGAGGGATAGATGATAGATAGATAGATGGATGGATAGAGGAATGGATGGAGGGATAGATAGCTGGATGGATACATGGATGATTGGAAAGATTGATGGATAGATGAATGATGGATGGATGGATAGGTGGATGGATGGATGGAGGGATGGATGGATGGATGGAGGGATAGATGATAGATGGATGGAGGGATGGATGGAGGGATGGATGGATGGAGGGATGGATGGAGGGATGGATGGATAGATGGATGGATGGAGGGATGGATGGAGGGATGGATGGATGGATGGAGGGATGGATGGAGGGATGGATGGAGGGATGGATGGAGGGATAGATGATAGATAGATAGATGGATGGATAGAGGAATGGATGGAGGGATAGATAGCTGGATGGATACATGGATGATTGGAAAGATTGATGGATAGATGAATGATGGATGGATGGATAGGTGGATGGATAGGTGGAGGGATGGATGGAGGGATGGATGGATGGAGGGATGGAGGGATAGATGATAGATGGATGGAGGGATGGATGGAGGGATGGATGGATGGAGGGATGGATGGAGGGATGGATGGAGGGATGGATGGATAGATGGATGGATGGAGGGATGGATGGAGGGATAGATGGATGGATGGAGGGATGGATGGAGGGATGGATGGAGGGATGGATGGAGGGATGGAGGGATAGATGATAGATAGATAGATAGATGGATGGATAGAGGAATGGATGGAGGGATAGATAGCTGGATGGATACATGGATGATTGGAAAGATTGATGGATAGATGAATGATGGATGGATGGATAGGTGGATGATGTATAGATAGATGAATGGGTATATAGATATATACATACATCGTTTGATCTGAGCAGTGGGTTCTGGGAATAACGCTGCACACCACAATCTTATTTTGGAAGTTTATTTGAGAAATGAATGATAGTAAACACTGATGTATGTCCGCTGTGTGCGGACCCCGTCCTTCTTCCAGCACAGGGGGCGATGCAGCAGGAGGGGGCCGCACACGTCCATGCCTCAGAAGCCGGATACAAAAGTGAACAACAAAACAAGAGTATATAAAAAAACAACAATTCAAAGCAGAGAAATCTCACTTCAGTGTTTCTTTAAGACAAGGCGAAGAGTTTTCTAAAACTTTGTAAAGCGGTTTAATGAAAAGCCTGGAGGGGTCTCATGCCGGAAGCACTGGAAATCTATGTACACGTCTATAAATACAATTATTAATTATACAGCAAAGAGAAGATCATTTATCCATGAGCGACCCGGGAAATTGTACAAGATGCAGATCACGCTCTCACTGTCCCAATGGACCAGACGTGGCCTTAATGCATGGAAAGGGTTAAAGGTGTTGCCCATAAGCCCAGAGGTGGTGGTGTCTCCAGAAATGGGGAATAATATGGCTTAAGAGAAGGAACCAATCACCTACACATATAGGAGGCATTCATTTAGTGGGATGATCTAGAATCTGCAATACCAGGGACAACCTGAAGACAACAGTGGCGCTGTCTCTTGGAAATAAGCAGGTGTGACATCACAGGGACGGAGTCATTACCTGATCCCACAAAATAGCTGTCAGCTTGTGTGAATGGCAATGCAAAATACCGCAAGTGACTGGTGAAATCTAATTGGTTGACAAAAGATGATTTTTTATAAAGTTTTTTTTATATATATTTGACCCCTGATATAAAAGAAATATGACTATTCAGGACAGTGTGAGAGCCATGTAATGAGTGTATAAAATAATGCTGCCATCTAGTGGTCACTAGAGTGTTCGACAAGTTACAAATCAGCAAAACATGCATTATGAAATATGCAGCTCTGCTGCCACCTAGTGGCCAACTATATGTATAACACGTTTTAGATTTTGTACAAAGGAGCTCTACTGCCACCTGGTGACCACCAATGTGTATGACAATATTAAGGTGCAATCCAGCAATAGGATTTGGCATTGCTCATGTCACAATTTTAATTATTTATGCCATATTTATGCTTCACTGTAACCTTTATAGAGCGAAGTGCAACTGCATCAGAATAGTACAAACAAGCCAACAAAAATATATTTATATCTATTTATATCCATACTGTAAAAAAAAGCAAAAGGAAAGGAAACGTTTAAATAAGCCCGATGTGTGCTGCCCGCAGCCTCAATTTTTATTATTTTTTTATTATTATTTTCACTTTTTTTTTTTATATCAAACACTGATCTGAAGTCCTGACTTCAAATACTTTCAGAGTTGCCCTGCAATAAGAATAATTAAATATTATTTTTTTTTTTAATTATTATTTTATATATAATCCTCCATCTTTTCTTATAGCCAGTGCCACTGAAACCTTTATAAAATGGAGAAATAATGAATGCAGCAAAGCTGTGGATTAAATGATAAGACGTGATCTGGATGACGGATCGATCGGGTCGAGATTGTGGGGTCGAATGTGGATTTATCGTGTTTGTTCATAAGGAATACAGACTAGACCAATCTCTAATTAATCCTTCATTTTGCCATTATTTGGCTCATTCACCTATGTCCCATCATGCTATGGACGTTTCCCCATTGAAAATGTTAACATTTCTTTAATCTGGCAATCTGATAATCTGGAATTTGCGAACCACAACAAGAGCGATGAGCAGAGACACCAATATTATATATACACTCCTCAATATTGACATTGCAGCACCAAGAAGGAAAAGTCCGAGAGTTATGGAAAACCCAGGATGGATACACGAGGTACTCATCTGCAAATGATGAATAAATGGAAACAAAATTTTCAAAAACATCCGGATTTATTTAGTCCGCGCAGAAATCCCGCCACTTACAGCCTAATATTAGGTTATTAATGGTCATTCTTGGAATGTTCTACTGCTCTGAACATTCCAAAGAAGCTCCCGGCAGCGGATCTTAATTATCTGTCCATAATATACTTATTATAGTGTATATATATATATACATATTTGTGTGTATATATATATATATATATATATAATATATCTATAATTATATATAGATAGAATAAAAAAAAATATATGTGTATATATATATATATAAAAATATACATATATATATACACAAATATATATTTGTGTATGTATATATATATATATATATATTTCATTCTTTTATATATATATATATATATATATATATATATATATATAATATATGTATAATTATATATAGATAAAATAAAATATATATATATACATATATATATATATATATATATATATATATAAATCCCCAAATAAATAAAAAAAAAATATATATATATACATGCACAAATATATATATAAATATATATATATATATTATATATATATATATATATTATATATATATATATATATAATATTTATTTATTTGTCGATATATATATTTCTATTTATTTCTCTATCTTGATTATGGGCAAATAATCAAGATCCGCTGCTGGCAGCTTCTTTTGATGTCCAAGCTGTAATCGATGGGAGAAAGATCTGGAGATGCTGGAGCCATGGTAGTACGTTTAGACCACGCAGGCTGCTCGGGAACTGTCGTGTTGTTGTCTATCCATGACTTTTCCTTTTTGGTGATGCGATTTCAACGTTGACAAGTTAATATACATACAAATAGATACATACACATATATAGTGTGACTTAAGAGAATCTCTCTGGAGGGCCAAGCTTTACAAGGACGGGTTATTGATGTTAAAGGGAACCTGTCACCAGATTTGGGGCCTATAAGCTGCGGCCACCACCAGTGAGCCCTTATATGTAGCATTCTAACATGCTGTATATAAGAACCCGGGCCGCGCTGTATAATGTAAAAAACATTTTTATAGCACTCACCTAGGGACTATCCGGTCCGATGGGTGTCGCTGCTCTCCGTTCCGGCGCCTTCTCTCTGCTGCAATCTCCGTCCTCCTTCTATCCAGCCCAGTGTGGATGATGCTCCTACGTCATCCACACAAGCCAGCATTGTGGTCCTGCGCAGGCGCACTTTGATCTGCTTTGCTGAGGGCAAGTCAAAGCACTGTAATGCGCAGGTGCAAGGAAAGGTTAAAGACCGCCTGTACATGCACACTACAATACTGTGATTTGCCCTCAGCAGGGCAGATCAAAGTATGCCTGCGCAGGATCTCAATGCCGCCTGTGTGGATGACGTAGGACCAATCATGCCCACGGGCCTAAGAGGAAGGAAGACAGCGATCGCCATACAGAGGAGGCGCCGGACCTGAGAGCAGTGACACCCATCGGACTGGACCGCCTCCTAGGTGAGTATTATAGAAGTGTTTTTTACGTTCAATGGAGTGGACTGGGCTCTTATATACAGTATTCTAGAATGCTGTATATAACATAACTGAGGCCGCAGCTTATAGGGGCCAAATCTGGTGACAGGTTCCCTTTAATAAGTACTGTGCACTGCCTCATACCTCCTGTGGTGTTCCTGCAAAAAAACCGAACACCTACTGCCAGGCTCCCCCACAGTTGATCACTGTCTCAGCACCAAAACACCCTGTTATTATCTTGTCATCATAGGAACTATTTAACAAAATGAGATTGTCTAAAGCTGAAAAAGCCTTTAAAGAGTCACTTGTAACAATCCCTGAACTTTCCCGATTCTGCTGCTCTTTTCCGTTTTTAGCTACGTCCCTCCATGGCACAGATATTCACATTTGTAGCTTGTGGAGCGAAATATGTGAAATCTCTGCTTTGAAGTCCAACTGGGCCTGCAAAGTGAGTATTCCTTATTATGAGTATCTGATAATCCAGAATATTTGCTCATTCCAGATTAAAGGAAATTCAATGAGACTGTGTAGTCCTAAGGAAAAATGGACGCCACTGAGACATGTTGTATCCTGATTCTATATGTAATAACACTACCTAGAGAAATGTCACCCTGTTTACTAGCCATTTCTAAAAGGTAACCTGCCACATTGAACATGTCAATTCTGAAGACATCATCGATATAGCGGCGACAGCTGAGTGGAAAATATTTAGTATCAATTATATTCTATTTGTTTATAGCTCTCCTCTTTTTTATGTTTAGGAGTCCAGTGGGAGGCCCTATTTGGATTTAGGAGTCTGGTGGGCGTTTCTATTTGGTTTTAGGAGTCCGGTGGGCGGTTCTATTTGGGTTTAGGAGTCCAGTGGGCGGCCCTAATTGGTTTTAGGAGTCCGGTGGGTGGTTTTATTTGGTGTTAGGAGTCCAGTGGGTGGTCCTATTTGGTTTTAGGAGTTTGGTGGGCGATCGTTATTGGTTTTAGAGTTCCGTGACGGTTTTAGAAGTCCGGTGGGTGGTTCTTTTTGGGTTTAGGAGTCCAAAGGGCGATTATATTTGGTTTTAGGAGTCCGGTCGGTGGTCCGAATTGGATTTAAGAGTCCGGTGGGCATTCCATTTTTGCTTTAGGAGTCCAGTGGCTGTCTTATTTGGTTTTAGTAGTTCGGTGGGCGGTTCTAATTGGTTTTAGGAGTCCAGTGGGTGGTTCTAATTGGTTTTAGGAATCCATTGAGCGGCCCTATTTGGGTTTAGGAGTCCAGTGGGCGGGTCTATTTGGTTTAGGAGTTCGGTGCCTGTCCTATTTGGTTTTAGGAGTCCATTAAGCAATCCTATTTTGGTTTAGGAGTCCAGTGGCGGCCCTATTTGGTTTTAGGAGTCCTATTTCATTATTGACAGTCTTAGTGGAATCTTTAGGGATCTTCAGGGATAAAAATGTATAAAATACAAGGTATAATGCATATGATCCCACTAATCTATATATCAATCTGTTCATCGCCTCCAGCTCTATAACCTGATGCTGGCCTATCAGATAACACGTCAAACATGATGGGATCCCTTCACCTTAAAAAGTACCTCCTCCTTAAAGACATCCGCTATTACTTTGTACCTTTTTTCCCAGTTCGTATGTCCTTTCTGCTCTCATTAAATTGCAGACGTTTCATTTCTTATCTGGTGACAACTATATGTTTTTATATTGAATGAGCAGTTGTCAGAGTTCTTCACTGATTTACAACCTTACTGGGGAAACACCAGGGATTAGCTGGATTGGGGATGTGCCTGCTAGGTCTATACCTGTGCGGTCAGCACATAGGACGCTACACACTTGGCTACAGTCAACGACTAATGAGTAGTCTGCACTTTCCATACACCTCATTTTACCAATTAGTGACCATATTTACTTAAGATTCGTTCATTACCATCCATTAAATGTGAAATCCAGAATCGGCCATTTAGAATCTTCCCTACAAAAATGTAAACACTTCATTTAAAGGTCATGAACTCTCTACCAGGATTTGGGGGGTCCAGGTCCCGTCATGGTTAAGACTTTTGGGTTTGGACTTCACCATCACTGCACAGAAATGTACAGTAAGTAATGGAAAAGGACACCTTAAAGGGAAGATGTCATCAAAAAAATCACCTATCTCTTTAAATCAGATTATTGGGTTAAATGTTTTTTTTTACATTTTTGTCACTATACAATATTTTCATTTTGTGATCTTTATTACAAAATGAAATTAGCAATCTTGTTATTTTCTTGGCCGTTTTATACACTCATATGTCCTGTCTTTAGAGAAAAAGTTTTCAGAAGTCTTATGATCATCAGAGACAGTTTTTCAGCAGTCTTATGTTCATCAGAGACAGTTTTTTTCAGTAGTCTCATGATCATTACAGACAGTCTTTCAGCAGTCTAATGATCATCACAGACAGGCTTTCATCAGTCTCATGATCATCAGAGGCTATTTTTCAGCAGTCTCATGATCATCAGAGACAATTTTTC